>NC_090935.1:48913244-49225050 GCF_040938575.1 Ambystoma mexicanum
GCTTGAGGGTGAGCTCTGATCCCATGGGCCCGTCAGGGGTCGCTCTTGTCATGATCTCTGCTTCCAAAAGGTCAGGGTTTTCCCAATTCCCTTGGAAGCAGATCCATAACCCAGGTTCCGAGTGCCAACCAGTCCCAATTGGGACCTTTTGGACCCAGTCCTGGCGCCAGTGGCACCAGGCTCATAAATATGCCCAGTCCCAGCGCTGGAAGCGCCGGGCTCATAATGCTTGGGTGGACTTACCTGCAGCAGACCATGCTGCTTACTTGCCTGCCAGTTGAGCCTCTGATCCTCTTCTGTTTGGAACTACTTTTCCTGTTGGGTGGGGCAGGAGCCACTCCCTAGATTCAGAACACTGGAACTCTTCTGGAAAGCAGGAACTCTTTTCTTACCTAGGCGTGGCTGTGGAAGGAGACACCTAAGCACTACAGGAGGCTATTTAAACCACACCCGATGGATGAATCTTGCTTTGCGTTATTCTGCATCCTCTGCAGCAAAACGCTCATCGTGTCTTCTGCATCTGATCCTGGGCCTAAGGAAAAAGGCTTACCATCCTGAATCCAGTCTTCAGCAACACCTATAAAGACAAGAAAGAACAGGTTAGCATTACGGTCTTCAGTGACAGCTCTTCACTTACCTGGTCCATCGGCTGTCACCAACGCCTCGCGCTGCATTCCGGCATCTGAAAGACAAAGGCTTACCTACTCTTCGTGCGCTCCGGAGGTCTTCACACTGCATTCCTGCATCTGAAAGACAAAAGCTTACCAACTCTTCGCACGCTCCGGAGGCCTTCGGCGCTGCATCCCGCATCTGAAAGACAAAACAAGGTGCGTTTAAAGACATTGGGAAACTTTAATACTCACGTGCCATTACTCCTTTCCACATCTAACCCAGTGGGTATTCCGGCACCCTGCAGCCGCTCCGAACTTGTACCTGCAAAATAAAAAGACAGTTAGAGCGCATCGTGAAGCAGGCAACAAGCGCTTACTTACGTGCTTCCAGGCGCTTCTATTCATCACACGGGCTCCATCTTCAACTCACTTCAGCCCGTCATCCGCCATCGCCGGAACCCTGCAAAACAAGAGACATCATTACTAAAGACTTTAAAGACATTTGAATGACTTGAAACTTACCGTTCGTGCAGTAAACGACGGACAGCAGTCCTCTGAAGTCAAGAGGCCTGCGCTACCTATCCAGTGAAGAAACTGGTTACAGCACCCTGCCCCGAGGCAGATGGAGAGCTCGGCATTCACTTACCTAAGGTGAGAGCGTTAACCTTTGGGGGTCTACAGGAGAGGAGAAGAGGAAAGAGATAGGGACACCCCAATAACCCCAGTTCATTAACCCCATATTTTCTATCTGCAGACATCTTACTCTACACGTCAGGCATACAGTGCACAGAGGTCCAGCCCAAAGAGCCAACCGGGTGCTACACATCACCTTTGAAGATACGGTAGTCGCCCAGTCAAGACCGGCGCCTCTGCGAGAATCAGGTGAGCGTTACAGAACGCAAAGCCTACCGCAAACCTCTCGCCCAGGCGCTATGGAAACCTCGGATACTGACCCCCTAGCCCTGTTACTTGGGGAACTAAGGGCAGAAGTGCATGCAGCTCGTCAGGAAACGAATGCTCTAAGAAGGGAACTAATTATTTCCAAGGAGAGAACAGACAATCTTGCTAGACAAGTGCTACAGTCACAAGCCGGACAGACCCCGTTACCCGCATCAGGGGCAAATCTTCCTTCAACATCCTCTATGAATCCAGTGCAGATCAACCTACCTGGGAATGTACCTTTGGCTCCGCCCGAACGATTTTCTGGTGACCCAAAGAGGTTTGCAGTATTTATCAATCAGTGCCGGTTGCATTTCTTATGCCGGCCAGCAGCCTTTCCAACTGATCAAGCTAAAGTAGCTTTCGTGCTTTCGTATCTTAGTGGCAATGCGGCAGACTGGTCGATCCCTCTAGTAAATCAAGATGATCCGGTCCTCCATGATTTTCAAGCTTTTCAGCTCAGTATGGAAAAACTGTTCGCAAGACATTCACAGGGGCAGGCCTTGGACAATGAGCTTCTTTTGTTGCGACAAGGTAATCAAGACCTTTTGGCTTATATTGCGTCTTTCAACAGACTGATAGTGGAAACTCAATGGCCTGAGGACAAAAGGATTACGCTGTTTTATAGAGGTCTACGTGGAGAGCTCAAAGATGTGTTAGCCCAAGTAGTGAATCCCCCACAAGATTGTTCGGACTATATAGACTTAGTTGTTCAAATAGATCACAGACTGCAGAACAGGAAGGCCGATCGTTCCAAGTTTGATGCTCAAGTATTTTCCAAACCGCCAACTCCTTCCAAAGGAGTAGACTCCGGGGAACCCATGCAAATAGGGGGTCTGAAAGGTCCTCTAACACAAAAGGAGCGGGAAAGGAGAAAACAGTTGCAATTATGCCTCTATTGCGGAAACTCAGGGCACTTTCTTCGAGACTGTCCGGTGAAACCTGCCAAGAAGGCAGTAGGAGCTGCAGTTACCAAAGTTACAAACTCTGAGCAGGGAAACGACCTCGCCCGACAAGAATAGAGGTCCTCTTGCCGAGCGTGAAAACCAGTTCCGTGACCTCGCATTTCGTGATACCTATGGTCCTCATTAGCCCTGATAATCCGGATCGATTACATGCAATTGAAGCTTACGTCGACAGCGGTGCCATCGGCAATTATGTGGATCATGAATTGGTTTTGAGGATGAATCTAACTCTTTGTCCCAAGGCTGTAAAGGACGTCATTACTACGGTGGATGGTACGGAGATAGCCTCCGGGCCAGTAACGCATACCACTCAAGAGGTGACGCTGGTAAGTCAAGATGGACACCATGAGAAGATCGTGTTCGATGTGATCAAGGCCCCTCAGTTTCAGATTATTCTAGGAATACCTTGGTTAGAGAAACACAATCCTCTGATCGATTGGCGAGCAAGAACGGTCCAGTTTCCAGAATGTGTCTCTACTTGTCACCCTCCACCTGGTGTTGCACTTTCAGCAATTTCTTCAGAGACTCCCCAGTTACCTCCTGAATACCTAGAATACCAAGATGTTTTCCGGAAGGATCGGGCTAACTCTCTACCTCCTCATAGGTCTTATGACTGCCAGATAGACCTGATACCTGGATCTACTCCTCCTTGTAGTAGAATTTATGCCCTCCCCGAGCCTGAGAACCTTCACCTTTGACAATACCTGGATCAATACCTGGCAAATGGGTTTATTCGTCCTTCCAAGTCCCCTGCTTCTTCAGCTTTCTTCTTCGTTCCAAAAAAGGAAGGAGACCTTAGAACTTGTATAGATTATCGCTCCCTGAACCAGATCACCGTTAAGAATAGATATCCGTTACCTTTGATCCCTGAACTCCTGGACCAAGTCAGAAAAGCATGCATATATACAAAGCTGGATCTTAGAGGAGCTTACCACTTGGTACGAGTAAAAGAGGGCGATGAATGGAAGACGGCCTTCCGCACCAAGTATGGGCTATTTGAATATCAGGTCATGCCCTTCGGACTTTGCAATGCCCCGGCCGCCTTTCAATATTTTATGAACGATGTCCTCAGAGAGCTCATAGATGTGTGGGTTGTTGTTTACATTGACGACATCCTCGTTTATTCTTCATCGGAATCTGAACATCGGAAACACGTGAAAATGGTCCTCGAAAGATTGCGTCAACACAAACTTTTCGCTAAGTTGGAAAAATGTGTTTTCAACGTAACTGAAGTTGAATTCTTGGGATTCATATTATCACCTGGCGGAGTGCGTATGGATTCAAAGAAGGTCAATGCAGTTCTCAAATGGCCATCACCATCCTCCGTAAAAGGTGTGCAAAGCATGTTAGGCTTTGTTAACTTTTACCGCAGGTTTATCCCCGAATTCTCTCGAATAGTCCAGCCCATCACTGCCTTGTTAAAGAAAAACAAACGTTTTGAATGGTCTACCGAGGCGGAACAAGCTTTCCAGGATTTGAAGACTAAATTTATCTCTGCACCAATCTTAAAACACCCTCGCCCCGAACTCCCCTACATCGTGGAAACTGATGCTTCAAGCCTTGCCATGGGGGCAGTTCTATCACAAAAGGACCCGGTAACCAATCAGTTGCATCCCGTGGCATTTTGGTCCCGCAAATTCTCGCCTCCTGAAATCAATTACACGATTACTGACAAGGAACTTCTGGCTATCAAGTCTGCCTTTAAGGCTTGGCGGCATTATCTGCTGGGGGCCCGACACACCGTTACTGTGATTACAGATCACCGAAACCTGCAATATTTGAAAACCGCAAAAGCCCAATCCTCTAGACAACTCCGTTGGGCATTATTCTTTGCTGAGTTTGACTTCATAATTACCTATCGACCTGGTACAAAGAACGGTAAAGCTGATGCCCTTTCTCGGATGGGAGTGGAAGAACACTTGATCAACCCTAAACCTGTACCAATCATTCCCGAACAAAGAATTCTGGGTGTAATCGCCACAGAATCCATAGAGGAAGTTAAGGATAAAGCCAGGCAACTTGTAACTCCAGCAGACATACAGAATTGGCATCTGCAGGGAAAGGACTTTGCAGTAAAGGACAACTTATTGTATTTACAAGAACGATTATACCTACCCAGCACAGATTTACAGAAAAAAGTAATCTCTTGTTATCACGATTCTTTAATGGAAGGACATCCCGGTATGGCCAAGACCTCCGAAAAGATCAAGCGCTACTTCTGGTGGCCGTCTTGGAAAAAAGATATCAGAGACTTTATAATGTCCTGTGGAGTATGCGCCCAAAACAAGAGTCAAAAGGAAAGACCAGCAGGCCTCTTACGCCCTATTGACATCCCACCTCGCCCTTGGCATACGCTTTCTATGGACTTCATCACCGATCTACCTCCATGCTCCGGATACAATACGATTCTAGTAATCGTGGACTTATTCTCCAAGATGGCGCATTTCATTCCACTCAAAGGCTTGCCAACAGCAGCAACTCTGGCCCGAGAATTTCTCGAAAACATCGTCCGACTGCACGGTTTTCCTTCGGTTCTAATTTCGGATCGAGGTAGTCAATATATTTTTCATTTTTGGCGAAGTTGCTGTCGGTCGGCTCAAATTGATGTGAGACTATCGACCAGTCACCACCCTCAGACCGACGGACAAACCGAGAGGACCAATCAAACTCTGGAACAGTATTTACGCTGCATGCTGCAACAAACTGAAAAAACTTGGAAAGACATCCTTTGGATAGCCGAATATGCCTACAATAACTCTGTCCATTCGGGAACTGGGAAAACCCCGTTTTTACTTTTGTACGGCAGTCATCCTCGAACCTCGGAGTTGGATCCCCTCCAAGATCTTGAAACACCAGCAGTAGACTACCTGCATTCTACAATCACCCAAGCCTTTAAGGAAGCTGTTTCTCACCTTCAAAGGGCTAAAGAACAATACAAGAAAGGAGCAGATCAACATCGGAAGGAAGCCCCTCAATATCAAGTAGGGGATCAAGTCTGGTTATCCACCAAATATCTACCTCTAAAAGGGCCACGCACATTCAACCCAAGATACCTTGGTCCCTATTCCATCACTTACATAGTAAACCCAGTAGCGGTCAAGTTGGACTTGCCCCCGCACATGAAGATACATCCGGTCTTCCACGTCTCTCTATTAAAACCCGTGCAACCTCAAACCCGACTAACTAAATCTCCAAAACCTATCCTAGTTGATGGAGAACTCGAGTTTGAAGTCAAAAGCATTCTGGACTCCAAGATCTCCAAATCTAAACTATTTTACCTAATTGACTGGAAAGGCTACAGCCCCCAAGAGAGATCCTGGGAACCTGCTGAATATGTCCACGCTCCTCGCCTAATCAAAAGATTTCACCGAACATTTCCTGACAAGCCAAAACCCCCGGAGAAGCCCGGTTTGGGAGGGGCCGTGAGGGGGGGTACTGTCATGATCTCTGCTTCCAAAAGGTCAGGGTTTTCCCAACTCCCTTGGAAGCAGATCCATAACCCAGGTTCCGAGTGCCAACCAGTCCCAATTGGGACCTTTTACTTGCCTGCCAGTTGAGCCTCTGATCCTCTTCTGTTTGGAACTACTTTTTCTGTTGGGTGGGGCAGGAGCCACTCCCTAGATTCAGAACACTGGAACTCTTCTGGAAAGCAGGAACTCTTTTCTTACCTAGGCGTGGCTGTGGAAGGAGACACCTAAGCACTACAGGAGGCTATTTAAACCACACCCGATGGATGAATCTTGCTTTGCGTTATTCTGCATCCTCTGCAGCAGAACGCTCATCGTGTCTTCTGCATCTGATCCTGGGCCTAAGGAAAAAGGCTTACCATCCTGAATCCAGTCTTCAGCAACACCTATAAAGACAAGAAAGAACAGGTTAGCATTACGGTCTTCAGTGACAGCTCTTCACTTACCTGGTCCATCGGCTGTCACCAACGCCTCTGAAAGACAAAGGCTTACCTACTCTTCGTGCGCTCCGGAGGTCTTCACACTGCATTCCTGCATCTGAAAGACAAAAGCTTACCAACTCTTCGCACGCTCCGGAGGCCTTCGGCGCTGCATCCCGCATCTGAAAGACAAAACAAGGTGCGTTTAAAGACATTGGGGAACTTTAATACTCACGTGCCATTACTCCTTTCCACATCTAACCCAATGGGTATTCCGGCACCCTGCAGCCGCTCCGAACTTGTACCTGCAAAATAAAAAGACAGTTAGAGCGCATCGTGAAGCAGGCAACAAGCGCTTACTTACGTGCTTCCAGGCGCTTCTATTCATCACACGGGCTCCATCTTCAACTCACTTCAGCCCGTCATCCGCCATCGCCGGAACCCTGCAAAACAAGAGACATCATTACTAAAGACTTTAAAGACATTAGAATTACTCGAAACTTACCGTTCGTGCAGTAAACGACGGACAGCAGTCCTCTGAAGTCAAGAGGCCTGCTCCCCTTATCCAGTGAAGAAACTGGTTACAGCACCCTGCCCCGATGCAGATGGAGAGCACGGCGTTCACTTACCTAAGGTGAGAGCGTTAACCTTTGGGGTTCTACAGGAGAAGAGAAAGGGAAGAAGAGAGAGACATTCAATAACCCAGTTCCTTAATCCCATATTTTCTATCTGCAGACATCTTACCCTTCGAGTCAGACATACAGTGCACAGAGGTCCAGCCCAAAGAGCCAGCCGTGTGTTACACATCACCTTTGAAGATACGGTATACGCCCAGTCAAGACCGGCGCCTCTATGGGAATCAGGTGAGCGTTACAGCTCTACCCTCCTGTACACTTGGTAGCAGAGAGGATGGTTTTGACCATCATTATTGAATATTGACTATTGATAAGACACCTATTGACCGTCGACACAAAGTAACTCTAGGTCTTCGGCAATATTACGAGTCCTTTACATTTTGGCCGTGTAGACTGTGAAGCTTCCCGTGGACAAAGATAGTATAAACGTGTCCAAAAAAACTGCAGTGGGTTTGAAGGCACCCGTTTTACAAACATAAACCCTTCCATTCCTACGGGTAGTGGATCAGACGAAAGACCAAAAAAGGCAGTAACGGAGGCGGTGATCCCGAGGGTCCAGAGAGGAACGATGCGAGCGGTGAGTGAAACAAAAAATGGATGCTTTGGCAAATGTCTTTAGGCAATAGAACAAGTAAGGCAAAAGGTAACGGAGGGAGGTGGAGAAAAACAAAATAGTCAGAAGTAGAGAAGACTGTATATATATATAAGGGGATAATGACTCTAGAATAACTGAATAAAATAGTGAATACCGGGGTGGACACCGAGAGGATACCGGGGTGAACACCTGAGATAAAGAGAGAGGATATCAGGGTAGACACCCAAGAAGAGAGAGGATACGCCTTGTTCCTGCGCTTTAATATAGCGGTCAGAAGAAACGTGAACTCATAGTCCCACATAATAGGGAAAGACTAGGCTACTACGACGATTAAAGACGTCGTAAAAGGAGTTTGTTTAAACTCCATGTCAGGGTATTGATTAGAAGGCAGAGATATCTGTGTCCAGCTGGTGTCTGTCTAGTCTGTTTGATGTTTCTCATACATGTTATATTGATGTGTCACACATAAGGAAATTTGTCTCCTTGTTTGAAATTGATGAAGGGATTTTACGCGATTCTATAGTTGAGAGGGAATCGCACATCAATTGATGTTCTTGTGTAAATTGGTGATATAAAATTTTGGCGGGAAAAGATTGGATTGGAGCTTGCGGCATTGGTGCTCGCTCATATTATAAGGAGTGGTGAAGTTACATGGAAGTATTGTTAGGGACAGGCTTAAGCATGGAAGATATAATTCCACTAGCACACTTATATAATCAACTGCCTAAACATGCACCCAAGCTTAAGAAATGCAGTACCGAGTGGGTTAAGGGCACCGCCCACAAGATGTTTATGCCGTGGCCACAGAACGGGTCCTTATCTAAAGCTGTTTTTACAACACATGACGACTTATTTGCATGCCACATACACAGGCAAGAAACTAGAGAAACGCCTCGCTGTTCTAGAACTTTGGAAAATGTTCGAACAGTCAAAGGATGAAGAGCCAACTGCTGACTGGATATTAAACGTATGCACGGAGTGGTGTGAGACTGTCAAGGATGGCACACTGTCAAGAGTGGCACAGGGCCCCCAGGTAGGGTTGGGTGGCTGTGCTGATGTAAGGTGACAGATAAGTACACACACAGCAGGAAACTCAACAAGAAAGAAAAGTAGGCAACTGTAGTTGTGAACTGAAAGGGGCAGGAAATACAAAGATACAAACAAACTGGATTCCCTCTTGGGGTGTATGTAGAAATGGAAAAGAGTGTTCCACAGACCTTTGGAAACTCCAGCCGTCTACACAGATTACTATTACAGGGGCCCACTCTGTCTGCTCATGGCTGGGAACAACAGCTGTGGGTGTCTGTAACACAGAAAACACGACAAGGGAAGGGGCAGAGGTTGCCTGCCGGAAACCAACAGTCAAGCTCTGTACAAAGGATCAACATAAGACACAAGAGAGACAAGAACAGAAATAACCAGGGAAAAGGAAGTCTAAGAGAAATCTAGCAGAAGGGAATGAAGGAAAAAACAGTACAATAGAAATGGGTAAACTAAAGGGGAGGACAGAGGACTCAAGGAAGAGAAGGACAGGGATCAAGAACAAGGGGTTGCAAACAAGGAAGAGAGCAAGGGAGCAGCAGGCAGGAAATAGGGGGGCTGCAAACAAGGAAGCAGGGCTGCAGTAACGGATGGCACAATCAGACCCTCCAGCTTATAGCGATTTTGCGATCCCGCAAAATGCAGCGAAAACGGCCGTTTTGTGCAAAATGCCGCAAAAATGGCCGTTTTGTGCAAAAATTGCATCTTAAAAAAAAAAAAAAAAATGTTTTACTTTTCTTTTTTTTAAAGTAATCTGCAAAAATTACTGTTTTAAAAAAAATAATACTCAGGGTGACAGGTTCTCAACTTTTTTTTACACAAGTAATGAAATGCGCTAACACATCTCATCACTTGCGCACCAAAAAAGTGCAGTCCAATTCACAAGGGACACATGAATGGGCACATTCTATATGCGCGCCCATTCAGATGGCCTTTTTCACCTCCTTGATCAAATAAAGTGGCGTTTTTGTCAATTTAAAAGCGCATCCCTCATTTCCAAGCAAGATGCACTTTTAAATGTGCAGAAATTGTAGGCAACCCTATGCACATGGAATGGGGGGCTGCCACTGCATGACAGGGTCTTTCCTGACCCTGTCATGCATTTCTTTCAAGGTATAAACCGCTGCTGTGCCGCTTGCATTTCTGTTCCTCAAACAGGATAAAAATGCATTTTTTGGGTCGCATTTTACAGCGGCAGGCACCTGGGGGGCCTGTCCCTGTGAAAGGCGCTAGGAGCTTGCAGAACACTGTCGGGAGAGCGATTCTATTCAAAGTACTGCCCATTTTGATGAGAAAAATCTATTGAATGTTACAATTTGACCTATTTCGTCCAGTACTATTCGATCAATTTTTATAAATACTGAACATGTGTTGCGTGGGTGTCACCCGCTCCCCATGTTCCGCATTTTTGGTCTAGGGTGGTTGCATAAGTGTTTTCCCCTTTTTTCCTCAAAATTGGAGCCGGGGACAAAAAAAAAAGAAAATAACAAAAAATAACAAAAAAGGGACCCTGCGGAGTCGGATCCCACCCACGTTAGAGGGACGGATCTGGCACCGCAGGGTTGCAGGGGAAGTGGCAGCGACCAAGCAGTTAAGTAGGGGAGGGGATTGGGTGGTGGTGAAAGGTACATTTTGGGTTGTTTGGCTAAAGTGCAAATCAATTTGCAGCGAAATTGACTACGGTCAATTCTGCCGCAAATAATTACACTTCGGTCAAACAACCCAGAACACCATTCAAGGCAGCTGGCCAGCGCACAATTTGCGCTACAGCTCAAGCCTGTGGAAATGCGCCGGTCACCTTTGAGAATAAGGTGACCTGCTCATTTCCAAAAATGGGTTGTCTAAAAATACCATATCCTCCGTTCTTTTTTTAAATGCCCCACTATTTGAGGAACTGGGTCAAAATCTACATTTTAAAAAAAATAAAAAAATGGTTACACTATGAAAGAGGGAGAGTGATGGGTGAGATGTGAAGTGATAGGCAAGAAAGCAAAGGGAGAGCAGTGGGTCAGAGGAGGAAGCGCAGCACAAGAGAGCAGAGGAAGCAGTGATGCGGTGGGCCAGAAATCTAAGAGCGAGCAGAGGTACAGAAAGTAGAGGGAGCGTGTGGTCAGTGAGCCAGAAAGCAGAGAGGAAGCGGTTGGCCAGAAAGAGGCAGTGAGCTGCAGATTGGGAAAAAGTATGAGGGAAGAGTGTGATAGAATGGGAGAAAGGATGCAAGATGCAGAAGCAGCACAAAAGAATGAAACTGTATATTGCGGGAGGAATTGTAGAGTGTAAGGTGTGAGTTGGGAGTATGATTTGGAGTGTGGCAGGGGCTGGGCAGTGCAAATTGTGACTTGACAGTGTGACATAGCACGTGAGTATTTGTATGACAGAGTGAGAGGTTAAGGAATGTAAGTTGGGATGGAGAGTTGGTGAGATGTGTGTTGGTGAGAGAGGTGTGTGGGTGTTTGGGGGGTTGGAGAACATAGAAGGGGAATATTTTCAGCATTACAATTTATAATGATCAATTTAGTTAATATCATTAAATAGTTCAAAGAAGGTAGCAGGCGCTCCTCTCCAGAAAGAACATGGCATGATAACACGTGTATGGGGTTGCTTTTGGTACTCTTGTTCAGAGAGGAATTGCCATAGCGTTTCGGTGCTGGACTGCCCATGTGGGCGGGACAAAGACTGATATGCAAATGGACATTTCCCATCTGTGAAAGGTACAGTGAGCAAAAAGCATGTGCTGCAAGCTCTCATCTCAGAACAGGTAATCATGCCATGTTCTTTCTGGAGAGGAGTGCCTGCTACCTTTTTTGAAATACTATTAAATAGGCTTGAACATTAAACCAGAAATGTAGCCAAATCAAACACTGTTCTGCCAAGCCAGAGACATCTGGGACTCTTCCTATTAAATTAATACAAAAGATACATAATAATGATACCCTGGCTCTCTTGTAGCCTTGCACTCTGCCTATTTCCTGCAATGTGGCAATCTTAAACCCTCCAGTTAATACAAAATGTCCCGCAAAAATGCCGCAATAAATAAAGGTTTGTGCCGCAAAATTTGCCATTTCATGCCACAAAATTTGCCATTTCATGCCGCAAAATCCTAGAAGGTCTGCACAATGTGCAGAAAAACTGTAGTGGATTGCAGAGGACTGTAGTAGGCTGCAAGGTAGACAGTCCAGAGGAGCAGGACTGAGAGCTGTAGTAGGCGGCAGACAGAGAGCCCAGAGGAGTAGGGCATCAAGGAGCGAACCCAAAGGAACAGGGCGTCGAGGCAGGGAGCCCAGAGGACCCGGGCTGAAGGCAGCGGAGGATTGCAGGCTGCAAGGCAGGGAGCCCAGAGGAGCAGGACAGTGAGGAAGGGAGCCCTGAAGGCTATGGCTGTAGGCAGCGGAGTGTAACAGGCTGCAAGGCAGGGAGCCCAGAGGAGCAGGACTGTGAGGCAGGGAACCCAGAAGGCTAGGGTTGTAGGCAGCAGAGTGTAGCAGGCTGCAAGGCAGGCAGCCCCGGAAGAGCACTGGATCAAAGCCGGAAAATGCAGCAGCAGGAACAGCATACAAATTCGAGTCACAAGGCAAAAAGGGGCTGGGAGGACACATGATGCAAGAGACTGAGCTCCTGCAGGCAGCTGCTTAAATACAGCACTGCCTTGTACTGAGGCAGGCTAATTGGCAGCACCTGGAGCAGCACACCTGAATATAATCTGCCTCCTCCCTCTCTGGTCCTGAGATGGTGGAAGCAGCACTGATTGCTAGGGCTTCTGGGGATTGTGGTTCCCATACAGACGAATGTGAATGGCCAGGAATTGATAGGTGAAGCAAGGTGCATTATGGTACATGTAGTTAGTTGAATTAAATAGGAAAGTACCAATGTTGCGCAAATGGGAATTAAGGACCAAAGTGTGAATATGGGTTGTTCAAAGAGTATTGTGAAGGTGAATGAATAACAATTAGTCCATGATGGTTGCAAATGAGTGCGCCCGTGGCGCAGGCATGACAGAGACGCCTACCGCGCCACCTGCCCCGCCCAAATTAGAAACGGAGGGAAGTAAGCCTGAGGGACTCTACCCATTAAGAGAGCTTAAAGCAGCCACAGGGTACAGCAACCCCGCATATGAGTCACCTACGTACAGTAGTGACGACAATAAAGGGAAGCATCAGGATAAGAATCTTACCTCCGTAGTCCCGAGGGACAAGGAGAGACGCGATGATGAGAGGAGGGACCAGGCACAGATTAGTGCATCCCTCGATAAAGAGAGAGAGGGAAAGAAGTGGAAAGGGAGTGAAGACAAAACGGATGAGATAGCATTCGCAAAAGATGAATGGCTGGGAGGACAGATATTGTTGAAACTCGATGGTAAAGGAAGTGATGATGTGAGACCGAGAGAGCAGTCTGATGAGACACAGAGAAGGGAAAAGGAGAAGGAAAGGGAGATAAGGGATGAGAGAATAAGAAGGAAAGATAGGCTGAGGCGAGAACAGCTATATCGCAAAGAGCAAGAAAAGTAGCTTGATCGCAAACAAAAAGCAGCCTATGACCAGTACAGACAGAATCAGAAAATGTTGGAAGAAGAGCAAAGAGTATGTGAAAAAAGAATAAAGAGACGAGAAGATGAGGTAGTTCGAAGAGCAAATGAACGTAGAAATGAAAGGAGAAGGGAAGTAGATAAGGTCAGAGAAGAAGCGAGGAAGTGCAAAGAATTCGATGATGATATTGAACGTAAGCGTAGACAGAGGGCAGACGATCTCGAATATCTGGAGCGGGAAGTTAAAAAACCCAATCCTGTTGTAGAATGGGAAGACATTGAAGAATTTTTCCCTGCGTACGATTCAGTACCAGGCATTAGTGGGGCTAATATTGAGGATGACTTTGACACCAGACGCATCAGGGAAACGATCGACAAAGTATATGATGAAATGGGGTTAGAACCAATATCCCAAGGGGAAGACAAGCACTTGGAAAGCACTCTGCTGTATGACACTGAAGAAGTCAACTGAAGTAGTGGGAGCAGGAGTCTGTCCCTGGATAGGCTAGAAATCAGTAATAACGACGATGACGCAAGGAGTTGCATGAATTGGGAACAATCAGTGTCCGACTCCGGAGAGGAGACGGAATGCGAGACAAATAAAGAAGGGAGACGGCTCAAAAAGCGGCTCCCAAGGGACAAAGGGGTACGATGGTCAGATGCTAATGAGTCTGCACCGAGGGCGTCAGAGTCTGCCACACAGCCGGACCGGCATGAAGGAACACCCCATGGTCAGAAGGGGGTGTCGGTACCCGCCTATGTAGACAGGTTGAGGGCATTGCCAGGCAGACAGCGATGTGGGAATGTTACCCCAACGATAGACAGAAGAGCTATGAGGAAGGAGAAAGAAGGCTGCGCATTCCAATTTCCGCTGTTAGAAAAGGGGGGAGCAAGACCGCAATATATTCCATGGCCACACATGGATCGAGAGAACTTGAAAAACAAGCTTCCAATGCTGACATCAGGAGCTGGGAAGTAGATACACGATTTAGAAAAGATGACAGGGGGTGTCACGTTAGCTATAGGGGACATTAAAGGTCTCCTGATTGCCATACTCGGTAAGAGAGCAGACAATGTATGGGCACGGGCTGGGTACCCTGGTGTTACCATAATTAACACTGCCCATGACGGACCGCCATTTAATAATTGTAGAGCAGCAGTATGGAAAGTGCTATGAGTGCTTTACCCAGACACCTCGATATGGGAGCTATAATGACTCGGAAAATGAAGGAGTCAGAAGATCCGTTGATTTATATCCATAATTTCCAAGACGCATGGGTGCTCGAAACGCATGAATCTTGGACGAAATCTATACCTGTATTTTATCACATATTGTGCCAGGGATTGCCAGAGCCAGTACAAAAACAGCTTAAGAAATTGGTGGGAGTTGAGGCTAAACTTTGGGCCAAAATGCAGTTGACTATTGCACATTACTGTAGATCAGTGGTCGAAGTGTACAAAAAGAAGTAGTGGAACTATGTTCCCTGCTGGCCTGCACCCACTCCCCACAAACTGCATCACCACGCCCCCTCGCACACACAATACAAACCCCCAAACTCTTGCACCTGCTGTTTAAGGGAACGTTCAGTGCAATGCACTGAAAGTGCAAACTGCAACGTCTTCCTACACTTTTATTTTAAAACGAAACCATTCCGGAACAGTTTCTTTTTAAAATAAAAGTATAGGAGTTGTAAAACGTAATTTAAAAAAGTAGAGGAGCACCGCTCACGACCGCTCCCGCTAACTTCGACCACTGCTGTAGCTTGTTGCAAGAAAAGAACCGGAAAAAGGAGGCAACTCGAATAGGTGAGGAAGCGAAGCTGGTGCAGAAGAAGTTATCAAAGTATGCTCTTGAAAGAGCCATGCTGACCAGCCCAGCCGAACAGAACGTACAACAGGCGGCTAACCCACAGCAGAACAACCAGGGTATCGCAGGACAATACCCAAGGGGAAGGGGATTTAGAGGAAGAGGATGGCAGAGTAATCAGGGAGGTTTCCAGAGTAATCAAGGAGGCTTTCAAAACGTGCAGATGGGCAGTCCAGATATGTCAAATGGACAAATAGCCCGACCACCGCCAGTGTGTTGGCTGTGTGCTTTGACAGGGCATTTGGCGCGCTCGTGCAGAAGCCAAGGCGCGTGGCAAAATGGCCATGGAATGGGAGCAGGCACAGTGAATCCGCCTGCAATCTCCCAACAGGGTGGTGCACAGAATCACACAGTGCAGCAGCAAGCACCAGGCATGCCGCAGGGTGCGCAGCAGGGGGTTCAACCCCCGAGCATGGGGAATTTGCCACAAGGGCAATTTCAACAGGCACCACCGCAAATGTCTCAGGGCACAAACTCTGGAACGGGAGGCAACACTGGAAATGGAGAGAATCCACAAGTGTACAGTGGGCCGAACCTATATATGAACTAGGACAGCTCACTGGGAACCCTGATGTGCTCTATCCTATCAGTGACATCAGACCCTAACAGGGAACCAAGGGTGAATGTCGTCATAGGGGGTAAAGAATATTCCCTCCTAGTTGACACTGGTGCAACACGCTTGTGCATATGGGAAGGCAAGTTTTCATTGTCCGGCGAGGCCATAGATATTCCGAGTTTTACAGGAGCTCACAGTTGAGTTCCCTTTACAGACGCACTCTCAGTCTCCGTAGGAGAGTATGAAATGAATGTACCTTTATTGTATTTGCGTCAGACCCCAGTAAACATTTTGGGTCGAGACTTAATGACCAAATTGAATATGACCATCTCATTCACGGAGGAGGGCATAGTATGCACCACTCCAGGAATGCATTATTCAAACGTGTGTGAAATAAACAGGGCATACTCAGGACACATAGCCATGAGAGCTATACCATTAGAGCCAGAGGTCTTCGCATATAGCATGCGTGTGCTTATGGCAGGATTTCCAGGCCTCACAGATAGAACTATGAGAACCCCTGATGAGTTTCTATTCAGACCAAGAATACCTATGCATGAAGAGGAGGGACAAGTATTTCCCTTGATGATACGTACTGCAGCAGTACGAGGGAAAGTAGCATTAGTCGAAGTATACGATGATGAAGGCAGACAATGGTGCGCGATTATCGCCATTGAAGAAGGGTATCGAGTGACTGACGTCACCGATGATGATCTGTTTGAAGAACAACCAGAATCAGAAGAGACAAGGGTGGAAGTGAGTCTCATATTTTGGGTACAAATAAGAGAAGTGCCTCAGAGAATGATGTTGGCACTGGTACGTCTGGAATACTTTGATGACGACATGGCCCAAGTGCCTGTCTCAGTATGGACTACAGGACCATATGACGTAGGACTCCTGAAAGGGGTGGCAGAAGTGAAAATTAAATTAAAACCAGGAGCAATTTTACCCAGAGCACAACAATATCCATTGTCCAGAGAAGCGGAGGAAGGAATCGCGAAGACAATTTCCACCATGATTTATCAGGGCATCCTAGTGACATCAGAGTTACCCTGTAACACAGTGATCTATCCTGTCAAGAAATCAAAGGGAGGATCTTGGCGTTTAATCCAAGATTTAAGAGCACTAAACAATATAGTTGAAGCCGAGTTCCCTCTAGTCCCTAATACATCCACAATCCTTTGTAACATACCCATTGAGGCAAAGTATTTCACGGTGAGTGACTTGAAAAATGCCTTTTTCTCAATCCCATTGCACCGTGACTCCCAAGATCTGACGTCATTTACATCGAAACAAATGCGTCTGAAAAGCACGAGGTTGCCGCAGGGGTACTGCGAGTCCCCGTCCATATTTAACAGAGTCCTACAGATGGACCTAAGCAATATTGCAGTGGATAGTGACGTCTTGCAGTATGTGGATGACATCCTAATCTGCAGCACCACTGAAGAGCAATACAGGCGTGATTCTGTTAAACTACTGACCATACTGGCTGAGAAAGGATATAAGGTTGACAAGGAAAAGCTACAGTATTGTCAACAGGAAGTGCTGTACATAGGCCAACTCATCTCACATGAAGGAAAAAAGGTGACCCCAGAAACGGCTGAAGCTATCATGAACACGGCAAAACCACTCACGATAAAGCAAATGCAGAGATTTTTGGCCTGTGCAATTATGTCAGAGCGTGGGTCTACGACTACAGCTCGTATACCAAGCCCTTGCTCCAAGCGTTAAAAAAAGTCCAGGTGATGAAGCAAGAGATTGAATGGACCGAAGCAATGGAAAAGGGGTTTACAGAACTCAAGAGAGCGATTTGTATGGCTCCAGCTCTCGGGATTTCTAATTATGCAGAGGAATTCTACCTATTCTCACACACAGATGGCAGCGTTATGATGGTAGTGCTCGCTCAAAGAACCTCGTTGGGGTACAAGCCCCTAGTGTATTACAGTGGGAGCCTGGACCAAGTCTTGAGAGGCCACTTCCCATGCGAACAAAGCCTAGCTGCCGCAGGGTTCGCCATGAGAAGGCGACTACCATTGTAATGGGATGTTCCATGACATTATACGTCGAGCACTCATTGTTTGCCATCTTAGAGAAACCAAAGGGTACATTGACATCTCAAAGAGCTTCCGCCTATGAGGTGATCATATCTAATCCATTGATCAAAATAGTTTGATGTAAAACAGTAAACCCAGCTAAGTTCATAGCTGAGCCAGTCACTGAAGGAGAGCCGATACATGACTGTGCAAACTATGAAGAATTCTATGATGAAATCCCCAGGGTGAAAGAAAATGCCCTGGCAGGAGGCAAGATCGTTTTTATTGACGGTTCTTCAAGAATCGACCAAGAAGACGGACAAAGATATACAGGCGTTGCTGTAATGAAACACATAGCAAGCGGGGAATTTCAAGTACTCGTCAATGCACGAATACCATCAAATTATTCAGCACAGGCTGCAGAATTATTGGTGTTGATACTCGCCATTGAGAATCACGCAGACCAGGAAGTCACCGTCTACATCTACAGTGCACGCAGGAAAAGGGGGGGCTACCTCCTAGCAGACGGCACGCCAGTGCAGCATGCAGCCTTATTGGGCAGGCTGGTAAAGGCAATACAGCTTGCAGTGGGCATAGCAGTCATGAAATGCGCCGCCCATACCAAAGGGACAGATTTCGTGTCACGTGGAAATCATGCAGCAGACACGGAAGCCAAGCGTATGGCATCCAAAAGACGATCATGGAAGCAGAAGTGGCATGCACCCATGAACGAATGATGATAGCACGAGCCACAACAGAAGCCTATAACAATATGGGGCAGACACAACTGATGGAGCTTCAAGAGGAGGCACCTCAGGACGAAAAGAACCTGTGGAAACATCGAGGGTGTTCTTTAAACTCCTCTGACGGATTGTGGCAGCAAGACAGCACTTGTACACTGGTAATGCCTGTAGCCCTACTAAAGATAGCATTGGAGCAATTGCATTACCCATTTCACATGTCAAAAGAGAATCTCGCAGCAACGCTCGCAGAAGGCTGGTTTATACCGAATTTAGCTGAGCATGTTGCATTCTTTATGGTGAACTGCATAATCTGCCAGCAATTCACCGCTGGGCACACATTAAAAATAGTGAGAGGAATCATCCCCCAGCCAAATGGGCCTTTTCAGCACTTACATATCGACTATGTCGACATGATTCAAGTGTGTAACGGGTACAGGTACTTAATTGTAGTGGTGTGTCCATTCTAGATGGATAGAAGTGGGTCCCTGTACACACCCAGACTCAACCTGTGCTGCTAAATTCCTGGTGAGGGAAGTGTTCCCTAGATGGGGGGTGTGTGAGGTGATGAGATCAAACAACGGGGCTCATTTTGTCAACACAGTCTTTGAGCAGATCAGCTTGCTGCTTGGTATAAAGCACAAGTTCTCATCGGCGTATCATCCGGAAGGTAATGGTGTTTGTGAGAGGCTCAACGGCTTGTTAAAAGAAAGGATAGCCAAGTTGAAGCTTACTCTAAAGAGGGGATGGTTGCACTGCCTTCCACTGGCATTGTATGCTCTTCGGAACCAACCAGGCTCAGACCATCATCTTACGCTGCACGAGATAGTCACAGGAAGAATAATGAGTACCCCTTTTACCCCCTGAAATAGAGCTGGATGTGATGCCCAGTGAACCCGAGAGGTCCTGGGAACTGAGTTACAAGAATACCTGAACTGCATGACATCCAGCCTTACTGTAATTTCAGATCAACTACAGCGACGACAAAAAGGGGGCAGAGCAGCACAAAACACAGCAAAAGACGCTGAAACAGACGCAGTTCAAAGTCTACGTGTTCTACTCATCTACCCTGGAGACGCCGTGTTGGTGAAAAACCACACGAGAAAAAGGTGGGATGAGCCAAGATTTAAAGGTCCCTTCATCGTAGAGGACTGCACTCCTTCAGCTGTCAAACTGCAAGGCAGAAGAGCATGGATCTTTCTCAATGACATTAAGCACTATATCGGAGAAAGCCCCCAAGCTGCACCCCACCAAGAAGAAATTGCAGACAACGGGGAAGAACCTCAGCACATGCAGACAAGATCCATGACGAGGAAGAAGGACGCATGAGCAGCAAAGCAAGACAAAAGAACCCTTTTGTAAGTTGTGGCTTAAACTGGACATTTCCTCTAAGCAAAAAAGGAAATAAGGACATAACGGACACTCTGTGCATCCTAGTTGCAGGGTAAAGAAGAAAATGGCGCATCTAAGCCACAACACGTATGTTGACACGAACTTGTAGATCAAATCACACTAAAGCGTTGTTGAGAGAGAAAAAAAAAGACTCTGATAGACAGAGATCGAGGACTTTTGCCCTAAGGAGCTAACACAGTATCCTGAGGCAACCAACACTAAGGGCCTCATTACACGGACGGCGGTAAGGGTTAACGGTCACCGTTAATGGCAACGGTGACCGTTAACCCTTACCGCCGTACTACGAGGTCCCTTTGCGGGTTGGAGGATTTAACGCCTGCTTTTTGCTTTTTTTAAATCCAACCCGCTAAGGGACCTCGGAGCTAATTACGGCACAGTAATCGGTGCCTTCCCCATTTCCATAGAGCCCTATGGGGCAGAAATGGGAATGGGGAAGGGCAATGGTGGAAAGGGGTTTTACCGCCCCTCCAACCTTGGAATGGGGCGGTAAATCCCCTTTCCACCAAGGCGGTGCCGGTATTTTACCGGCATGAGCCATGGCGCTAACAGCGCCATGGCTCACCGCCTACCGTGTAATGAGGCCCTTAGACCTTGTTTTGCAGAACTTATGGTATCCCCCAGCAGAAATCTCACAAGGGATGTGCTCACCTATTTCCAGTTAGTAGTAATATCATATCCGTCACTTGTAGGGAGAGTAACCTGTGTCACAGACTTTATTCAAGATCCTGCCAACAAGAAAGTAATCCGGCAACTGCTTACTGTCATCGCGGAAGCCTTCGCTGTGTTACCAGAATACAGTGATAAGGACACAAATGCTTCCACCACAGGCGATAGTAGATGAACTCACAAACACGCTTTTCTTTCGCATCATAGAGGAGCGCCCAGCAATCAGGAGAACCACTGACACTCTTACTTTCATTAGAGATCCAAGACACACTGAACATTTGAGCCAGCTGTGGGCTAAGCTCAGTTACCTGGTCGCAATCCACGCCGCAGGAAGGTGCAAGGACTGTTCACGTCAAGGGAAGGGCTTGTAATCCTGAACCCAGTAAAGCAGGACAAATGTCCCTGTCACCCGAGGACAGCCGATTGGCACGCAACGTCCTGTTTCGCCTAGTCACTGACTTTCCAGAAATGGTGGGGAGACCTATTGCGTTGATGTCATCACCTTCATCAGAGATCCAGCTAATGTTGCTCATATGGGAACTCTCCTCCATGGAATTATGCTGCAAGTGGAGCTCTCCAACTTTCAGAGAGATTATATGAGGAGATTCCAATGAAACTTTCCGCTGAGGGACAGATCGCAGAAACAGAGGCAAAATACTTCATCTTTCCACCGAGGGACAGATCGGAGAAGCAGAGGCAAAATACTCCATCTTTCCACCATGGGACAGATCGAGGGAGCAGAGACAAGTACTTCACCTTTTATTTTTTGATTTTGATAAATTGCCATTTTTCCATTTTTTACATTGAACAGGTTCCAGCATGTCCTCAGGACTGAAACAGATTCGGGGGGTGGACTGGGAACTCACCTATTTTGAATAAGCACAATGAATGTGACTCACCAAAGGTGTTAGTTTAATCTTTTTCCATACTCTACAAGGGAACTGTATCCCATATCCAGAGACAATTGTCACCCGCAAGAGGGGGGACACTTGCGAAGCACCAGACACTTTATGATACAAACTTTCTGAGAAACAATAATGGAGTAAGTGAAAAGAATAAAACATTGACATTTGCTACGATTAAGATGGGGGCCCAGAACAGTAACCTGGCCCTCCCACAAACAGAGGGGCGCCTCAGCTTCCCTGGAAGGAAATGCTGCCAATTTTCATACCGCACGATTATGTGTATATGCATAGTGATCATCATTGTCTTTCTGTCATTAACAATCAGAACGGCATTCTTTATTGGTGCACGAAGCGTTCCAATTTCAGTGCACCCACCGGATAATGTATACATAGGTCCCACAAAAGCACCCAGACCCTATATAGTTATTCCAGTACTGAGAAAATCTGATGGTAAGGTAAACAAACTAAAATTGAATGTAATTAGCAGTGATACATACATACTTGAGGTAACGAATGAAGAGAAAAGCTGGAGAGAGGGTCAGTGCGGAATGAATGAAAACGTAGCACTGACCACTACACGCACACACACACTGAATGCACACGAACCAGGGCAAGTGTCAATGGCCACAGAACCTCAAGCGAAGAGGACAGAGAGCACAAGACTGCCTACCGAACAACCAGTCCCTGTAAATAATGAAAGAGACCAAGAAGAATCCAGTGAAAGACCAACTAAAGCAGACATAGCAAAAGCCCTCAAGAAGTCAGAAATGGCTACGGGAGAATTCACTGCAAGGACACAAATGTTGATAGATCATTTACTCCCATTCATAGCTAGAGCGAAGAAACTACATGAGGAACTGAAAAATAAACCCACAGAGACTGTACTGACAAGCACACCAGTTCCAACACAGGGAACAAGTACCAAGCCCACGATGCAGCCTTAGGTTGGGCTGATGACAGACAGGTGGTGGTTAAAGGCACTTATAGAGGACAGGAAAAGAATGCAAGAGGAGAGGAAGAGATTTGCAAAACCTCCACCTATCACATCGATGCAGATAAAGAAACCTGCTCCACCTACCAGCATGCCCGAGAGACCCCCAGCAAGGAAAAGTCACACAGACGCGTTTAGAGATGTAGTTCTAGCTAACTACAGGAAGACACTAAGAATCAAGAGAAGCCCACATGAAGATAACAATTAACTAAATGATTACCTGGACAGCACAGCACATCTAGGAAACAACATTTGGTACCAACACATGAAAGAAGTTGGGAGAAGGAAATCAGAAGGAGACTGCTTCGTTTGTGCACTCCTACCGTACAGCATGGGAAAATCCAAAATCTTCGTGGCGGTAGAAATTGATGTCCCGACAGCACACTGTCTTTCACACGTAGCAATGTGCAACACCAGAGGACAGTTTATGGGGAGGGACGTCTCATTGATATGGGCAAATGAAACAGATTACCTCAATGAAGATGGATATGTCCAGGACATTAAGACAAGAAATAGAGCCCATGCCAGGAATCACGTGATCAGGTATGAAAACCCTGAAGGTAAAGGAACAGAAATAAGATGGGAAATAAACCCAAGACTGAACATCCAGGGAAAAACCCCAGAAGAAGCTCAAATTTGGAAAAACAGAGGCCAAATGCAGATTTGGGGAACAGTGGTTTCCACAAATGGATGGGAAGAAGGAGCAGTGATCGAGTGACCGAGCTTGGATGGTCCTTGGAGTCTGCAAAGAAGCAATAGAAAACTCACAAAGACTGTGCAAACCTCTATGGCCGAAGTTGATAAAGTTACTAACCTGGGTCGAAGACAGAGGAGGACCCCTGCAGATAGTGCCACTGGAAAGCCCAAAATTGTGCTTCAGAAACAACGGCACTAGGAAGATGGGAGAGAATCAGAACTGCGGACGAATCTTTGAGGCCCCAGGAATGACGCACGGAACCGCCGTGATTATGGATCATTATTGGGCGTGTGGATCCAAAGCATACATCAGACTGCCAAGAGACTGGGGAGGCATATGCACAACAGTGAATGTCCATGTTCCCGCGCTGGTGATCCCAAAAAGTGACCTGAAAATTGATAGTTTCCCGAAAGCAGATGCTCACCTCAGGAAAAGGAGATCAGTGGAGCTGGTATCCCGAATGAAGAGAGAAAATTACTTTTCTGCCAAATCAGAAAAAGCATTCCATGCAATCCCATATGAACACAGGCTGTTCAGCCTCACCTCATCAGTGTTCACAACAATCATCATGCCAAGATTCCAGGTTGGAGTAAACACTAAGTGGTTGCAAATAACCAGATGGGAATTATTACAGACCATCAACACCACCATAAAAGGATTCAATGCGAATAAAGAAGAACTAAGAGCAATCCGATTGATGACTCTCCAGAACAGATATGTACTTGGCATGATCACAGCGATGGATGGAGGTGTTTGCGCAAAAATCGGAGAATCATGTTGCACATTTATACCTTCGCATGATGAAGAAAATGCAACCTTAACAGAAGCCATAAGTATGCTGACAAACCTATAGAACCAGATGATCGATGAAACTGACGAAGTTGATGATGACAGCTTGTTTGGAACTCTATTCTCATGGGTCCCACAATGGATGGCAGACATATTCAAGTTTCTGGGAGCCCTGCTATTGATGATACTACTAGGATTTTGTGTTATCATTATAATCATCACACAATGCCAGAAAACTGCAAAGAAAGCCATAGGGATGAAGATTATGATCGATGTAAAACCAGAATGGAAGCCCAGAGATCTGACTGATGAAGAAATAAGAGACTTTGTGAAGTCCAGTAAATTTGCACCAGAAGGAACAAAGTTTGTGTATCCCAGAAAACAAATAAAGTATGAAGGAAAATGGATCTATTGCAGCCCAAATGGACAGTGCCAGTTTATGACCTGGAACAAGGACAAACATGTAAAAACAGCAGGAAGTCTGAAAGGAGTGATAAAAATATGGACTCCAAAGAAAGACACGTTCACACCATCATGTACAAACCCAGAAGACGATGAACAAGATACAGAAGAACCAAGTAAGACGAATCCGAAGGAGGAAGCAGAAGTGGTCGATGAACCGACCAGAGGGGGGAGTGTAGAGGAGGACCCGGATATGGCCTGCACTCCAGCCACCCATTTTGAGATACCAGGAACGTACTCGCCAAGATATGTGAAATATGAGGAGCAAATAAACCAACAGAGAGCAGTGCTACGGGTCTGCCCAGTGCTTATCAGAAGAGCAATACCTGTTGACGGGCCTATAACCAGACAACCGTGGGCAGCACAGTACCCGTTGACACAACGTACCAGCAGTTGACACGAAATGAAGACTACTTACAAACTGTCCCCGAAGAGCCCAAAAGGGCATTAATGGTGAATGGTGATGACACAAGGGCCTTGACAGGCGTACTTATGAACGAAATGACAAGCAAAGAACGACACGTAAAGACGAAAAATAAGGAGTAATGGGGTAATGGACTTAAAATAAGAAACTATGTTGCAAAACAAAGAACGTAACCTTGAAAAAAGGATTCAAATATGCAACTGGCTAAATGCCTGTAAATAGGCTTGGAACGCAAGAAGCTAAGGAAACGGTACTGCTTGCAATGCTTAGTAGAAGGATAGAGCGGCAAGCGCCAGCTATACATCTACCTCAAGAAGCACATTATACAAGTGCTACTCCATTTTATAAAAGCAGAACTAAGCCCTGGATGGTGGAGGACAAACGGGCCAGGATTCAGATACTAGCTCAAAGCCAGACGAAAGAGCAGAATCGAAACTCAGTAAGAAGCAGCTCATGCCTAGGAATTCGAGGTCAACTCCAGGAAGGGAGGAGAGCGGCAACTTCGAAGTAACGAAACTTAATAGCATAGCAGCCAGCCAGTGAAGGATGAGATAAGGAGGCCCAGGCAGGTGGCAAAGCTAAAGGAAGAATCAAATACACAAATAGAGGGAAAATTAAGCAGATTCACGGTGAACTAACATGTGACCAGCCAAGCTCAAAGAGGTACCAACGTCTGATGTCACCCAGAACCCGAGGATGCCATAACATTTCCTGATAAGAAGCTACAGTTTCGAGGCCAACCTCAGCCAACTAATTGACACGTAGCCCTAAGGTACTGATTGATGGAAGGGAGGCAGGGTGAATCTTGGGGCACACCGCATCTGGGTGTCCATTCTGCATGCTGCTAATTAAAGTGGAGATTTATGTCTAGGGGTGTAACCTACCCAATCACAATGGACCAAATAATCTAGAGTCCTATAGCTAGTAGAACCAATGAGACGTCGTACTTGTAGTGACGTCTATCACGAGTGATGCAGAGGGATGGGCGTAGACGCCAACCCGATAAGAATTATTCAATCCTCACACTCTGTTACCATATACAGATATAGCACCTATACTTAAGTTACCATTCCCGACCAATAGAATTGCATGACAAACTTTGAGTTTTACACGTCATGACGAATTTTGCCGATAAGAATTGCTGTCTGAATGAAGATTTTGAGAGTTGAAGCGAGACGGGCGATCCCATCACTGTTGATTTCCATTGTTTCTCCATTTTTAGTACTTGTCATAAAACGGACTTCCCTTTGCCAAACCATCGACTTGTCCTTATTGATTGGTGTTGGAGTAAGAGAATCCTGCACCCCATCCTCCTCAAGGTGCAGCTATCTCGTCTTAAGGTGTTTGAGGGTGAGCTCTGATCCCATGGGCCCGTCAGGGGTTGCTCCGCCCTCCTGTACAAGCCGTCTCATCCGCCATCATGGAAGACAGCCCAACCAAATTGGCCAGGATGTCATCAACCCCAACCGACCCAGCGAGAAAGAAGTCAGCGCCCTTCAATGGGTGCAATTTAGCCATAAAACGGGGCATGGCGATATGCTCAGGATCCCGCCACTCCCGCAGAATCTTGGCCTTAATGTCCGAAGTCAGGGGAAGCCCCAACTTGGAGGTGTGTTTATTCTGACAAATCTAGGCCCTAGATTAATCAGCAGGCCCTTCACCTTCAAGAGTCCAAGAAAGCTATGGCGTTCCACACCAGAAATACCACTGTCTCCACCTCAGCCCTGGCCAGATACCCCCCTTCAGCTTCTGCATCAGAATGGGAGGAATCCAAGGAGGAGGACGCTGACTCAGAGGAGGAAAAAGAAGAGGAGGAGGAACAGGACAGCAGCCTTCATGCTTTTCAATGGCTTTCTTCACGAGGCACTTAATTCCCTTCTGGGAGCGGGAGAGCCCCAGCTCATCTTCGTTTTCATCTACGTCCATCCATGTTGCTGCTCGGGACTGGTGGACTCCTCTTCCTTCCCACATGTCATCTCTTCTCTGTATGTTTCCCTGTCAAGCACAGGCAACACAGGCAGGACAACAACAAGGCCAGCCCATGAGAAATGAAGCCCGAAGCCTCTGGCGTGCCGAAAGCACAGATGCGAATTGTCACCCAGTAACCAGCGCAGGTCCTAAGAGGTCCACCCGCCAATCCCCACCAGATAGATGGGGTGGGGAAAAGGTAGCAACCAATCAGCTGCAGCCTGCAGCAGCGGGAGGAAAGGTCCACGCCCCCAGCCAAACCCGTCGCCGGTCCAGGACTCCGTTTGGATATACTGAGGAGCCATCGGCTGACTTATCATGCCTAGGCTGGTGACGCCCAGACATACATCAAAATTGGAAACATTGAGACTTTCTCCAAGGTCGAACAATGCTTGGAGGAAGAAAGTGGATGTCCACAAATCAGCTCCAGTTGAATTCTTCAAAGACGAAGCTTGCACTGTTTGGGCCGAAACACCTTATCACGGCTGGTAAAGAAAAACCTTTACCCAAGTATTCTGGGCAAAAAATTAAAGTTCACCCGGAAGATCAAAAATTTGCGTTGTTATTGGCAAGACAATCTTGGGAGCGAGGTGCAGGTTAGCGCTAAGGTCCAGGCAGTTTTCTATTCGTTGCAAATGCCCTGTAAAAGTTCTACCGTTTGTTCCCGATGAGGATCATGCAATGGTAGTGCAATGCCCACTTGGACTTCTGCACTAGTCTCTTGATGGGCATCCCAGTCATACAGATGTATAGGCTCCAAAAGCTCAGAATGCGGCCATCAGGCTGGTCGACCATTTAAGCAAATCAGCCCATGTATCCCCCTTTCGGAGAACACTGCAATGGCTGGCAGTGGAAGACCGAATTAAAAAAGTGGCGTGCCTGATCTTTAAATGTTTAAATGGTCTGGCCCTTGATTACCTGACAGATAAAATCTGCCGCTATCAACTGGCTAAGAGGCTTCAGTCTAAAGATCAGCGGCTGTTCATTATTCCTCAGTTGAAATGTGTGCCCAGGGGGGATAGAAGGTTTGCAGTCTTCAGACCCAGACTATGGAATAGCCTTCCTAAAGAGATCAGTGACTACGAGACGCTTTTTCAGTTGAGGAAAGTCCTTAATACCATCCTCTTTAAATAGAGATGGTGGGGTCTATTCTTTACATTATATCGGGTAATCTATGTGTGCACTACTTTTTATTCCACTTGGTCTGTGTAATTGTTGTTTGATATCAACTGTGCCTTTATCCGATTAAGGTTGTTCTGAGCGCATTATAAATACTCAAAATGAAATAAAAAATCAAATCAAACAGCAGCCCCCAAGCAAGCGGGGAGGGCCTCACCAACTCCCTCCTCGCCCCAGAAGTGTGACAGAATTCCACCGCCCTGGCTGCTCAAAGCAGCAATCACCCCCAAGGGACCCACACGCTCTGCAGGAGGTCCGATGAAAGCCACAGAAACTATGGCTCAACCGGGACTCCAAGCCCTGCAGGAATTCCAAGGGGCACTGCATC
The DNA here is from genome assembly GCF_040938575.1 of Ambystoma mexicanum. NCBI lineage: Eukaryota > Metazoa > Chordata > Amphibia > Caudata > Ambystomatidae > Ambystoma > Ambystoma mexicanum. Next base: position 48,941,457 of record NC_090935.1, read on the forward strand.
ACAGGACAGACACCGGTGCCCTGTTGGAGACACCGCCAAGGATTGAATCCATTCCCTGGGCCTCATTATGAGGTCGCCTGTAACCTGCAGATGCTACTGGTGGATTGCCACCGACCTCGAAACACAGAATCCGCCGTTTGACTTCCCAGTGCCACCAGGACATTACAAGTCCCAACGGAGCGGGATGTGAGGCGGGGGATTCGGTAGGTCCCCATTCCTGTGGAGTTCAATAGGATTCCACGAGAATGGGGACTCGGAAGCACCAGAACTGTTGCTAACGGTGCTTCCATGACAACTCTGCTTACTGGGACCGTTGTGCCTGGCAGGGTCAGATCTGGCTGGCACTGCGGCCCCGGCAGGCAGACTTGTAGTGTGGCGGTCCAGAAATAAGGGTGCTGGTAGACTTAACAGCACCCTTGTTTCCGGACTGCCACACACGTAATGAGGCCCCTTGCCTGAGACAGGAATTAAAGAACTGAGGATTGTGGGTATAGGTAGGGGGTATTATTATACCTCCAGGGGAAGAATACAAAAGTTCCTCTATGAGAGGCGGAACCTCATAGGTATGTGCTGGAATGAGGAACAGGGACGTGCAGGTAATGGTAATCAAGTGTGGCGGTAATTCATCTTTCAAACTTAGCATTCTTCATTAGTTGAGGTATCAAGATGTACCATTTCATGTGCAAGTAATTGCCAGCTCTAACCTTTGCTTTTCTATAATAAACACTATGAGAAGCACCTGCATGGCCACACAACTCCTAATAGGAAACTTTTGAGAGAGCCAGAGGGAGAGTTGTGTTCACCCATGGACTTACATTGAGTGTGAATTATTTTAGGGGAAAGAAACTGCTCTTCTCCTTTTATAGGGAGAGTGGCCACCAATGGTACCAAGCATGGAGAGAGAACTGATTGACTTTATTTGCATATTGTGTGCCTCGCAGAAGAAGCCCTGCTTCAGGGAACCTTAGGTAAAGTAAAAGGAAGATTGAGTGAGAACATTAACAATAGGGAAAGCTTGGCATACAAAGTGTTCAGAGCGAGCAAACAAGATAGGCGGGAAACAATTATTCTGATTCGTAGTGCGCTGAGCAACTTCCTGTGGAGTGATCTCAGGTTATTTTCTCTTGAGGGCTGAGTTGTGTATGTTTGGGTTATTACCCAGTAGATGTTAAGGGTTTTATTTAAAAATGGACGAGTGTCTTTTCTTTGAACTCATGGATAGGTCATTGCAGTCAGTATCGTACTCCAGGCCTGTAGCGCGTCCAACGCGCCAGGATTTTAGGATATCCCTCATTAATAATTATGAGATAAATCCACATGCACACTGATCTCATGCATATGAGTGAGGGATACCCTGAAAACCCGGCATGGTAGCAGCACCAGAGACCTGGCATCCGACACCCCTATTGCAGAGAGATAAGCCATTTCTTTCCAATCTTGGTTTTCTTTGCACGGCCCATCCCTTGATTGCTGCGGCTGATCTTAGGGGTCTTCTTGGTTGATTGAGTGAGATATTGTTGCACAGGTGGACATGACACTTTTTTCACAATATCTTGCGGATGATGAGTTTTTAGGGGAATTTGCTTGTTGATTGGTAAACAGTGGTGATTTTGGAGGGCTGCTGACATGGTCATATTCCTGAAGTCCGAATAGGGGTATTCCTGCTTCCTTTCATGAGCAGCTGGAGCTGGCTTGTCAAATGTTTCCGGTTGGCCTCATTAAAGGCTGCTGTGATAGTTAAGTTTGTGTAACTCCTTTCTTTTGACCAATGCCACCTTGTTTGCTTCCTGAACAAGTACAGGATCATTTTGTTTCAGAAGATGACGTTTGGGGGGAGGGCTGATTTGCTTGTGGTGCTAATTTGTGGCGTGAAAGGCTTTTCTAACTCATAACGGACCCTGGCATGTTTCACCTTCTCCGATGGTGTGGGAGGAGATCCCAAGTAGGGTGACCATTAGAAATGATGCATTGGATTAGCATTAGCCAATATTGATCATTTCTGTATTTGTCGAGTTAAAGCAGATCAATTTAGTCCCGGCTGGATCTTAGGCAGGGAGGTAAGAGGATGTTGCTGGATTGCTTGTTATGGACTTTCGAAGAGAAGATGCGTGTCACTGGCGCAAAGCTGGTAACATTGAGAGTAGGTCTCCAGCTCGGATTCAAGGGGGGCGGGGCATTTAGGGATTAAACAAGCAAGGGGAAAGGGGAGATCCTTAGGGGACGTCACATTTGTCAGATATTAAGGAGGACATGTAATTGACTAATTTTACATGCAATGTGTGCTCTTTGAGAAATGGTGTTAAATATGTTAATGTTATATCCTGTTTTTTAATTTTTTGAATTATGTTTTTGCTGACATTTATTTGCAAGGCATGAAACAAATACTCCAAGAATCAAGTTGATCCAACAAATCAATGACACATGATCTAAACAGTATGGAAATTAGTAGCAGAAAAGTGAACCTCAAAGAAACCCATTACCAAGCTCTGCATATTATCATCTAACAACTCGGCCAAGCTCTTTAAAATCTGCAAGGAGCTTGCCAACCCTGCTGCAGTCTCTACCTCTCCTGTCCCCTCCCAGGCCCTCTGCACTGCACTGGCCTCTCACTTCATTTCTAAAACTCAGGACATCCTGTCCTCACTCTCCTCCTATCACCTCCCTCCCTCTCTTCCTGGCTCTTCCTCTGGCCCTTCTGCAGCCACCCCTCCTCCCTCCTTCTCTGCCTTTCCCCTTTTCTCTGCTGACGTGGTTTCCAGACAAGTCCGATCTATTAAAGTCTCGTCTAAACAGGTTCACCCCTGTTCCTCCAAAACTATCAAGGACCACATCGACTCCCTGGCTCCTGCCCTGGCGGACTTTTGCAACCACACCTTCGCCTCTGGAGTCTTCCCATCCCCCCTTAAGCACTCCCTTGTGCACCCTCTTCTTAAGAAACCCTCTTCCAACCCCTCCTGCCCGGCTAACTATCGCCCAATCTCCATCACTCCATTCCTGGGCAAGCTCCTGGAGAAGCTGGCCATCTCCCAGCTTAACCTCCATGCTGAATCTGTTGGTAGTCTTCATGACCATCAATCTGGCTTCAGAGCTGCCAGAAGCACGGAAACTGCTCTCCTGAACATCCGTGAAGACCTGCTCTCGAACCTCGACTCCAACACTCTGTGTGTTCTCATTCTGCTCGATCTCTCTTCTGCCTTTGACACTGTCAACCATGCCATCCTGCTCAACCGTCTCCGTGATAACCTGGGTATCACTGGTCAGGCTCTGGCATGGCTGACCTCTTACCTTTCCAATCGACCCTCCCAGGTCCAACTGGGGTCCTTCCTCTCTGACATCTTTTTCTCTACCTGTGGTGTCCCCCAGGGATCTAATCTCTCTCCCTGGCTGTTCAGCCAGTATCTGGCACTCTTTGCCCACCGCATCGCCGCTCTCTGCCCCAACTTTCAGTGCTATGCGGATGATACCCAGCTCATTTTCAGGCTACCCTCGGTCTCCTCTCCTTCCCTCATCTCTGACTGCCTGTCTGCTATCCAGGAATGGTGTGCCGCCAATGACCTCTGCCTTAATGCCAGTAAGACTGAGATTCTACTCATCGGCACACCCACTCCCTCCTTCCCTGCAGCTCTCTGGCCAGCCTCTCTTGGCCCTCTTCCTGCTCCTACCTGCAAGGCCAAAAACCTCAGGGTCATCTTCGACTCCACACTCTCCTTCTCTCCTCATATATCTGACGTCTCTAAGAAGTCACACTACCAGCTGCACCTCCTCAGAGGTATTGTTCCCTTCCTCTCCTTCCCCCAGAAGCTCACTGTCTCCCGAGCCCTGGTTCTCTCGAAGCTTGACTACTGTAACAGCCTCTATCTTAATCTGCCTGCCTCCACTCTGCGCCCTCTGCAACTCATCCAGAACAGGACTGCGAGACTTGTCTTTGGCCTCAAGCCCAGGGACCGTATCTCTCCAGGACTGAAATCTGTACACTGGCCCCCAGTGGCTGCGAGGATTAAGTTCAAAACCCTCTGCATTGTCCACAAGGCCTTCTGGGGCCTGGGGCCTAAATACCTTTCACTCTCTCTTCCTAAATATCTTCCTTCCCGAGCCCTTCGCTCATCCGTCTCCAACTCCCTCAGGGTCAGCCGCTTCTCGAAGCAACAAACTGGGGGTAGATCTCTCTCTGCGGCAGGGGCCTCCCTCTGGAACAGCCTTCCTGCCTCCCTGAACCTTGAGGAGAACCATCTCCGGTTCCGGAAGCACCTCAAAACCTTCCTCTTTGCTTCTGCTTTCTCTCTCCCTCTCCCCTGCTAAATCCTTCACTGAAACTGCACTGAATCTGCAACTTGGCCACTCTCACCGACCTCGGTCCCTGGCCCAGCCACTCTCCACTTGCACTGCCTACCTGGCAATCCCTGCACTGCGGGACTGTCTCTGTGTCCCTACAGCCCCCCCTTCCCAGCACTTGTCTGCACTTACCTTGCACTTGCCATCAGCTGGCCCTATTTATTTATTTTTATTCTACTTACCCTGTACTGCACTTCCCCCCTCCCCTTCCCTTGCACTTTTCCCTTCCCCCTAACCCTGCATGTGCGCGATCTAAATGACACCTGGCCTAGTAGGATTGTTGTCTGTCTTCACCTTGATCCCCCCTCCCTGCTTTGTCGCGCCTTGAAACACTTGTGTATAGGCGCGTTACAAATGCCATATCACATCATATCATATCATTATTATTATTATTATTATTACAGTATTTATTGAGCACAGATCGAGATTCGAGAAGCATCGGAATGCTTTACACAGGTATACAATAATACAGATTGTGAGATGGGTATCAAGAGATGACACAGACAACAGAATGTGTCCCTCATTACGGGGTTCCTGGTAAAACCTGCCGGCAGGCAGTGGGTTACCGGCAGCTGTCTGACATCCCGGGATATCATAGGCGGTGGTACGGTTATTTCCCATTCCCATGGATTCCGGTAGGACTCCATGGGAATGGGAAACCTGAAGCACCAGCATTGTTAGTAATGGTGCCAGAGTTTCAGTGAAAAGCCTGCCGATAGGGGCCTGAACTCCCGGCCAGTCAGGCCTGTCAGGAGTACCGTTCCCCTACCAGTAGACTCCTGGTTTGGCAGTCCAGAAAGGGTGCTGGTACGTTGCTACCGACACCTTTATTTCTGGACCGCCCACCTTATAATGAGATGGTTGTAGGGTTTTATTTCCCTGAGAAGATGGTATACAAGAACATGAAATGGGTTTATTAGTTAATGTATTAACTAAAGGGGGGAGTGTTGGGGTGGTCGATAAAGGTCCCAATGAGGAAGAGTGGTTCACGTTGTGCACACCATATTGGTAACTTGGGGGACGGCGATGTTGATGCGATATTGCGATTTAGCATGTATCTTGTATAGGAAGGGATAAGTGTTACTTTGTGTTGAAGCCGGACTGCTACACGTGTTCTGGGCCTGCCCGGAGGTGGGAAGGTTCTGGTCAGAATTAAAGACACGCTTAGCAGGATGCGGCATCGCTATGTAGGTGGAGTTGGCCTTGGCGTGTATGTTGGGGGGTTTCCCCAGGCCACGTAACTCAAGGCATATAAGCAAAATGAAAGACCTAGCATATATCCTGGCCAAATGAAGGATACCAATGGGCTGGAAAGCGGCCCAGAGACCAAGGATAGTGCTGTGGTGGGCTGACCTCCTAAAATGGGCAGAGGCAGAAACGACAGTCTGGTTCAAAATGGTATGTAGACGGGGGAGGAGGAGGTAGGACCCCTAATTGAATGGAGACAGCTAGTGGCCACCATGAAAGGGCCACCTCAGTCCGACCACAGTGATGTTGAAACAGATACCGAGACGGTAAACCCGCCTGAAGAAACACAAGCTGATAACAGGGACAAATTGGCTCATGTTGGGGGGGTGGGGAAGGGACTTAAGAACTCAGCTTGTAACATTATGATGTTGAATTATTTGTGGACGTCCCGAGTTTTGTAATGTTTGGTGTGTTGTTATAGAATAATAAAAATGTTTTAAAATAAAAAGTGTTACTTTGTGTTTAAGTTGATATATTTTAGATTCACATGTGTGCAGCAGGATATTGTCAAATTTGCCCTTGCAATATAAGCACAATGTAAGTGTGTGGTGTGCCATGTAGCGCCTTAAGTTAGTCTGCGAGGAGCTTCTTAAGCAAATGTGAGATAGACTTGCAATGGAGAAACCACTGTGAGATGATGTGGTAGTCTTGAGCATACATGCACATACATACATACATACATACATGCATACATAGGGGTCTTTAGGGACATGTGTTTGGGGTACATGAGGTGCATGGTGATATACCCACATCTGTATACCATAAGTCCTCTCATAGTTAGGGATTGTGCAGGCCCAGAAGCCTGGGGTGCTGAGATAAACTCTGTTTGACTGGGAAAACCTGTTGAGCAAGGTTGAAGGTTGAGGAAAGACAGTGGGCAGCTGCGATACTATCAGATGGTCAGCTACGACCAGGCTCAGGTTTTTATGACTTGGTACTATTGTCGAGAGGAGATGCAATCTTTTTAAGTGCATGAGAGCCTGCTATTCATTGTCCAAGAAAGTCCGGCCATCTGGTAGAGTCAGTTTGGGACTGAGTTATAAACCTGGTGCAAGGGATGCTTAAGAGCAGAGATGACAAATGGTTTATGGGTATCGATCAGGTTCTCACGATGTGCCCAGAGGCAATAAGTGCTGAATTGGTAGTCGTATAGATTAGTGTGAAATAAGGATGCAAGGGAGTCTGGGCGGATAAGATATTTATCACCAGTTCAAAGGGAACTTGTTTGTTCCTGCCCCCTCCTCATATTGTTTAAGTGTCATTGCAAAGACCATGTGCATCACGTTCAGGGTTAGAGGTATCTCTCCAGTTGAAACTTGTAATGAATTGCATTTGTTGTGCGAATGTGTAACTATGGGACAATGTCATGACCTACCACAGAGAGATCCTAGAATGGGGTGTGTTGTAAATATGAGCTGATGCAAATTTATGTTGAAAAGGGATGGTAGTTAAATAAATGTGTCCAATGAGAATGTGAGAATTAAAGGGGATTACATTTCTTCATATACGGTTAGCCAATCATGTGTGGTGGGATGATTTGTAATAAAATATGTAAGAGTGGTTCAACAGTTGCAAAATGTGTAAACGTGTGTATTTCAAGGAGACTCAGGTTAGCTTGACTCCACGGCGTCATCTAGCTCGTCCTGGACATTTGTACAATAAACTTGCTTTACGGACAAACGTGCACTCGCTTCTTAAGATGTGTGCCTACTTTGGGTTAAGGTGATCAGTGGTCCATCCACACAACTACTGGAAAATAATGCATTGAGTTAGCATTGGCCAATATTGATCATTCTGTATGTGTCGAGTTAAAGCAGAGCCATTCAGTCCTGGCTGGATGTTAGGCAGAGAGGGATGAGGGTGTTGCTGGATTGCTTATTATGGACTTCGAAGAGAAGTTACATGTCAGTGGCACAGAGCGGGAAACACTGAGTGTAGGTCTCCAACACAGCCTCAAGGAGAGGCGTGTAAGGATCAAACAAGCGAGGAGATAGGGGAGATCCCTGGGGGACTTCACATTTGTTGGATGTTAAGGAGGAAAAGATGTTTGCTACTTGAGGAAGGGTGTTAACTATGTTAATGTGGTAACCTGCTTTTAAATTTTTTTAATTATATTTTTAGTGACATTTATATGCAAGGCATGAAACAATACTCAAAAAATTAAGTTGATCTTATAAATCAATAAAACATGATCTAAACAGTATGTAAATTAGTAGCAGACAAATGAACCTCAATGAAACTCATTACCACGCTCTGCAGAGACAAGCAGCAAAAACAGGAGAACACATAAGGCAAGTCGTTTAAAGGTGGGACTAACAAACCACCAAAGAGAGCACCATTGTAGAGGAGGTCCCAAGCACGACCCACACTCCAGCCGTCCATTTTGAAGTACCAGGAACATTTACGCCAAAATATGTGACATATGATGAGCAAATAAACCAGCAGACAGCCGCAGTGGGGCTCTGTCAAGTACCTATCAGAAGAACAGCACCTGTTGAAGTACCGACACCTAAGAAAACCTGGACAGTGAGGTACCCATTGAGAAAGCCACATCGGCAAATGAAACAGAATGAAGATTGCCAGAACGCAGTCCCTGAAGAAGCTAAAAAGATACTGAAGGAAGACGAATGGTGACGTCATAAGAACCCGGACTGACTCACACATAGAAGAAATGACGACCTGTTATGGCCACTGGACAGGAACCCCAGTTCACATCTCCTAAAGGGTCCAGTTGGACCCAGTCCTGGCGCCTTTGGCGCCAGGCTCATAAGAAAGTGTGCTCTGCACACTTTTGTCTTTGGGCACGTGTTATTCCATCTCATATTAATCATCCACGTGCAACTGGGCCGAGCGTGGCCATAGGAATCCATGAAGATGCACATGCAGCATCATTTGGGAGTGGCAGGGTGGAACCATCTAGCAGAGCAAGGGGGTGTGGCCGGTACCAGGCTAGTTAAGCCTGCCCCACCCGCAGGCCAACGCTTCGCGTTATTCTGCTTAAGCAACGTAACGCTCACCGCCGCCTGAGAAGCATCTTACCTGTTTTCCAGTAAAACCATCTCAGAGAAGCCTCCTACCTGTTTCCCAGCAAAACCATCTCGGAGAAGCATTTTACCTGTTTACCAGTGAAACCATATCGGGGAAGCATCTTACCTGTGTTCCACCAAAACCATTGCGGAGAAGCATTTTACCTGCAGAGCCAGCAACACCATCGCAGAGGTGCAATTTACCTGTTTTCTCCATCAGAACCAGCAGAACCATCGCTGAAGCGTCTCTTACCTGCTCACAGTGACTCCATCCGCGATCGACCAGAGCACACTTACCTGGCTTTTGTAATACAACCAAAGGCTGCACGCCTTACCCGACCCTCAGCTCGGACACCAACTCGGGAGTTCTACACAGCCAGCTTTGTCGCAGTCGCAGGCATCCTTCACCCGCCGACAGGTCCGCGCACTGCAACTCTTCTCCAAGCGCCGCCAGACTATATCTGCAGGAGGAAAGAACAAATAAGGTTAGAAACCTAATAAGGACATTTGTTAAGGTCGCGCGCCATCGCATCTAGCGCTTACCTTAAGATTCCAACTTGCCATCGTCTTGGGAACACTTTGAGTCCTCCACCGGTGCAACTTCTCCGCTGGGCCGCCATCATTTATAAGGGAGAAAGAGACCTTGTTAAGGTTACGAACTTAAATCATGTGACAAGACATTAATAATTAAATGAACAATAATCATCACAAAAACTCCTACCTTCAAAGTGGTTTGGTCACAGCTGACCTGGGCCACCACATCTATGGACCAGTGAAGCAACTGGGTCATCTCGAAGCGCCCCTGCTGATGAGAAGCAGGATAGAGAGCTCGCCATACTATATATCAGGTGAGCCTATATGGGTAAACGCTTACTTACCTCATTTTGGCATGAAAGGTCCCAGGGGAGTCACGATACCTCCACACCCTTCTCATTGCCTCTCGAGTTCTCGCAGGGGCAGTACCAGCTCCAACCATGCCCCAGCGTCCCCGCAGAGACCAGGTGAGCGTAACAGAACGCGAAGCCTCTCTGAATCTCTGCCTGGGCATTATGGAAACCTCAGAAACTGACCAGCTGGCCCAATTACTAGGGGAATTGCAGGCGGAAGTCCATGCTTCTAGACAAGAGACCAATGCCTTGCGAAGGGACTTAATTGTAGCCCGGGAACAAACTGATGACTTGGCAAGGCAAATGCTTCAGACACATGCAGGACAGGTCCCGCTACCTGGGATGGCACAACCTCCTACACTGCAGCCATCACCACCAGTCCAGGTGGTGCTTCCGGAGGCAGTGCCGCTAGCCCCACCTAAATGTTTCACCGGCGATCCAAACAAATATGCAATATTTATGAATCAATGTCTTCACTTTCTGTGCCGACCTGAGGCCTTTCCAAATGATAGCGCATGAGTTGCTTTCATCCTTTCCTATTTAGGAGGAAGCGCAGAAGACTGATCGATACCATTAGTGAACCACGATGATCCTCTGCTCCGAAAATTTGGGGATTTCCAACTAGAAATGGAAAAGTTGTTTGCTAGACATACCCAAGGCCAAGCCTTGGACATCAAACTGTTATCCCTCAGACAAGGGAGCCAAGACTTGCTTACCTATATTGCCACCTTCAATCGCCTCGTGGCACAGACAAATTGGCTGGAAGAGAAGAGGACCACGCTCTTTTATCAGGGTTTATGTGGGGAATTAAAGGATGTGCTAGCCCAAGTGGTTAATCCTCCGGAAGGGTGTGCAGAGTATATAAATCTGACGGTACAACTAGATCACAGGTTGCAGAATCGAAGAATGGACCGCTCAAGGAAAGAAGGGAGGTCCGTCTATATGCGACCCCGGGACAATTCAGCCAAAACCCATGAACCAGTCCAACCAATGTAGATTGGAGGATTACGCACTCCTATCTCCAAGGTGGAGCGAGAGAAGAGGAGGCAGCAACTATGCTTATACTGCGGAAAAGCAAGACATTTCCTTCGAGAGTGCCCCATGAAACCCCCCAAAAGGAGTGTAGGAGCAACTGACAATGGGAAGGAAGAAAAGGAACAAGATCAGGAAACCTCCAGCAACCGGCAAGTGTAGGGGTACACTTGTCGAGCGAAAAGATGGAATCTGTACAGACCTCAGACCTGGTCATCCTGGTACTTTTGGTCAACCATCAGCAACCCACAAATGTACATGCCTTGGAGGCATATATTGATACTGGTGCAGTGGGAAATTATATTGATCAAGATCTGGCCAAACGAATAGGCCCTCCTCTTCAGCAAAAGCTCAAGTCAGAAAACGTCACAGCGGTGGACGGGTCTCAACTGTCATCTGGCCCTGTGATGCAACATACCGACAAAGTCATGCTGATATGTCAGGGCGGCCATCGAGAAGACATTACCTCCGACCTTATTGGAGCTCCACAGTTCCAGATGATCTTAGGAATGCCATGGCTGGAAACACATAACCCAAGTATCGACTGGCGAACAAGAGTGCTGACTTTTCCTCCAGAATGCACTAACATTTGCTTCCACCTAGAAGAGAAGATCAAGGAACTCAAAACCAAATCTATCTTGGGACTTTCTGATTCTCTACCCCTGGAATATCTGGATTATCAGGATGTGCTCCAGAAGGAACAAGCAAATACTCTTCCTCCTCACAGGCCTTATGAATGCCAAATCGATCTGGTGCCGGGGGCACAAATTCCATGCAGTCGAATTTATGCTCTAACTGAGCAAGAAAATCAGCATCTGAAATCTTACTTGGACCAGTACCTAGCTAATGGTTTTATCCGCACATCTAAGTCCCCTGCCTCTTCAGCTCTATTCTTTGTACCTAAGAAGGAAGGTGATTTGAGAACTTGTATAGACTACACTGAATTGGACTTACAAGGGGCCTACCATCTCGTGCGGGTAAAAAAAGGGGGACGAATGGAAAACGTCGTTCCGAACCAAGTACAGGCTTCTCGAGTATCAGGTCATGCCCTTCGGATTATGCAATGCACCTGCTGCATTTCAGTTCTTCATGAATTATGTACTTCACGAATTGTTGGACGTTTGTGCACTCATGTACATCAATGACATTCTCATTTACTCTTCATCCAAGGAAGAACACGTCACCCATGTAAGAGCAGTTTTGGAAAAGCTACGTCAACACTGGCTGTTTGCCAAATTGGAAAAGTGCTCTTAAAATATGGTGTGGACAATGTATTTTCTGTCAACAATGGACCAAATTATTCGTATTCAGTTCCCAATCAACTCACTGCACAATACGTGGGGGAAAGAAATGGGAATACACTTTCCTCAACCAGACCCTCTAGCATGACGCACCCAGTGCAACTTAATAGTTCCCCTATCTCAGCAAAATCAGATACTCAATTATCCCAGGCTGCCAACTCCCATGATTGTTTTCCTTTACCACAGCCTGGCATATTGGGGCGCTCTAGCGATGATATATATACACCGAAACCATCGCCCCCTAGTGATTTGCCATTTAATCCTGAGGCTTTTCCAATCATTACTCGGATACTGAATTTGCTAGATAAAGGCCACGAACGAACCCATGAGGAAGTTAGATTTCTTCAAATTCAAAACACTGAATTGCTTGCGAAAATAATCAAGATAGAAGGCCTACTTTTTACTTGTAGTGCTATTTCTTCTCTAACTTCGAATCACACAACCACAGTAGTATCCAGCCACAAATGTACTCAAACAAAAACTCTTGCAGAAATTGTTTCAGACAGTCCGAAACTCTCACCACAGGAACCGATAGCTTTGGACCCTACACAATACATCTGCGACTTCTTCTGCTCCTAATAATGCCGATGTTCCTTCTCTTCACGATCCTTCTAAGTCTCCATCTCCTGATAGCCCATCGGCTCTCACAAACTTAATCGATTTATCTGATAATGATACGGAGCTGAACTCTTCCAGTGACAAGCTTGATGTTGCTGGTCACTCGAGTGCGATGCTTCCGGTTGTCCTTACCAGAAAACAAAACAGAGCAATGGCCAGAGTTGAAAAAAGTAAAGGAGCTGATAAAAGTATGAAGCAAAAAATAGAAAATAAATCCAAAAATCAAGTTGCTCCTAAACTTGATCGACATAACTCTAATATAAAAGAGATATGTAATTTATCAGGTGGCGATGGTACTATTGATTTGAACCAACTAAATGCTGAGTCTAAAGCAGTGCTTAATGTTTCTGATCCCTCGACTTCAATCCCTGTGAAAATCGATTGCAGACCAAAAGAAGTATGCACGAAAGTTGACAGGGAGGAGTCGAAGACATATTCTAAAAAAAAAAAGCTATTGAGGGTTGATTCCTGCAATGATAAGGGATTTCCAACTCTTCCGCCTTTGGTTGAAGATTCCATGCAGGTCCCTAAACAAGCAATGTTATCTATGTTTTACCCTATGCTAGCTCCTAAGAAAACGGACAGAGTGATTCGTGGTCCTTGTGTTGATGAGTCCTCAAAAAATCAAGTAAAACCACAAACTCAAAAGGAAAAGGTGACCACAGATGCATCTAATGGTATCTTGGCAAATAACGTTGCAATTCAGGACAAAGGGGTAATTAAGCCGCAGATTGCTAATTTGAGTCAAGACTCGACTAGTGAATATTCTCGGATCACCCCCTTGGTGGATGACGGCATTTCTTTGCAAAACAGTTCTAATAATGAAGTTGTTCCTAACTCGGCTGTTGAGCTTAAATCACCAGTTGCAATGGGATGGGAAAGTGTCACAGAGCGTAATGGCAAAGTAAGGTTAAATCGTTCTTACTTCAATACTATATTGCAAGAGATCCCCGCCTTAAGAATGATCAGATCAAATGATATAGGTTGGGTCAAACTTGCATCTGTTAATAACAACAAAATGATCTGTAGATATAATTCGCCTCTAGTCATGAAGTTAATTTGGGAACAAAAGGAAGACATGTTCTCAATTGGGTTAGTCCCCATGTTATTTTACTCCTTTGATGATGCAGAAACCTTTGTTAATACCCACACTACTGTGGTTGTGAACCCTCCTATCTTGAATGTTCAAGGAGGACCTTTAGGAATTGATGACAATACTCTTACCCAATTGATGGCGATTGTGTCCGCATTGAAGGGCATTCAATTGCTGGGATCCTCACTGGCTCCCCCAAATTTGCAAGTTGGTTTGTTAGGACATTCTTAGCTTGGATGTGCTAACTATTGTCTCATGGAATCCATGTGGATTAAGCAACTTCAGAGCTTGGATTAACAAAGAATGTGATCCTCAGCCTGATGTTGTCATTCTACAGGAAACCATGTGCCAATTACCATTCACTATTGATGGTTTTCATGTATATTCACAGGAAACTACGCGTGGTCTGTTGGAGTGTCCTTCAGGGGGGTTAGCCATTCTAATAAATACTGTATGCAAATGTGTAGTTAAGCTGCTAAGGTGTACTCATGGTCTTTTGGCTGTAGAGTTAATTCCTGAGGAACTGCCAAATATTGCTTTCTTGTTGATTTGCATTTATTGGAATAGGTTGTCCTCAACTTTAGATTCTATTCTAGCCGAAGTGAATTCTGTATTAGAATCCGCAAATGCAGCCAATCCTTTGATTAAAATTATTGTCGGTGGTGGTTTTAACGACTTTTGGTATGATGTTTCACAATGCAAAAATGATCTAATACCATCTCATTCTGCTCCTTCTGCAAGAAACGTGCAAATATAGCTAGATTTTTTTCTAGAATGGGATATTCAACCAATCCCAGTTATTCTCACTCCTTGCAATTATACTTGGCATAGAGGCAAGTGTAAATCATTGATTGATTTCTTTTTTATTTCATCTTGCTTATACCCAAATATTGACCCGGTTACTGTTTCTAATCCGCAATTGGGGGATCACATGATAATCAAGCTAATTGTACACCTACCATTTTCCCAATTTGTTGCTAATCCTGGTTTAACTTTATTAGAACCTGATAGACCATTTTTGTCTGTTCGTTGGAGTTTGAAATGTTGTCAAAGCTTCTTGAAAAGAATTGCTGCTGATCACAATATTGTTACTTGTTTGGAAGGAAATGTTCTCCTTTTGTCTAAAATTGAAGCTAATAACATGAATCACATTCATTCTCATTTAACAGAAATGGCCCTTGGCACTTGGTTCCTAGTCTCTTCGAATTCGAGTCATGTACATACATATAACTCCACCCTTGCTAACTTAAAGAAAGAAAAAAAACGTTCCATAAAAGAGATCTTGAGATCAATGCCCCTTATTACTCTAACAACGTCCGTAATAAGGAAAATTAAGCAGAATTTAAAAACAAAATCAAATTCTTGAAAACCTCAATGTATGTTGCTGATAACCAAAATATATTCTATCACCTGCTTAAACATGATACTAGACAAACTTGGTCGCTTCTGCGCAACATTAAATCAGATCAGACTACGGATATTCAATCTGTAATTTCTGCAGATGTTTGGAAGAGCTACATCAAGCAGAAATACCAGATGCCTCATCGTTTTGCCTTCCTTAAAGGTAACCATCCGAGGGTTGAATATAGTATGCCTTTGAGATGGACTATTTGTGATATCATCTACGCCATCGGTAAACTTAACAACTCTAAGGAGCCTGGCCCCGATGGGCTACATCCATGTATCTACAAATCTGATCCTACTTTTTGGGCACACCTATTAAAGATCCGTTTTGGTCTGATTCTTCAAACTGGCACTATTCCATCGTCTTTGTGTTCAGCACACATTATTCCAATTTACAAGAAAGGACTGCCCGATCTTCCTCGTAATTATCGTCCGATAGCCCTTACTGGCGCTTCATCTAAGATATTCTCGCTGTTACTCTTACAGGAACTACAAGCATCTATTGAGCAAAAGGCTCTATTGTCTATTTATCAGGTAGGCTTTAGAAAATACATTGGTTGTCCTCTTAATGCCACTATCTTAGCACATCTCCAAGCACAGATTGCTGGTTCGCATTTGGGGCCAGTGTACATGGCGAGCTTGGATTTAACGGCTGCTTTTGATAGTGTCATATGAGAAATTCTTTGGGCAAAATTGATCGATCTTGGCATCTCTCACTCCTTGGTTGCTTTGATTGCTCTGTTGCATCAACAAACTATGTATTGTATACGTCTAAACCGCAATGGAGCACTAACAAATTCAATCACTACCGAAATTGGAGTGAAACAAGGTTGTAACATGGCGGCAGTCCTTTTTAATCTCTACCTGCAAGGTATCGATTTGCTTTGGAAAGATCAGATAGTTTATCCTGCTAAATTGGGGCCCATTAAGTTGGATTGGATTGGTTTTGCAGATGATTTGTTATTTTTTGATCGTACTCCGTTTGGCCTGCAAAGAAAACTAGATTTGTTTAATGAATTTGCGATGGCCCATAACCTCACAGTTAATCCTGCGAAATAATTTATCCTAACCTTCTTTCAAGGGTGTTGCAAAGTAAATAAATACTCTTGTTCCTTAAATGGAGTTGCTCTTACCTATGCTTCGTCTATTCGTTATTTAGGTTACCGTTTAACTGATACCTACTCCATTTGCATGTGGAAAACGTATCTTAATAATAAAGCTAAAATGTTATCTTCTCAAATGAAAATCATCTATCATAAATATTGTTTATTTTCATTATTGCCTCTCATTCAGTTTTACTTGCTTAAAGTGGAACCGATCCTTCTATATCCTCTTGACATGTGTTTGTTCGATATTGACTCCTTTGTTGATGTACTGCAGGGAAGATTGTGGAAGTCTGCACTGGGCTTAGCCCAGTCCATTCCAAACGTCATTATATGTCATGAAATTAATTTGCTTCCATTATCTGCTAAAAGAAACTGGCGTAACATTAAAAACTATATAAAATTGATTGATCCACCCAAAAACACTTTATATGTAGAGCTCAATAAAATTCTGGATAATCCTTGCATCCGTTCTTTGAAAATAACAACAGATAAATTGAACTCCATATTGGAATCAATTAATGAAACTCCAAAAAATATGGCTATGCTTCTTCCTGCTCAAAAGAAGAAATACAAACTCTACCATTGGTGTATTATGTCTGATGCGATAGGAATTTATTCTTCATATTCAGAATATAATATGTTTCAAAGGAAATGGGGAGATTGACCTACTTACCTAATACAATTCCCATCTTCTGTGGGTAGAAAAACCTTTCTTCGATTCCGATTAAACCAGCTTCCCACACTTGCAAAAATCAAAAACTGGAATGGAAGGAATGCAACTAACAGCTCTGATTCTTGTCGCTTCTGTGCTATTGTAGAGGCAAAGGAAACACTTAAACATCCAGTAATATATTGCTCATCTTTTTCAATAGTGCGATCAAGAATTGAAAGAGTCAGACATCCATTGTTATGGAATCGCTGTGGAATCGATGTATGGGTGGCGTAAGCCTACGTCTTAATTTAAAGTTAATTGAACTTTTGACAATTATCGAATCAAATTTAAATGAACTTTAATTATGTATGATATGAATATTCTTCTTTAATGAGTTGTGCTAGTACTTATGTATTGTCTGTTGTTTTTACATGCAAGTATTTTTGAATGTGTTTTAAAAATCCGTTCATTCTGCTAATATTTGTCTGCGATGAATAATCTTGAAGTTGCTTCTTTTTTTAACTTGCTTGTTTAATTAATTGTATAATTTAAGATTGTTCTATTGTGAATTCTGCTTCTAAATCAATGGAATTATTGTAAAGGTTTTTATTCTACTTTTATGTAAATAAACCAAACACAATAAAAAAAAGTGCTCTTTCCACATCACAGAAGTCATATTTTTGGGCTTCATGCTTACCCCACGAGGTGTTCATATGGATACCCGCAAGGTGGATGCAATTCTACAATGGCCATCACCAGCATCCATCAAAGGAATGCAAAGCGTACTCGGATTCGCTAACTTTTACCGACGATTCATTCCCGGATTTTCGCAGATAGTCCATCCAATCACTTCCTTACTGAAGAAGAATGATTCCTTCGGTCTCCTGAGGCGGAAAAGGCCTTCCAGGAACTGAAAAAGGCCTTCACTTCAGCACCAGTTCTTTGGCAACCCCATCCTGACCTGCATATGTAGTCGAAACAGACGCTTCTAGTATTGCCATGGGAGGCGTCTCATCACAGAGAGATCCGGATACTGGACAACTGCATCCCATAGTCCCGTAAGTTCTCTGCGCCAGAGTTAAACTACACAATTACCGACAAGGAACTATTGGCAATCAAAGGGGCCTTCAAGACATGGAGACACTATCTTTTAGGAGCCAGGCATACATTCATGGTTATTACAGATCACCGAAACATACAATATTTAAAGACAGTCAAGACCCAATCCTCGCGCCAGCTCCACTGGGCTCTTTTCTTTGCAGAATATGATTTCTTAATTACATACAGACCAGGGGTGCGCAATGGGAAAGCTGACGCCCTATGCAGCATGGGAGACGACAAAGAAGCTTTCGCAACATCCGAGCCTGGGGCCATTATGCCCGAAGAACGAATTCAGAATCAAACCGCTGCAACTTCCTGTTTGGAAGATTTAAAAACTAAACTTCGATCACGAATGAATCCAACTGCACAACAGGAATGGCTAGCTCAAGGAAACCAATACTCCATTAAGGACGATTTGCCCTATTTCCGAGAAAGGTTATATATCCAAGACAAAACCTTGTAAAGGCCGATAATAGCGAACTACCACAAACCGCTAGTGGAAGGGCATCCTGGAATTGCCAAGACTCGGCCCAAAATCCAAAAGGGCTATTGGTGGCCAACCTGGAGAAGGGACATTACCCAATACATCGCCACCTGTGGGGTGTGCGCACAAAATAAATCTCAGAAACAAAGCCCCGTGGGGCTATTACGTCCTTTAGCGGTACCACCAGCACCTTGGCACACACTGTCGATGGATTTTATTACCGACCTACCTTCTTGCAATTGGTTCAATACAATTCTGGTTATTGTAGACTTGTCATACAAGATGGTCCATCTTATTCCTTTGAAGGGGCTTCCAACTGCTACCGCACTTGCCACTGTGTTTTTAGAGCAAGTTGTTAAACTACATGGCTTCCCGTCTGTGCTAATTCGGGATCGCGGAACACAATTTGTTTCTGCTCCCTATGAGGAGATGCTGCAAAATAGCCGAGATTGACCTCCGGCTATCCACGAGTCACCATTGCCAAACTGATGGCCAGACCGAAAGGACCAACCAGACCTTAGAGCAATATCTCGGTGCATGCTGCAACAAACTGAGGAGCCTTGGAAAAACCTTCTCTGGTTAAGGGAATTTGCCTACAATAACTCAGTCCACACTAGCACCGGACAGAACCCGTTTTATACAGTCCAAGGTTGTCACCTTCGAACATCCATCTTTGATTCTCCTGACGATTTGGAAATGCCAGCTGTTAAAACCTTACACGAGACTATCTCGCGAACTCTAAAAAAGGCTGCAGAGACACTAACCATGACTAAAGAAACTTAAAAGGTTTGCGGACAGATACCGAAAGGAAGCCCCACATTACCAAGTTGGGGATAAAGTTTGGTTGGCATCCAAGAACATCCCATTGAAATGACCCAGAGCCTTCCGACCTAGGTACTTGGGACCCTATCCCATTGTCAGGTTTCCTTTATTTATTCCCCTTTATTTGAGGACTGTAGATTAGTTTTGTGTGGGTTGGAAGTTTTCTACTTTGGTTGGTTTGGCCTTAACTTCTCAATACAGAATCCTGGTTCTGGCCCCAGGCAAGATGGAGTTTCTCCATAGAAGCTCTGATTGGCTAGAGAGGACTGCAGGATAACAATGAATATTCGAAACTGTCACTCTCTGCCTTTCATCGTCGTAGCCCCATCTGAACGGACGTGTTTGTAGCTGCTCCTGCTGAAGTCTTGGCCTAGTGGATTTGAACTTCCAGGTCCTTTGCAGTCGACCAGCTACTTTTTTGGGGGTTTTCGGGGGTGTATCCAGATTGTCAGGAGAGTTTCTGAAGTTCTTTGAAAACCATTCTATAGATAAGTGACTTTCATTTGGATATGTAAATCTGTTGCTCAGATTCATTTTAAGAAAGAAAAAGTAATTTCAAGCTTTGAACTGTTATGTCGCACTGTTTTTAAAGAGTGCGTGTATTTTGGCTTTCATTCGATAGTACGCATGAGGTTTGACTTGTGAGCGCTATGTACTTAGCACGTGTGATGTGTTTACCTCCTCGCGTACGATTGGATTCCTGCGAGTGCAAGAACTCTTCTACTGGAGCGTGTGGATTTACTGTTGCGTGTGCGCGTCAAAAATCTGCTATGTGAATTCTTCAGTGTGTGTGCTTGACAAAAAATTGCTATGTGTGCTTTTCAGCACATGTGCTCTTCAGCGCGTGAATTCTTCAGCACGTGTGTGCGACAAAAACTGCTACGTGAATTCTTCAGCGCGTGTGCTTGACAACAAATTGCTATGTGTGCTTTTCAGCAGGTGTGCTCTTCAGCGCGTGTGTTCTTCAGCGTGTGTGTTTTTTTAGCGCATGTATTCTTCAGCGCGTGTGTTCTTCAGCGCGTGTGTTCTTAGCGCGTGTGTGCGGTAAACGTTTCTATGTGTTTTTGATCATGTGTGCGTGTGTTCTATAAATCCACGTACTTTCTAAGGCACGCATGTGCAGAACTGTTACTTGCGTGTTTTCTTTTGCGGTTGTGCGCGTTCTTCAAGAAACAACGTACTCTATTATCGCGTGTGCCTGTTTTAAAACTCAAGTGAAAAGAATGAAGAACAGCATTCATTAAAGCCTATCATTACTGGAACTATATACAGTTTAAAAGGCAAAGGTCAAGGCTCATATGGTTTGCTTAATATAAAGAAGTTGCTGTCTATTTCAAGAGACTCAAGAAAAGAGGTAGAAAGACTTTTTCAGCAATTTCTTCAATCTTCTCTGAGATACTTTTAGAGTCTTTAAACCTCAATGTTAAGTAAGTAATATGAGGATTTGTGTTTGTTTATGTGTTCACTGCAGATTCAGCATCAGCTAGTCTTGATGTCGCCAACCTAGTGTTTTTTATGTTATCCACTTCCCCCTTTCCCTTTATGTTATCCACTTCCCCCTTTCCCTTTGGGGTGTAGCTAACAGAGCTGATTTTAATCTGGTTCTGAGAATTACATTTCAGGGGGATTGTCGGGGGTTCAGCAGTTTCCACGGACACAGGAATTCCCTCAGCCTGATAGAATGAAAGGCCAATAACCTTAGTCTGCCTGAGCTGTCATGAACCCCGACGAGACCTCCATGGAGGCTTTAGGATCTTTGATCAGGGAGTTACTGGAGGATTTGAAAATATCCCGTAATGAGAATGCTTCACATAGTGAAAAGGTGGATGACTTGAGTGTAAAAGTGACACAAATTGAACAGATGGGAGGAAGGAGAGAGGATGAGGTGTTTGGGGGTGCTGGTTCTCCGCCAGAGTTAGAAAGGGAGGGAGGTGACCGGTTACCCCATTTATTATGGCCCTCACATGCTAGTGAAGGAGTTAGAAGTTTAATTATGTCTGTTCCCTTGATGCCACCTGAACGTTATCAAGGGGACTCTAAGAGGTTTAGGGTGTTTTTAACTCAATGTGAGTTACATTTTATGATTAGACCTGAGATCTTCCCTACGGATGCCTCCAAGGTAACTTTCATGGTGTCTTATCTTACTGGGGAGGCCTCTGCTTGGGCAGGGTTGTTGGTGAGTCAAAGGAGTGCAGTTTTGGGAAATTATTCCAGTTTTTTGGAGACTTTCAGAAAAATGTTCGACAGAAGCCAGATATCTTTGGAGGTTGATGGGGAACTTTTAGAGCTGAAACAAGGTTATAGAGAATTAGTTGCTTACATTACACAATTTAAGTCCCTTGTGTTAGAAAGCAGGTGGCCCGAGGATAAACAGGCCTCGTTGTTTTATCGGGGCCTTAGAGATGAGTTAAAGGATGCATTGTCAGGAATTGTAGAACACCCTTCTACTTGTGATGCTCTGATAGATTTGGTTATCCAATTAGACTTTCGTTTGAGTGAAAGGAAAGCGGAGCGGCGACTCTAGTTAAAGTGGATAAACCTAAAGTAGAAATGAAGACAAAAGGGAATGACCCACCTTTCAGGGCCCGGGTTCCTTTAACCAGGGAAGAGAGGGCTAGGAGGAGAGATAACCATCTGTGTTTATACTGTGGAAGAAGTGGCCATTTCTTTGGGAATTGTTCTTACACTCCAATAAAAACCTCCACTTCAACGGGCAAAGTGCAGCAGATCGCCAACACCGTGCAGACGGCTGTTCCTCATATCACGGTGAATGTATCCTTGTTTTTGGAGATGGAGTTTAAGGCTAATGGTCCAGTTATGGTAGACTCAGGAGCCACTGGGAATTTTATGGATTGGGGTCTTGCAAAATCTTTGGGAATCCCAATTATTCTGAAGAAGGTTGTTGAGCAAGTTAGAGCTGTTGATGGGACTTCTCTTTCTTCTGGTCCTATTATCCACAGGACTAGTTCATTGATTTTGGAGTTAACAGGGGGTCACAGTGAGAGGATATCTTTTGAGTTAATTGATGCTCCTTTGTTAAAGTAAGCCTTGACTTACTCTTCATAATCCTTTGATTGATTGGAGTGCCGGGACAATTGACATGCAGTCTGATTTCTGCCAAGAGAATTGTTTCTCTGGAAGGTTTTTTGAGGAAGATGTTAAACAGATTAATTCAGTGTCTAGTTTTTTGGCTGAGTTTGGGGTTGGAGGTCATGATGTGGGTGCAGTTGTTGGACAACTTCCACAGTGTTACCAAGACATTTGGGATGTGTTTGATGAGAAAGTGGCCGGAGAATCACCACCCCATAGGCCCTTCGATTGTAAAATTGAGTTAGAGCCAGGAGCAATTTTGCCAAGTAGCAGAGTGTATGCTCTTACAAAGAAAGAAAATTACTATTTAAAAGACTATTTAACTGAGAACTTGGCAAAAGGTTTTATCCGTCATTCTAAGTCTCCTGCAGCCTCTCCTCTATTTTTCGTACCAAAACCAGATGGAACCCTCCGAACGTGCATAGATTATCGAGCAGTTAACAGAGTCACAGTTAAGAACCGGCATCCTCTTCCTCTCATCTCAGAAATGCTAAATCAAATTCAAGGAGCCACTATTTTTTCTAAATTAGATTTGCAGGGAGCTTACCATCTAGTGCGTGTGCAAGAAGGAGATGAATTGAGGACAGCGTTTAAGACCAGGTTTGGACTATACGAATTTCAAGTGATGCCATTCAGTTTATGCAATGCTCCAGCGGCTTTCCAATTTTTTATTGACAAAGTTTTTAGAGAATTTTTGGATATTTCTGTTGTTGTGTATATGGATGACATTTTGATTTTCTCTTCAGACTTGGATCAGCATCAGAGACATGTTCGTCTGGTTTTGCAAAAATTGCGTGAAAACCATTTGTTCGCCAAGTTGGAAAAAAGTCAATTTCATACAGATTCCATGGAATTCTTGGGTTTTATAGTTTTGCCTAAGGGTTTGGAAATGAATCCAAAGAAGGTACAAGCAGTTCAGGAGTGGCCCACCCCAACAAGGGTTAAAGATATACAGAGTTTTTTAGGGTTTGCAAATTTCTATAGGAGATTTATTGAAGGATTTTCACGGCTAGTTGATCCGATAACACGACTGCTGAAAAAAGGAGTAAAATTTGAATGGCTTCAAGAATTAAAGAAAAGGTTTACAACCAGTCCGATTTTGATACATCCTGATCTTTCTAAACCTTTCTTTGTGGCGGCGGATGCTTCAAATCTAGCAATGGGGGTGGTGCTTTCACAGAAACATGAAACTACGGATCAGTTGCATCCAGTAGCTTTTTTTTCTAGAAAATGTTCTGCGGCGGAAGTGAATTATACAATTTCAGATCGTGAGCTGCTTGCTATCAAGTCCACTTTTGAAGAATGGAGACATTTTCTTAAAGGGGCAAGACACATGGTAACTGTACTTACTGATCATCGAAATTTAGTGTTTTTGAAATCTGCTAAAACTTTGTCTCTGCAACAACTTCGTTGATCCTTATTCTTTGCAGACTATGATTTTGTTGTGACCTTCAAACCCGGGAGTTTTAACAGAAAACCGGATGCTCTATCCCGTCAATTTCCTGGAAGTGAGGCGAGAGAGGTTCAGGAGCCAGAACCTCTTATTGCTCCAGAATGTTTTCTGTTAGCTGGAGTATTTAAAAGCATGGATGTGTTGAACGAAGTTCACGAGTCTATGTCCTTACAGAAGATGGAGGAGTGGGTGAAATTGGATCCAGCAAGGAGCTTAAAAGAGGGTCTACCAGTTTTTGATAACAAGCTTTATTTGCCCACAGAAGAGTTGAGAGAAAAGGTTTTGAAGAATTGCCATGAATTGATCTTGTCTGGACATCCAGGTTTCAGGAAAACGCTGGAGTTAGTTCGAAGACATTTTTGGTGGGAGAAGGTTTGTTAAGATATGTTGAACTTCGTCAAGACGTGTGCAGTTTGTGCACAGGCAAAAAGTCAAGTTGGGAAGCTGCATGGTTTATTGGAGCCGTTACCTGTTCCTCCTTGTCCTTGGCACACTATTTCCAGGGACTTCATCTGTGATCTTCCTCTGGATAAGGTTGTACAACTATTTTAGTTGTGGTGGATCTTCTTACTAAGGAAGCGCATTTCTTACCGATGGAGGGAGAGGTTACTGAGGAAAAACTGGCTCATAATTTCTTGCAAGGAGTGGTTAGGCTAAATGGGCTTCCTAGTCAAGTTATCTCTGACAGGGGGTCTCAATTTATCTCAAAAGTTTGGAGGGCCTTCTGTAAAAAACTTGGGGTAGAAGTTAGTTTAACTTTAGGGTATCATCCAGAGGCTAATGGACAAGTAGAGAGAGTCAACCAGGAATTGGAGAAATTGTTAAGGTGTTATCTACAAGCTGGTCAGGAATGGGTTGATTTGGTGTGGTTGGCTGAGTTTTCTTACAACGATTGTGATAAGGATGCTACTTCTATGTCTCCTTTCTATTTGGGTCGTGGGTTTCATCCTCGTTGTTTGAGTTTCGAGGTTTTGGAAGATTCGGGGAAGTGGAAGAATGTTTGTTGGTGATGAAGAATAATTTAGATAGAGCAAAAAAGATACTGGGGAAGGCAAGTTGAAATATAAAAGTGTGTGGATTTGAGGAGGAAAGCCGGTCCTAAGTGCGAGGTAGGAGACTTAGTGTGGCTTTCTACCCGGCATTTAAGAATTAAGGAGAAGAATAAATTTAGTCCTCTATTTGTAGGCCCTTTTGAGGTTGAGAAAATCATTAATCCCGTGGCAGTGCGGCTGAAGTTACCCAAGCAGTTGAGAGTACATCCCACTTTCCATGTAAGTCTCTTGAAACAAGTTAGTCCAGGCAACAGATTTAGAACACCTCCTCCTGTGATTATGGAGGACTCATCTGAGGAGTTTGTGGTTAAAAAGATCTTGGATTCCAGGAAAGTGAGGGGAAAGTTGCAATATTTGATTGACTGGGAGGGATATGGACCTGAGGAACGTACTTGGGAAGATTCATCTGATGTACATGCTCCTAGGATAGTTGCTAAATTTCATGCTAAAAATCCACATAAATTAGGCCCAGGGACTGGGCATTAGGAGGGGGTTACTGTCAGGTTTCCTTTATTTTTTCCCCTTTATTTGAGGACTGTAGATTAGTTTTGTGTGGGTTAGAAGTTTTCTACTTTGGTTGGTTTGGCCTTAACTTCTCAATACAGAATCCTGGTTCTGGTCCAAGGCATGATGAGTTTCTCAATAGAAGCTCTGATTGGCTAGAGAGGACAGCAGGACAACAATGAACATTCTAAACTGTCACTCTCTGCCTTTCATTGTCGTATCCCCAGCTCAGAGGACGTGTTTGTAGCTGCTCCTGCTGAAGTCTTGGGCCTTGTGGATTTGAACTTCCAGGTCCTTTACAGTTGAGCGGCCACTCTTTTGGGGGTTTCAGGAGATGTATCCAGATTCTCAGGAGAGTTTCTAAAGATCTTTGAAAACCATTCTAAAGATAAGTGACTTTCATTTGGATATGTAAATCTGTTGCTCAGATTTTCTTTGAGTCATTTTAAGAAAGAAAAAGTAATTTCAAGCTTTGAATTGTTATGCCGCACGGTTTTTAAAGAGTTTGTGTATTTTGGCTTTCATTCGATAGTACGTGCAAGGTTTGACTCATGAGCGCTACGTACTTAGCATGTATGATGTGTTTACCTCCTCGGGTACGATTGGATTCCTGCGAGTGCAAGAACTCTTCTACTGGAGCGTGTGGGCGACAAAACATTGCTATGTGTGCTTTTCAGCACTTGTGCTCTTCAGCGCGTGAATACTTCAGCGCGTGCGCGCAACAAAAAAACTGCCATGTGTGCTCCTCATTGCGTGTGTTCTGCAGTGCGTGTGTTTTTTTAGCGCGTGTATTCTTCAGCACGTGTGCGCATTGAATATTTTCTACGTGTGTTCCTCAGCGCGTGTGCTCTTCAGCGCGTGTGTTCTTCAGCGCGTGTGTTTTTTTAGCGCGCGTATTCTTCTGCGCGTGTGTTCTTAGCGCGTGTGCGCGGTAAACGTCTCTATGTGTTTTTGGTCACGTGTGCACGTGTTCTATAAATCCACGTACTTTCTAAGGCACGTGTGTGCAGAACTGTTACTTGCGTGTTTTCTTTTGCGGTTGTGCGGTTGTGCGCGTTCTTCAAGAAACAACATACTCTATTATCGTGTGTGTCTGTTTTAAAACTCAAGGGAAAAGAATGAAGAACAGCATTCATTAAAGCCTATTATTACTGGATGCTTAATATAAAGGAGTTGCTGTCTATTTGAAGTCTTCTGCGCCACCCGCCCCGTCTGAAACAAAAATTGAAGCCAGTAAAGATTATACCCGCTGAGTGAATTTAAAGCAGTCACGGGATATAGCAACCCGACATACGAGACACCTACGCAAAGTAGTGATGAAAACTCAGACAAAGATAGAGATAGAGATGTCACCTCCAAAGTCCTGAGGGACAAGGAGAGGTGCGAGAAAGAAAAAGGAGACCAGGCACAAGCAAGTACATCTCTAGATACAGAGAGGGTAAGAGATGAAGAGGAGATGAGGATAGAACTGATGAGATGGCATTCATACAGAACAAATGGATGGGAGGTCAGATTCTATTGAAACTCGATGGTAAAGGCATTGAGGATGCGAGACAAAAGGGAGAGTCAGACAATTCAAGGCAAAAAGAGTAGGAAAAAGAAAAAGGATTGAGAGACGAAAGGATCAGGAAAAAAGATGGAGAGAGATGAGAGCAGTTGTATCATGAGGAGCAAGAAAGGAAACGCGATCATAAGCCAAGAATAGCTAACGATCAGAGCAGGCAGGAACAGCGGTGAATAGAAGAAGAAGATCAAAAGATAAGGGAGAAGAGAATAAAGAGACAAAGGGATGAGGAAATACGAAGGGCAAATGAACGAAAAGATGCGAAGAAACATGAAGAAGAAAGCGTCAGAGAGGTAGCAAGGAAGCGCAGAGAATTTGATGACGACATAGAACGTAAGCGAAGACATAGAGCACGTGATCTTGAATATCTGGTGAGAGAGGTTAAAAAACCTGATCCAGTAGTAGATTGGGAAGACATAGAAGAATTCTTTCCTGAGTACGATTCAGAACCAGGCACTTCTAGGGCAAATATCGAAGATGACTTCGACACCATAAACATCGGAGAAACGATCGATAGAATATATGATGAAATGGGGCTAGAACAAGTACCCCAAGGGAAAGGAGAGGACGAGCATCTTGAGAGCACTCAGCTGTACGATACTGAGGACGCCTATCAAAATAGTAGAAATAGAGAGCTTTCCCTAGATAGGCTGACACTAAACAGGAATGAGGAGGATGAGAGAAGTTGCACGAGTTGGGCACAGACAATATCCGATGCAGAAAGAGACGAATATGAGGAAAAGGAAGAAGAGGGAAGACGCGTAAAACGCTTCTCTGCAGGAAAAGGGATAAGATGGTCAGGTTCTAGCAAGTCTACACCTAAGGCATTAGAGTCAGCCACACAGTCAGACCGACACGAAGGAGTATCTTATGGTCAGAGGGGGGTGTCTCCACTATCCTATGTGAGCCGACTAAGGACATTGCCAGGTAGACATCGATGCGGGACTATCACCCCTGCAGTGGATAGAAAAATGATGAGAGAGGAAAAGGAGTGCCATGTATTACAATTCCCGTTGCTCAAAAAAGGAGGAACAAGGCCACCGCATATTCAATGGACACACATGGATCGCGAAAACCTGAAAAATAAACTTCCAATGTTGATATCGGGAGCCGGAAAATGGATACATGAGTTCGAAAAAATGACGGGAGGGAACACGTTAGCTATAGGGGATATTGAGGGTCTTTTAATTGCCATACTTGGTGATAGAGCTGACGATGTGTGGACATGTGCAGGTTATCCTGGCGTGACTACAATTTATACTGCACATGATGGAGCTCCATTTAACAATTGCAGAGCCACAGTATGAAAAGCATTACAATTGCTATACCCAGAAACATCTGACATGGGAGCTATAATGACACGAAAAATGAAGGAATCAGAAGATCCTTTGCTTTACATTCAGAATTTCCAAGACGCATGGGTGCTAGAGACTCGTGAATCTTGGGGGAAATCTATACCCGTGTTTTACCATAAAGGTAAAAGGTGGCCCGAGGATAAATATATTATGCCAAGAGCTGCCATATCAGGTACAGAAGCAGCTCAAGAAATTGGTAGGAATCGAGGCCAAACCGTGGTCTGAAATATAGTTGACCATAGCTCACTATTGCAGATTGCTGCAAGAGAAGAATTGCAAAAAAAGAGGCTGCAAGAAAAGCTGAAGAGGCAAAATTTCTGCAGAAGAAATTGTCAAAATATGCCATTGAAGGGGCAATGATAACTAGCACAGACAGATCGAACATACAGCAGGTCGATAATCAACAGCAGGTTAATGAGGGCAGTAATGGGTTTTACCCCAGAGGGAGAGGCTTTCGAGGAAGAGGATGGCAGTGTAATCAAGGAGGTTTTCAAAGTAATCAGGGAGATTTTCAAAACATGCAAAATGGCAATCAGGATATGTCAAATGGCCAAATAATCAGACCACCGCCAATATGTTAGACGTGTGGGATGACAGGGCATCTAGCACGCACATGCAGAAGCCAAAGCATGATGCAAAATGACCAAGGAACAAGAGTAGAAATGGTGATCCCACCTGTATTTTTAAAGCAGGGTGGAAATGGAGTTGCTCAAAATCACACGGTGCAGCAGCAAGGGCCTGGAGCACAGCAAAGCTTGCAACCTCAGAATATGACACATTTTCTACAAGAACAGTCTCAACAGTCGCCGATGCAACTGTCACTGACAACAAGTGCAGGACAGGTACTGAATTCTGGAATGAGAAATAACACTTGTGATGGAGGAAGTCCATTCACCCAGCATGGGACAACGTTATATATGGATTAGGACAGCTCACTGGGAAACCTGATGTGTTCTATCCTATCAGTGACACCTAACCCTCACGAAGAACCAAGGGTAGATGTTGTTATTGAGGATAACAAATATTCCTTCTTAGTTGACACAGGTGCAACACGCTTGTGTATATCCGAAGACACATTTTCCTTGTCCGGCGATGCCATAAATACTCAGGGCTTCACAGGAGCAACAAGTCTTGTTCCTTTTACAAATTAACTTCCAGTCTCTATAGGAGAATGTGACATGAATGTGCCACTGCTATATTCAAGGCAAACCCCAGTAAATATATTGGGACGAGACCTAATGACGAAGTTAAACAAGACAATCTCGTTCACGGAGAAGGGCATAGTATGTTCGACTCCAGGAATGCATTATTTGAATGTATGCAAAATGATTAGGACATACACAGGACAAACAGCTATGAGGGCTGTCCCATTGGAACCAGAAATATTCACGTATGGAGTGCGTATGTTAATGGCAGGGCTACCAGGCCTTGCAGACGAAACCATGAGAACCCCAGATTAGTTTTTATTTAGGCCAAGAATACCTATGCACGAGGAAAAGGGACAAGTATTTCCCTTGGCAATACACACAGCCATAGTGCGAGGGAAAATGGCTTTGATCGATGGTTGCGATGATGAAGGCAGACAATGGTACACAGTAATCGCCATTGAGGAAGGGTACAGATTGACTGACGTCACTGATAACGATCTGTTTGACGAACAAACAGGTGTAGAGGAAACAACAGTTGAGGTAAATCTCAATTATTGAGCGAGAATGATCAAAAGAGAGGTGCCCCAGAGAATGATGGTGGCACAAAACCGTCCTGAATATTTTGATGACGACATGGCCCAGGTGCCTGTCTCAGTGTGGACCACAGGCCCCTATGACGTAGGCTTGTTAATAGGAGTAGAAGAAGTAAAGATTAAATTGAAACCAGGAGCAATTTTGCCAAGAGCACAACAATATCCCATATCTAGGGAAGCAGATGAAGGGATTTTCAACACAATTTCTGCCATGATGGAACAGGGCATCTTAGTGACGTCAGAGTCGTCATGCAACACCACTGTTTATCCGATTAAAAAATCAAAGGGATGGTCGTGGAGACTAATTCAAGATTTACGCCCAATAAATGATATTGTAGAGGCCGAGTTCCCTCTCTTTCCTAACCCGTCCACAATCCTATTTAATATACCTGTTTTGGCACAATCTTTCACGGTGATTGACTTGAAAAATGCATTTTTCTCAATCCCATTGCACAAAGACTCACAAAATTTGACGTCATTCACGTTCAGACAGATGCGTCTAAAAAGCACAAGGTTACCCCAGGGGTACTGTGAGTCTTCTTCGATTTTCAACAGAATCCTGCAGATGGACTTAAGCAATGTTGCATTAGAGAGTGTTGTCTTGCAATATGTGGATGCCATCTTAATTTGCAGCACGACAGAGGAAAGGTGCATAAACGATTCTGTGCAGCTATTGACTATATTGGCTGAGAAAGGATATAAAGTTGACAAAGAGAAGTTACAATATTGTCAGCAAGAAGTGCTGTACATAGGCCAGCTAATCTCACATGAGGGGAAAAGGGTTACCCCTGAAAGGGCTGAGGCCATATGGAACACAGCCAAGCCACACACGATAAAACAGATGCAAAGTTTTCTAGGTCTTTGCAATTATGTCAGGGCATGGGTCTTTGACTACAGCTCATACACCAAGCCCTTGTTACAAGCCCTAAAGAAGGCACAGGGGACGAAAGAAAAAATTGAAAGGACTGACTCTATGGAAGAAGGATTTGTTGAACTAAAAAGAACCATTTGCACACCACCAGTTTTAGGGATTCCCAATTATGCAGAGGAATTCTACCTGTTTTCACACACGAATGGCAGTGCTATGATGGCAGTACTCACACAGAGAACCACGTTGGGGTACAAGCCCCTGGCATACTACAGTGGGAATTTGGACCCAGTGATGAGATGTCACTTCCCTTGTGAACAAAGTTTAGCTGCTGCAGTGTTCGCCACAGAAAAGGCTACAACCATTGTGATTGGATGCTCAATGACGTTGTTCGTCGAGCACACATTATTTGCCATTCTAGAGAAACCAAAAGGCACATTGACATCTCAGAGAGCTTCTGCTTATGAAGTGATCATATCTAATCCATCGATTAAGATAATTCAATGTAAGATAGTGAACCCAGCTATGTTTATAGCAGAGCCAGTCACTGACGGAGAGCCAATCCATGACTGCGCGAACTATGAAGAATTCTATGATGAGATTCCCAGAGTGAAAGAAAATGCATTGGCAGAAGGAGAAATTGTCTTCGTTGATGGTTCCTAGAGAATCGATCAAAATGATGGGCAAAGATGTACAGGCACTGCTGTGGTAAAGCACACAGCAAATGGAGAATTTCGAGTACTCATTAGTGCCCAATTACGATCTCATTATTCAGCGCAAGCTGCAGAATCGTTGGCGTTCATACTCGCTATTGAGAATCACGCAGACCAGGAAGTGACAGTGTACGCAGGCCTAGCGTGCTGGAAAAGGAAGGGCTACCTCCGAGCGGACGCCACGCCAGTGCAGCACGCAGCCTTATTGGACAGGATCATTAAGGCACTACAGCTCCCCGAGGGCATAGCAGTCGTAAAATGCACCGTCCACACGAAGGGGATAGATTTTATCTCACTAGGAAATCAAGCATCAGACACAGAAGCCAAGCGTATGGCGACCAAATGCAAAACAATAATGAATGTGGAAATAACTGATGTACATGAAAAGATTATTGTTGCACAAAGTGAACCTTAGGATTATAGTAACATGGGGCAAACCCAGTTAATGGAACTCCAAGGGGAAGCACCACAAGAGGAAAAGAATCTCTGGAAGCTGCAAGGGTGTTCTTTAAACCCCTCCAAAAGCTTGTGGCAACAAGACAGCACTGGTAAACCAGAGATGCCTATAGCCCTGTTAAAAATAGCATTGAAACAATTGTATTAGCCAGCACACATTTCAAAGGAAAATCTAGCAGCAATGATTGCTGAAGACTGGTTTATACAGAAGTTAGCGGAGAACATTGCATTTTTTATGGTGAACTGTATAATCTGCCAACAGTTCACGGCTGGGCACAAGGCCCAATGGACCTTTTCAGCACTTGCATGTCGATTATGTCGATATGATTCAAGTATGTAACAGGTTCAGGTATCTAATTGTTGTGGTGTGTCCATTCTCTAGATGGATAGAAGCAGGTCCATGTACACACCCAGACTCTACCTGTGCGGCCAAATTTCTGGTGAGAGAGGTATTTCCCAGATGGGGAGTATGTGAGGTCATGAGGTCAGATAATGGTTCTCACTTTGTTAATGCAGTATTTGAACAGATAACCTTGCTGCTTTGTATAAAGCACAAGTTCTCATCAGCGTATCATCCGCAAGGTAATGGAATATGTGAGAAGCTCAATGGCTAGTTAAAGGAAAGGATATCCAAGTTGAAGCTTACTCTGAAAAAGGGATGGTTGCACTGCCTTCCATTGGCACTGTACATATTCAGAAACCAGCCTGGTTCTGACCATCATCTTACGATGCACGAAATAGCAACAGGCAGAAGAATGCATACTCCATTGACACCCCGAGATAGAGCTAGATGTGATGCCCAGCCCACAGGAGATGTTTTAGGGTCTGAAATGCGAAATTACCTGATTTGCATGACATCTTGTCTTAATGTAATTTAAGGACAGCTGCGGCGACGACAAAAAGGGTGCAGGGCAGCACAGAAAACAGAAGGAGATACTACAACAGACTCGATTCAAAGTTTACGTTTACCACCAATTTTCCCTGGAGACACAGTCCTGGTGAGGAACCACATGAGAAAGAAGTGGGACGAGCCAAGGTTCAACGGTCCATTCAGAGTGGAGAACGTTACTCCCTCTGCAGTCAAGCTAGAAGGAAGAAGAGCTTGGATTTTTCTGGGTGATATCAAGCCATACATTGCAGAAGGCCCCCTGCCCGCACCCCAATGCAGAGAGACTACAGACAATGAGGAAGAACTGCAGCACGTGCAGACAAGATCCATGACGAGGAAGAAGGATGCATGACCAGCAAAGCAAAGACAAAGAACTTTTGTGCAAGGTTGTGGCTTAATTTTGGACATTTCCTCTATGCAAAAAAGGGGATAAGGACATACAAATGGACACTCTGTATCCAGAGACAATAGACAATCCATTGTCCAGGCAAAGGAGGACAATTGTTCCAGTACCTGCAACCGACAAGCAGAGACAGCAGATTCCAGAGATATTATTGCCTAGAATGTATTAAAAGTTAGTCTTCTTTCCTTAGATGATAGAAATGGGCAACCAAAACAGCAGCATCGTCATCCCTCAGGAGGAGAGACGCTTGTATTGTTCCAGAACTAAGTGCTGCCGACTAACCTATAGAGAAATAATGTATCTATGCATTGAATTCATTGTTGTTTTACTGTCACTGACGATTTGAACTGCATTTTTCATTGGTGCCCAAAGTGTTCCGATTCCAGTGCACCCACCTAATGATTTACACATAACACCCACAAAAGCACCCAGACCCTATATAGTGATTCAAGTTCCTAGAAGGTCTGACAAAGGAGTGAGTGAACTTGAAATGGATGTGATTAGCAATGACAGACATGTAGTGACAAGCAAGTTGAGAAGCCGGAGACAGGGTCGGCAGAGTAAGAATGAGAAAACGTTACTGACAACCACACGCATGCAAACGATGAGTGCACATACACCAGGTCTAGTGTCAATAACTGCAGAACCACAATCCAAAGCATGGGAGAAGGGTAGACAACCAACAATGAGAAGCTCTACTACAAGTGAACTGATGAGCCAAACGGAAAAAGCTGAACTTTTAAAGAAACAAAAGGAGTTGGAGAAGAAACCAACAGAGACAGCATTGATGAGCACCCCTGACCCAGCACTGAAAGAGGCAAGTGCAAGCCCAGCAAAACTCTCATGTGCACAGATGATAGCAGAATCATTATGGCCGTTCATAGCCAGAGCTAGGCAAAGGCAAGAAGACAAGGAAAGAATTGCCAGACTGTCCTCTACCCAATTGGTACAGATGAAGAGGCCTGAACCATGGATTGAGATACCTGAGAATCCTCCAGCAAAAATAACCATACGGATGTGTTCGAGGACCTGGTTATAGCAAACTACATGAAAACCTTGAGAATCAAGAGAAGCATACAAGGAAATGATAACGAACTAAATGACTACCTGGACAGCACAGCACACTTGGGAAATAACATCTGGTAACAACATATGAAAGAAGTTGGAAGACGAATTTCAGATGAGGAAAGCATTGTTTGTGCACTCCTACCTTACAGCATGGGGAAATCAAAGATCTTTGTAGCTGTTGAAATAGATGTGCAGGCGGCACACTGTTTATCACACGTAGCAATGTGCGGGACCAGAGGCCAGTTCATGGGAAGTGATGCCTCAGTGAAATCGGCAACTGAAGCAACTGATCCAAATGAAGACGATTATGTCCAGGACATAAAAACCAGGAACAATGGAAAAACAAAGCACATTGTGATCAGATATGAGAAGGCTAGAGTTAAAGGAGTAGAGATCATAAGAGAAGCAAATCAAACACTGAACGTTCAAGGAAAGACACCAGAAGAAGCTTGGAAGTGGAAGAACAGAGGCCAAATGCAAATTTGGGGTACAGTGCTTTCACCAGACGGATGGGAGAAAGGAGTGGAAATCTGCAGAGCATGGATGGTCTTCGGTCACTACAAGCCCACCATTACCATAGTGCGAAATGGATGCAAGCCATTATGGCCAAAACTTGCTAAACTACTGACATGGGTCGAAGACAAGGGTGGAATCTTTCAGATAGTGCCATCAGAGAGCCCAAAATTCTGCTTCAGGAAAAATGGCACATGGAAAATGGGGGAGAATCAAAACTGTGGACAAGTTTTTGACGCTCCAGGAATGGTACATGGTACTGCAGTGATCATGGATCATTATTGGGCATTTTGATCCAAAGCATATATCAGGCTGATGAGAAACTGGGGAGGTATATGCACAATAGTGAATGTCCATGTTCCAGCATTGGTGATTCCAAAAAGTGATCTGAATATTGACAGCTTCCCGAAAGCAGATGCTCACCTGAGGAAAAGGAGATCTGTGGAACTGATGAACTGAATGAAGAGAGAATTACTTTTCTGCCAAATCAGAAGAAGCTTTTCATGCAATCCCATATGAACACAGACTGTTCAGCCTAACCTCATCAGTGTTCATGACAATTTTTATGCCAAGAGTTCAGGTTGGAGCAAATACTAAATGGTTGCAGATAACCAGATGGGAGTTACTGCAAACCATCAACACGACCATAAGAGGATTCAATGCAATCAAAGAAGATTTAAGGGCAATCCGACTAATGACTCTCCAGAACAGATATGTCCTTGACATGGTCACAGCTATGGATGGAGGTGTTTGTGCAAAAATCAGAGAATCATGTTGCACATTTATACCATCTCACGACAAAGAAAATGGAACTTTAACAGAGGCCATAGGTATGCTGACGAAACTACAGAATCAGATGATTGATGAAGCTGACGAAGTTGATGATGACAGCTGGTTTGGATCACATGTTCTCATGGGTTCCGCAATGGATGGCAGATGCATTCAAATTCCTAGGAGCCCTGCTAGTGATGATACTGCTCGGATTCTGTGTTATCAAGATAATAATCTCTCAGTGCGAGAAAACTGCAAAAAAGGCCATAGGGATGAAGATCATGATTGATGTTGAACCAGGATGGAAACCCAAGGACCTGACTGATGAAGAAATAAGAGACTTTGTGAAGGCCAGCATTTATGCACCAGAAGGAACAAAGTTTTGATATCCAAGGAAACATAGAAATGATATGGGAAAATCGATCTATTGTAGCCCAAGTGGACAATGTCAACTAATGACATAGAACAAAGATAAACACGTGAGAACGGCAGGAAGCTTGAAGGGATTCATAAAGATATGGACCCCAAAGATGTATTTCTTCAAACCTCTATGTGTGAATCCAGAGGAGGAAGTAAAAGTGGATCCAGAGGATGAAGTAAAAGTGGATACCAAAGAAGAAGTGAAAGTGGTTGCTGAATTGCCCAGAGGGAGGAGTGTAGAGGAGGTCCCAAGCACGATCCACACTCCAGACGTCCATTTAGAAGTACCAGGTACATGTATGCCATAATATGTGACCTAAGATGATCAAATAAACTAGCAGAGAGCCGCAGTGGGGCTCTGTCCAGTACCTATCAGAAGAACAGCACCTGTTGAAGTACCGACACCTAAGAAAACCTGGACAGTGAGGTACCCATTGAGAAAGCCATATCGACAAATACAACAGAATGAAGATTGTCAGAACGCAGTCCCTGAAGAAGCTAAAAAGATACTGAAGGAAGACGAATGGTGACGTCATAAGAACCCAGACTGACTCACACATAGAAGATATGATGACCTGCGAATGATGAAAAGAGACGAAACACCATGGATAAGGGACATGCCACCTATACATATCTATCTCAAAAGGAGTACTTTATATAAGTATACTTCCACTATACACAAGAGCAAAATCAATGAAAGGTTACTAAAGGTCTTAAGAGAAGAGCCCCGCAGCAAGCAAATCAAAAATTAAAGACATAGAGAAACTCAGACGCATGCAAATCGTGCTAAGAAGCCAAGGTCGTATCGGCTGAAATAGGCCAACAGTGGATACAATTAATGAAGAGAACAACAGAGTATCCTGTTCAGAAAGGTCAAGATAAGCCACAGGAGGCAGATGGCTGCAGAATTAAATCAAATACACAAATGAAATGAAGAGAATAAGACGATTTCACGGTGTCTGAATCACGTTACCAGCCAAGCGAGAAGGGATGAAACTTTCACACCTACGCGTGGCCTCATGCCATGCACAGATATCTCAACTTTTCCAGAATGAGAAGCAGTCTCGAGGCCAACCACAAAAAAAAATTGACACATGACCACTAAGGTGATGATTGATTGTAGCAATAATTGGAGGGAAGCTGGGGGTGCAGACGAGCTCCCTGCACCTGGCCGGCTATTCTGCACGCTGCTAGGCAAGTGGAAAAGTAGGAGTGGGGCTGTTGCCAACCCAATCATAGTGGACCAAGTAATCTAGGGTCCTATAGTTAGTAATACCAATGAGACGTCGTACTTTTAGTGACGTCTGCAGTATCCATTTTGAAAGAAGGGCTTAGATGCCCCACCTGACACTGTTTATCCAATCTCCTTACTCTGTTACCATATACAGATATAGTACCTATATTAAAATTACCTTCCTAGAACCAGTAGAATTGTATGCAACATCTTAAGCGTTACACATCAATGATGACAAATTTTTAGTATAAATTATGTGTTTTTTATGAAGTTCATTGAAGCGAGAAGGAAGATCGAGCGATTGCTGATATTCATTAACTCCCTGTTTTTTGTACTTGTCATTAAACGGACTCCCTTTGTCAAACCATTGAGTTGTTATTATTGATTTGGTGTTGGAGTATTAATCTGCATCCCCATCCATCTCACGGGTGCTGCTGCCTCATCTTAAAGTACTATTGGGCAACCCCCAGCTCTATGGGCCGGTTGGGGTCCTAGTGCACACTATAAAGATATTCACTGCAGTCAGGTGGCAACCAGGGAGGCACTAAACTTATAACTGGCTAAACTGCCCCTGACCTCCGCATGGTTGCTCAGCCTGTCGCCTATACCATGCATGGGACCTCAATCCAAACATGGCAGTTACTCTGCAAATTTTCTGATGATTTACTACTAAGCTTGTTTACCATTACCACTATATTCTGAATGGTGGTCAGGCAGTGTCAATCTGTGAACCGCTGGCAATGCATTAGTCAGCGGCTGGATGAACCTTAGTAGGAAAAACCATTCGAATAGTACATAGTTATACTCCTCGCCAAATAGCAGATCTAGACATTGCGTATCTCAATTACAAACTGAATGACTGTGATTTGCATATTAGGGCCTTATATTTTGAAGTCACAGGCTTTTATTCTTTGTATCAATCCAATGCATTTTGTATGTGGTATCCTTCTTCGCGGATCTGCCTGGTCACACCTGCACATTGACCTCAAACATGATCAGTGTGTCATGTTGTAACAGTCTTTCTCAGTGTACACATGACATCCTGCTTCCCATTACAAGGGATGGTTCTATTCGACTGGAAAGGGCCGCTTGATGCTACCAGGAGGTTTAGCAGAGCAAGATGGCTGTCACAGTCGCTAACAGGAGGTGTAACAGAGCCAGATGGCTGTCACAGTCGCTAACAGGAGGGGTAACAGAGCCAGATGGCTGTCACAGTCGCTAACAGGAGGGGTAACAGAGCCAGATGGCTGTCACAGTCGCTAACAGGAGGGGTAACAGAACATGATGGCTCTCACAGTCGCTAACAGGAGGGGTAACAGAGCAAGATGGCTGTCACAGTCGCTAACAGGTGGGGTAACAGAACAAGATGGCTGTCACAGTCACTAACAGGAGGGGTAACAGAACAAGATGGCTCTCACAGTCGCTAACAAGAGGGATAACAGAGCAAGGTGGCTCTCACAGTCGCTAACAGGAGGGGTAACAGAGCGAGATGGCTGTCACAGTCGCTAACAGGTGGGGTAATAGAGCAGAGCAAGATGGCTGTCAAGATGGCTGTCACAGTCGATGGGTGATTAGAGCCTTCCAGAAAAGGATATCTGAGCTCTGTGCCTTGGCTCTTGAGGTGGTCTTCCTGGACTCGGCTACCAGGCACCCCCACCTAGCAGACCAGGCATTCCAAAATGGACCCATTTTCCAGTCTTAAGAGTTCACCCACTTCTTGGGGCTTGTCTTAGAGGTCACCATCTCTAGACTCTTTCCTCTGAGTTGGCTCTGACCAACATCTGGCTCCTTTCCACCCGCTTGTGAGTACTCTTCTCAGCCAGGTCTTACTAAGCTTGAGTCCTCTTGTAAATCCTGCTCCCTTTGCTTCCTAGCCTCCCTCGGAGTTCTTAGTGTGCCACCCGTGTGCTGCTTCTCCTTCCTGCCCCCTGCACCCTTCCCTCTCTCCACTGGTGTTCTCCCTCCAGCGCCTTGGGCTGAGGTTTCTCCTCCTCTCTGCTCTCCTCTTCCTCGTCTTTCTCATACCTCCTCTCGGTTCTCTACCACTGGTTGGTTGGCTTTCTCCTCTACTCCTTTCTTCCCTTTGGCAGTCTCTTTCTGATGTTCCCTTCTGTCACACTCAATAACACTTCCACCTCTCGCTGTTGCTATGCCCCCTCTACCATCTCATTAGTGGCCGCCTCCTCCTCCCTGTCTTTCATTTTCCTCACATGACATGTCACTTTCCCTGTTTTCTCTCCTCTTTTTCATAGATGTTCACCTCCTTCTAGTCCTCTCTCATCTGATGTTCTTCTTTCACTACTCCTGACTCTCTCAATGCAATGGAAACACAAAACCTGGCGTTCACACGTCACCAATCAAATGCAATCCTGGGCAAATCACTCTACTTTAATGGGCCATACTCCATTTGCTCCCATTATCAGTATCACGTAGAAGTGAGTCTGTGAAATTTGAACTACAAGCACTAATTAATAGTGCAATAAACTACAGCGTAATTTGGAATTTATGTATTTATTTATTTATTTATTTATTTATTGTGTTCCACACTACAAATGTTTTTAACACATTACATAGAAAATGCACATAAACCAACAAATACATATTCAAATCATACATTACAATACCAAATACCCATTTCATCAATCAAATAGATATAAAAAGATATTATCCCGAGAGGCTAAGACTTAACCCAAGAGGCTAAGTGTCATTTGTAATGTGCACACTCTATGCAGAACTATCCCAGAACTGAAATAGATGACGGACTACACTCTTTATTTAGCAAGAGACTTTCAATCAACCATTTTCATTTACTGTATAAGCCACCTTCTGCGACATTTCCTTTTACTTTCCCCCTTTGCTGCGGGCAGTGGCCTTGAGGTCTCCATGTCCCACCCAGTTTGTGAAGGAGGAGGGGGGAGTTCACAATGGTCTTGGGAAAGTGGGATGTTTGCCTAGACACGTGCCTTTCCACCCGCACAGCCCTTTAGTTTGTGTCCTCAGTATCCCAAACTCATGGCCATGTGATTGCTGCCTTTTGCTCCCACTTGTGCCTCCTGAAAGACTGAGGAGAGCTCTGCTAGAGTTCAAGTCACTAGAAGCGAATAACCAGATCCTAGTCTATGAGAAACAACTACAAGCAGGTGACCATTTCATGCAGTTTTGCTATTGTGTGATCTAGCCTTGAAGTACAGTTGAAAAACACAGGGGATTGTTTAGGCCAACGTTACTTTGCATTCTGGGACATGTAGAGTCCCATTCAAGATATTTAAAATAAAGCTACTGTGACTCTTTCTGCTTCACATAAGGTTTTATGCATATTTGAGGTTGAGTTACATTGTGATTGGGGTACTTTGGAGTCATGTTTATGAATCAGAGTATTATTTTAGCGCCGTAAAACTATACATCAATTCACACCTATATAAGCTAGAGATCAGCAAGTGTCTACAGAGCAGACCGGTGATCTGTTCCATCTTGTAGAAAGTGTGGGATCCTGGGCAAATCATTCAATTTCTCTGCGTCGTATATTCCAGAATTTGAATTCCAGGTTTAGGTTAACAGTTATGGGGGAAGGGAGGACGAACATCAGTATGGGTATGGGTTTGTGTTGTGGGGCGCAGACAGGAGTATGCCGTGTTTGGTTTGTGTTTTAGTGGTCGAGGGACAAGGATACCAGGTATGGGTATTGCGTTTGAGGGTGGCTCCATCGCCACTGAAGGACATCATACACTCCCTAAAACTGGAGCAGCAGATATTACTCGCTGCTCTAGGGCACAGAGCATCTCGTTTATGCGGCCATTTTGGGGTCCTTCCACGACCCAGGGCAAAGTGGAGGTAGGACGAGCAGGCAAGCAGGGAAAGAGATTGTGGCCTTGACCAACCACACTTTGTCTGCTGCCAGGCCGAGGCCCCACTGACCACACCTTTCTTGCGAGGGTAAGGGCTGCTCAGTTGGTGTAGGTTGCCCAATGGAATTCTTGCTTTTCTGTCGCGCAGATCTGGTCTCTGGTAAGGCGTGTCCGCCTTCGTAATTTTCTTTGGAGGGTACCTGGAGAAATCTGGTCTTTCTAAACTATAGAACAGTTTGATGTCTCTGAAAATCAGGACTAGCTGACCTACTCAGACCTGACATCAGACATCAGGATAGCTTTGAAAACCAAGACTGGATGAGATGCGACTGGCACAGGACACCATTTGATCACTGGAAATCAAGACTTGGTGAGCTACTCACACCTTTCAAAGGTGTCCATTCGATTTATGATAAACAGGACTGGATAATATTCTCAC
This sequence comes from Ambystoma mexicanum, assembly GCF_040938575.1. NCBI lineage: Eukaryota > Metazoa > Chordata > Amphibia > Caudata > Ambystomatidae > Ambystoma > Ambystoma mexicanum. The sequence continues at coordinate 48,982,941 of NC_090935.1, forward strand.
ACCTGACACGGGATAGTCTTAAACCTCTGAAAGCTGGGACGGATTGTGGTACTCACAGCTGATATGCTAAACATTGAGATCTGTTTCGCATTGGCTGCCAAATGCCACCATTTAAACATACATCTGTAACTTAAACAGCAAATAATGGGGTACATGGGGTCATACATGACATGTCATTTGAAGATGCTCATTAAATTCAGTTATTTTCTTTGCATTCTAGGTATTGCCCTTGGCCTAAAATGGGCCCCGGCTAGAAAGTGCTACATTCTTGCCCCCTAGGGGAACTGTGAGAAACCTGAAGTTGTCGTCCCTGACTAGTCCTTGTTAAGAAGGATTTCTGAACTCGGACCTGGAGGGGCCGAGGTTCAGAAGGCCAGCCTAGTTTCTTGGAACAGGGTAACCTCTGGACAAGCCAGACCAATCAGGGTAGCTATGGCAGGCGGTCAAGACTAAGTCTCAAGAGGGGTGAGGGTGACGGAAAGACCTCAATGAGCACACAAAGCAAGGACACTTACAAATTACTCCAGACAGGTGTTATATTCAAAATATAGACACATTTATTACAAGGCCTTTGCAACATCGACCATAGCAAAGAATCACAGTAATACTAAAGTAAACCAACGCATCACAATCAGTACAATATATATACAAGACCGAGGGGTCTAAGGAGTTAGGAGCACGTAATAACCGAGCCCTACGAAGAGAGGAGCCTTATGCTCAAAAGTACCTGCACGTGCTGGTGCCAATGGACAAAAGAGGGCCTCTTCAAGGGTATCAGGCAGTTCAGGAAGATGAATGAAGCGATGCAGAACAAGTCCCCACTACTCAAGCAAGGCCTCCACTTGTGGGCAGAGGCAGGGCGAGAGTGTGGGATAGAGTCGCTATTTCGCAACAGCGGTAGAAAAGAAATAGGCTCCTGCATGAGGGGCCACCGGTTGGGGTATGGACTGCTCACCGGTGCCCGACGCAGGCAGACCCAGACTTCTCCAGTTCAGTTCACGTTGCTGGCAGGTTCAGCTGCGATGATCAGGACGTTTCGACACTGTGTAGATTCTGCGTAGCAGGATGCAGGGTCGAGGGTGTCCAACATGCAGCGGACGTGCACAGGTTGTTACCACAGCAGGGCAACACGGCAACCGCATTTACTCTGGTCCGGGCGCACTCGTCTCACTTCAGACCTGGGAATGCCAAGTGTACGAAATCCGGTGTGAGGGTGCCGTGGACGCAGAGCAAGCAGTAGACCAAGTTTCGAGGGCTTCCCCGAAACAGCGGTGGTGACAGAGCAAAGCGTCCTGCATAGGCTGGTCAGCCCACTGGTTGGCCCAGAGACACTTCCGAAAGTGGCTTACTTGCAGGGTTTGATGAAGGTGCCGGGAATAGTTGATCCCACTATTCCAATGGGTCGAAGCGCCTTTGCAGACCTTCTAGGACGATCAGATGCAGAGGGGTCTCGCAGGATGACAGCAGTTCAGGGTGCCAAACCTTCAGCGGGTCACCAGCGGTTGCTCAACTCAGCTCCTTGTTGCAGGATACTTGGCTCCTTATCCCTTGTTCAGTGTGAACTCAGGAGATCGACATGGTAGTGGTGTTTTCAGCCTCCTCTTATTCAAAGTTCCCTTCGTGCCAAAACGGAGAGGGCCCAATGGGAGATCTGCTCACAAACACTCACACCATACATGGACCTATCACAGACCACGGCCGTCCCAGGCATTCAGGGCACTCCAGACTCTCTGGCACCCAGGATGTGTATTGGGAACAGACATCCCAGCCCACATCCTGGAGGCACACACAAGGCATGCAGACGCCCGCGAAAGCTTTGGGGTTTCACGGGAAAGTGCATGACCAAATAAGGATGGACCCGGGTCGGCTCGACCTGGGGAAAGTGAAGGGGCAAGACAGTCAGCGGACAGGACAAAGAACCTCGTGGCAAGGCCATTTTGGGAGCCAGGCCACCTATTCGTGCCAAATGCGGTAAGCGCGGATAACATGGCAAAAAAAGATTCAAAACACAAGAGAAACGATAACTGCCACCAGTCCCGTCCGTGACACACTTGCACAGTTCATAATAAGTCCAGCGAGAGTTTCTAGGGCCTTTGGAATGACTAGAGACCCAAGAGCACGGTAATGTAAGTTACGGTGCACTCTTGTTTCATGTTGCACAAAAGCTGCAACATGAGGAAAGGACTAAGGGAAACGAAGTCTCCCAGAACTGACTGTCTTAAGGGCATGTCAGTTTCCCCATAAGAATTGAGCGAAAGCCCAAAGGAGTGTGGCGGAAGGCGCGCTTCTCTGGCAAAGTCTAGATCAGGGTGTAAACAGCAGCAAAAAGTTTGGGGGTTGACACATGGAGGGAAAATGACATACAATTATGACATCTTTCCTAACACTCCCCAGGCATATGTCATCCAGGTGGCCAGGGCGCAGCCATCGCTTTTGGATCCAGCTCTTGGGGGTGGACCAGTGAGGGAGGTTCACCTGGATGGGGGGTCTTTGAGGAGTGGAAGTGGAACACCGACGGGTGAGACACAGTATCCTCCTTTTTATAACACCTTTTCCCCATCCTACCATGTAGGAAACTCAGACACTCTACCCCACCCCCTTTCTGACACAAACAATTTTGCACACCACGAAAAAAAACAACGGACTAACACCAGAGCCGTTTACCTGACATGTCCAACACAAAGCTCAGGCAAAGTCAGGCAATTGACCAGAATCACACACACCTGACAGCCCTTCTCCTTCCCCACAGAGATAAAAGGTGGAGCACGAGAGCATACTACGAGCAAGGCAGACCGCACAACGTCACAGCTATACCACTATGGTAATTCAAGAGGAGCAGACGGCAGTAAAAATTGTGGGGGCGATAAGGAGAGAAGCGACCTTGCCCTATTCAACGCAGACCCGCGATGCCTCTGTGAAAGGAATTGTAAGACTGTGAACAATAGCCAGCGTGTGTTGCAGCAGTTGTCAACGGTACACAGAGCCCTCCCACACTGATAATCGGGACAGGGAGAGAAGTTTGCTACCATGGTACCATCATTGACTCCAGAGATCAAAAAAGCCAAGTGGTTCATCACAGCCAGTGAGTCGAGGGGAGAATGATAAGAAACCGAACTGGTTTGAACAAAAGTTACGAAATGGCAAATTAGGGAAAATACAAAGAACTGTTAACATCCTGTAGAGGGGTCCGGCACCACATGGGTGCTTACTCGAGAGACTCTGGATGATTCCCCTTTTGTTGAAACTAACGTTACCAGAAGGCCTTAGGAGAGCCGCAAGGAAAAGGTATAAGTGGTCCTACAGGGTTTAGCAAAATCCTCTGTACAGTCGAAAGTCTTTGACCGGCAAACCATTGGAAAGCTAAGGGAGATGAATCCCACATAGTGAGAAAAGAGAAAGAACTGTGTGGTTGGCAAGAGTGAACTCGACAGTTCAATAGTTTTCTTTAGTATAGGCCCTTTTATTTGACAAGACGCCACTAAGACTGCCTTATTATTATTTGATGGTTGTAGCTTGCTCCCATCTTAGATTTAGGTTTCATTAGTCGTTTTTCAATCTATCTCTACGCTTTAATAAACACCCTTGAACTGTGATCACTTGTGTCTGTCTTTACTGTTGTCACCATGAGTTCCTTACAGAACCTAGGAATAAAGGCACAGACACCAGGGTTGTAATTAAAATACTTTTGTTTATGTAGTGTGTGTTTATTTGTCCAGACTAGTCCCGGCCCACAAGAGGGCTGGATGGAATGTTGCAGAGAAAAGGAAAGAAAAACAGAAGGACAGAACTCCCCTTCTCAAAAATGAACTGGACAGGGAACAAAAGAATCCAAGTGTTTTGAAAATAGAATTACTGTCGGAGATCGATTGAGAAGAGAGAAAGGAAGAAACAAGAGAAGGAAAGAAAGATAAAAGAGGAGAAAAAGACTAGAAATGGGCTCCCCTGAGTGGCCGCAGCTTCAAGCGGCTCCCCAGGGTGTAGCAACATTATTTTTGCTGCGCCGCGTGAGCTGGATGATCCGACTAATTTACTGTGGGCTTGGGCTGCGTGCCCAGAGCATCCTGGGCACTCACATGGCTGTGGCGGATGCCGGCCTGCCGGGGACTGCTGTCCATTCTGGGCCACATAGGGTGGGCTGGCTGAACCGGGAATCCAGGCAATGCCGCATGGGGGATGGGGACACCGAGAAAAAAGAAGAACTAGACAGAGATGCCATTAAGGGAAGAACCTGGGGGAAGATGTCCCTAATAACATAAAGGGCAGGCATCACGGCCATCTACAGAGAAAGCCCAATATGGTACTGTGAAGGGATGGCTGACTGCTGCAGTCATCCCTATGTGACATAATATAATATATGTTATATATGTCATGTGTGTTATTTGTATATTTATGTTTATAGTTAAATGTATGTTAATAGTAGCATTTTATTGTGCACGTAGTGCAGTTACGTAATGTAGTGTATTTAGGAATAGTGACGTCGGAATGTTAAATAGGGGGAAGCAATTAGGGAACATGTTACGTAGGACTCGGGCAAAGTCAGGCAAATGACCCGAAACACACACACCTGACAGCCCTTTCCCTGCCCCACAGGGATAAAAGGTGGAGCACAAGAGCACACTACGAGCAAGTCAGACCGCACAACGACCCAGCTATACCAGTATCTCAATTCAAGAGGAGCAGAAAGGCAGTAAGAATCGAGGGGGTGACAAGGAGAGAAGCGACCTTGCCCTATTCGACGCAGACCCGCGATGCCTCTGTGAAAGGAATTCTAAGACTGCGAACAATAGCCAGCGTGTGTTGCAGCAGTTGCCAACGGCTGTTAGGCGTTAGTGAGTGGGATTAGAGGGGCATGTACCCTGGCATCTGTCATGATGCCTACCCCCGGGGATCCAGATCAAGACCAGCAGCCCCGGAAGCAGGCATCAAGTTATTCCAAGCAAGCCCAACAACCCCTGCTAGGGGCCATTTGGGTGCAGTCCTGGCGTCTATGGCACCAGGCTCATATGGAGAGTCAGTCCTGGCGCCATAGGCGCCAGGCTCATAGATTAAAACTTACCTGATGCAGACCATGCTGCAAACTTACCTGATGCAGACCATGCTGCAGAGCTCCAAGCCAAAAGAGGCTTGGAAGGGACTACTTTACCTAGGGACTATTTTTTTACTCGGGTGGGGTCGGGGAGGAATACTTACCTGGGACTATTTTGGAGGCTGTTTAAACCATGCCCGAAGAGCAGCACACGCTTCGCATTATTCTGCATCCAGCAGCGTAACGCTCACCGTGCCTGCAAGTCTGCATCCAGTCTTCTGCTACGCCCGCCTCGAGTCTGGAGCTCCTAGAAAAAGGGAGAAAGAAGGAGAGAAGGTTAGAATAAGAGCAATACCTTTGATCCTTACCTGAATTCCCGATCCACCGCGCCTTTGAGCTGGAAGAAAGAAGTTATTTTACGCGCGCCGCCTCGCCTGCTGCAGTGCCGCGCTGAACTCACCGGCCTTCGCAGCATCTTCACTATTCACCGCATCCTTCTGCATGTTCCCGTCGCACTCCGGCACCTAAGGGGAAGACAAGAACAGCAAGGTGAGCCAAGGGAATAAACAGAGGCAATATTAGTTACCCCCATAGACTTACCTGATTTTACCGCCGGGGGTACTATTCCTCTTCACGGGTCGGCGCAGCCTCCACCGCATCTTTGCCGTACCCCGGCCCCTAAGGGTAAACAAAAGGACAGCAAGGTGAAACAAAGGTACAAACAAGGGGAATCCTCCTCACCACAATAGACTTACCTAATTTTACCGCCAGAGGCATTATTCCCAGAGACTTCATCATTTCTATCAGCACCTGAATAAGGGAGAAAGCAACAGGTTACATACTGACATTATTTTATCTAACTGTGTTGGATAATACAAATCTTTACCTGAATATTACCGGTTGCCACGAGGAACTCTTCGCTAGGGTCAAGCTGCAACCTGCAAGGAATCGGACAAGAGTGAAAGTCAGACATTTGAACTCTTATGAACTATACATCTACGGCGTCTTGCCGGAAATCTCAGAGTCAATATTGTTCTGGAACTCACCTATTCCTTCGAACCAGTGAAGCAACTGGTTATCTATGCGCCCCTGAGCTCAATGCAGGATGGAGAGCTCATCTTTCCAAACCATCAGGTGAGACTATAAGAGGGGACATTAAAGGTGATCAGTGGGGAGAACAGCGGGGGTGGGGGTTAACAATCAACTCCACGGGTGGTAAATTCCCTTTCTCCATTTGCAGAAGAATACTCCTACGGGCCAAGCAAACGAATCTAGGTGGGCCATTCCAGTCTGTCATCTCGGCACTATGCATCACATTGGTGGAGACTGCGGCTGTCCAGTTCAGATCGACGCCCCTGTGGGAGCCAGGTGAGCGTAACAGCATCAGGCAAGTGATGGAACCTAGGAGGTTGGACCTCCCATGGAGGCCATCCACTGGCCTCATGCACCAGTGGGTGGTCCAAGGTATTAGGGTGGCAATCTGTAGCTTCAGTTCCACCCTTTGGGCCTCCCTGTAATCCATCCAAGAGAGGGTGGGCTGCCGGAGCAGGTCCCTTTTTAGGAAGAACTCACGCCATGGGATTTGTAGAGAGAACTAAGAGTTATAGGAATTATATTTCAAAAAGTGTTTTTTTTTATAAATAAACAGGGGTCCCAGGTTTGATCCCTAAAATATCCACCTTTGTGTCTTTGTCCAATTGAAATGGGATAACTCAGGGTGTTGCCTATCTCCTGTCTGCAGCAATTTTATTTTGTAGTGCCCCTCCCTATGCCCCTGACCTGAGGGGATGGGGTGGGGGGTTCCCATGAGGAATGTCCATAGTCTGGAGTGAGGGAGGTTTGAGTTAGGCAAGAATTGATTTAGTAACCCTGTGGGAGACTACATAACCCTTGTGCTCTTGGTATTAGGTTACCCACCTATTGGTATAGGCCTTTACTACACAAGTTGGTAGTGAGACTGAGCAGCCAGGCATATCTCAAGAGGGGTAAATATGAGCTGTAGAGCTGTAGCAATGAAATCCACAAATGCAAGTAGCCAAGTAACACTTATGCTTAAGGTTTTAGTTAAAATAATTATTTATTTATTTAACAGTCGTTTAATTAAAAAGGGCAATATATGCAGCAATCAAATACCCTTCAAAATACTTTTCCAGAATCAACATAAAGCTAGTGGATACTTTTTAGAGATGCTTCTTACACACTTCCTACACCCTGAGGTGACTTCAATAACTAGGACAGCAATTGCATTTATATATCACTAGTTAACTTTGTAGATTTTGAAGTTGGCAGAAAGGAAAGTTTAAAGGAGGTTCTCAGAGAATGTGTGCCCTTTAAATCTTCCCATGAAGTCTAGATAAAAACATTTCCCAGCAATATTAGTTTAAAACCAATGCATCACCTATGAGGGACAGTAAGCAAGTCAATAGGAGCAAAGTCTATGGAGCTGAGAAACTTCTTACATCGTGAAAGTATTGCACAAAGTTAGAGAGTTTGTTGAAGACAAATCACTGTACGGTCACAAGCTGTTACGCTTTTGTAGGTTACAGCTGAAAACAACTCTTAGAAAGGCAGCTACTGAAAGTTTCAACTGAGAAGAGTAAGCTACATATACTGAGGTAGGTACCCCCAGTCAGAACAGTACCTTTGGTTAGAAGAAGAGTGGTCCAGATTGCTTCTGTCTGGTTGCAGCGATGCATATCCTGTGTTCCTGGGCCTCAGTAGTGGGGACAAGAGGGAGGATGTCTGTGCACTCCTGCAGCAGCAATTCAGAGGTCGGTGGCAGCTACGGGCTCTTTTCGGATCAGTGGCTCTTCATTGTTTCAGCACTTGCTAAACAGCACCACTGCAGATCTTGGATGCCGGTTAGGCTTCCTTCACTCCTTGAGTACTGCAGTATGGTGAGCGGATTCAAGCTCTGGTCATCCTGCTTCTGGAGGGCCCCAGGGAGACTCGTGGAGCTTCTGACCGGATCACAAGCGTTGCACTCGACTACGGATTTATGGACCCCGGCACTCAGTTCCTGCAGCAGCAAAGAAGTACAGCTAGTCGGGGAAGGTCTTCCAGTGGAGGTAATCTTGGGGTTAGTTGGTTCCATTAACCCAAGGGAAGAAGTTGTCCCTTCCGGAGTTTCTCCTGTCGATCAGAAAAAGGAGTTTCAGCACAGCAGCAGGGCTTCACTGAGCAATTCAAAGGCCCAGGAGGATGCAGCAAGCTTCGTTCACGGTTTCTTCGTCAGGCTGTTCTGCCCAGTGGTCGGCTCTGTCTTCAGTCCCAAAACCCTCGCCTTTTAAGCAGGTTTCTCCCATTCATGCACAGCCTAGCTGTCACTCATACAGCAGGGCGGCTGTCCTGCAAGGACATCCAGCAAAGCCAATCAGGACTGGGTGCATTCAGGCATTCCTAAAGACAAAGGACAGGGGAGTTTCAGGAACCTCCCTCACTTCCTGCCCTTCCAGACACACTGGAGCCAGGGACGGGCTTCAGGACTGAAGCCCCCCAAAGGCAAAAGAAACAAAGGGCTTAAACCTTGTTTGGCACGCAGAGTAAAACCCAAGAAAGACCTCACAAAGAGAAAATGGGGAAAAAAGAAGACTGAGGCCATTTTGACAAAATGGTCACCCATGGGTGCTGTACTGCAGCTGAGGATTCAGCCTGCGGTAGAAAGGCACAATGGTAGGAAAATTAAACCATTGCCACCAGCCATTTAAAGGAGTGAGGGTGACATACAAAATGTTATGAGCAGGTAGGGAAAGGAGCTACTAAGTAACACCCCAGCACTCCACATAACATGGGGTGTGCTGGACCTACAAAGAGAAAAGGCAAGTAAAGTCAATTTCACTTTACTATTCTTGGGAATGTTAGTACTCACAAGAAACGGTATTTAAACCTCATGAGAAATCTAAATGATTTCTCTGTGACACTGCACTGAAGGTGCTGGGTGTCACCATACACAAAGCAGAGCCCTATGGAGTTTGTCAGACTCCAAAAACAGAGGAGACACAGAATCCAAATCAGGTCAAAACACATGAGAGTGAGAAAAAGGTCTCGCTCACTCCAGGGTTAAAATTAAAAAGATCTGGGGGTCTCTAAGGTTGAAGGGAATTAGCACAGACTTTATTATTATTCTTTTTTTATTTGATTTGGATAATACAATCATCCTTTCAAATATACAAAAGAAACAAATTTCCAAACTAAAATATACAACAACTTACAATGTGAATATGAATATATAAGGACAAATGCACAACATAGTTTAGCAAACAGGAAACACAATAATGGGCCTCATTATGACCCTGGCGGTACAGGGTTAACAGCGCCGTTAAAGATGCCGGCGCCGTTAACCCCGTACCGCCTCATTACGAGGTCCCCTCGCGGGACCCGGTAAGTAACGCCTGGTCAAACCAGGCGTGCTTACCGGGTCCCGCGAGGGGAAGAGGGAGCAAACAACGGGCTAACTCGTAATGGCCCGTTGTTTGCTCCCTCTCCCATTCCCATTCAGCCTATGGGGGCTGAAATGAAAATGGGGAAGGTCTGGGTCCTTGGAGGGAGGAATTACCGGGCCTTCCGAACTCGGAATGGCCCGGTAATTCCTCATTCCGTGGACCCGGACCCAGACGCAATTTCGGTGGCTGCCATGCCACCAATAGCGGCATGGCTACCGCCGAGGTCATAATGAGGGCCAATGAGTAGAAAAAAACACATACAGTAGTCATTGATGGCAAATGCATCATTATCAGTAAGAAAATAAAAATATTCAATTTCAACCACCAAGACTAAGCAAATCCAACTGAATGCATTTATCTATTGCATTTATGCGAGATGATATACAAAATCATAAATCTCCAGTTTATCTTAAAACATTAAAATGCCTACATTTACATGATGCTTTCATCAGGAATGCATTTTGGAAAGATCGCATCTAAAAAGTGCACTATAGCCACACGCATTCCCAATTTGGGATTGTTGGATATTTCATACCAAATGTTGTCCATTGCCATATAGCTGTATCTAGTCAAGAGACATTTTTTGAAGTGATTTCCCCTTTGGACGGATAACATTGGACCATACAGGATACAATGTTCTAAGGTTTCTCTTTGTGTCTTGTCAGCACAGACGCTTCAGTAATTAAGTTCTTTCGGAATCAGACTACGCCTGGCCATGACCTCTCTTGTTGGCCAGAGATTTAAACGAAACCTCAAAAATTGCTGGCTAATATAAGGACATGGGCATCTTAATAAGTAAGCCGCCGTCTCCCGGCGAGCTTTGTGACCAAAGACGCGGATGTCAAAATTCTTTTTCTTTTTTTTTTATCAACTTTATTTAATAATTATACAAAACATAATACAACTGAGTAACAACAGAATGGGAACAAGCAAAATATGACTCCATATACATCAGTGCAACAAAATGCAAATTACTACTAAAGTAACAGCTATTCAAAACGAAATCTGAAAACATCCCGACCCTCCTATCTCATGGCAAGAAGTGACAACACAAAACACAAAAAAAAGGACAAAACATACACCCCTACCAATCTCCAATCTCAACATCCAGAAAATAAACCAAAGCCTACACCTCATCCAAATAAATCCCTTAATAAACCCCATCTCTCCTCGAACTCAGTTTCCCGATGTTGTCGAACTGCCTGAGTCTTCTCGTACCAAGAGAGCGTCCGCATATCCGACACCCAGTTCTCGCAATGTGGCTTCTCCCTGGATTTCCACACCTTCATTATTTGTTTTATGGCCATCAACAATGCTCTATCAATTCTTGTATTCTTGACATAGCCTTCAATTTTCTATCCAGTCGTATAAGTATCATTTATGTTTGGCTCGTGATGGATTATGGAATAATAAGTTCAAAGAAATAGATGCATCAGCTAAAGTATCCAAAACAGAATTACACCATAACTGTGAAAGCGTGCTCCCGAGCCGGGAGGTGCTGCGCCATGATGCCCAAAGACCCGGGGGAGGATATACCCAAGATGGATTTCCTGAACAAGGCACGCATTTTCCATTTGACTTGGGATTCTAGTGAAAGAATACCCAATTCATATCAAATTATCGGTAATGGCGTGCTCTTGGGCAAATGTAGCAATTGTTTCCAGAATCGAGCTTCTAGGACAGTCCACCACTGGACTTTTTGGGGAACAAAGAACCACTTTCTGTGCATAAAATGACAAGATAATAATAATAATTTGGCATTTATATAGCGCTACGAACCCTCAGGTATCTGAGTGCTGCTTATTACCCACGGTGTGTGGTGCTCATTTATTGACCTCGGAAGGATGAAAGGTGGAGTTTGGGCCTGCCGGGATTCAAACCTGCGTTAGCAAGCTCTGCACGGATGTCAAAGCGAGCACGCTACTCGCTGTGCCACTTGACCGGCTTCAAAGTGATTTTCCCATATTTTTTCCTAAGTACTTTTGCTTGCGTTATGAGCATTCAAAGTTTAGAATGAATTTCATCATCCATTGCCTGGCACGAAGTGGAAGCCTGAATAGTTATTCCCAAATATTTGTACTTTGGAATTTGTAATAGAGGCTCATTTTGTAGATGCCAACGATATGACTTCACCCTTGTTCTTTCATGAGGTTTACACACCATGATTTGTGTTTTTTGAGTGTTGACTATTAGATTATTGGCAGATACGTACGAGGCCAGGCTGTTAAGTAGTTTTTGGAGACAGATAGGGGTCTGAGAGATGAGTATTAGATCATCCGCATAGAGGATATGACTTATGAAATGAGATGCTAGTTTGGGAGAGTCACCCTTAATAGTCCGCAGAATTATTCCTAGGTCACACAAAAATAGGTTGAAAATAGAAGATGCCAAAATGCAGCCTTGTTTGTGACCTCGACACGTTTTGATAATGGAAGAAAGCTTACCTGCCAAGGATAGTCTTACTTGAATGGTTGTATTAGTGTGTAATAACATGATTAAGATCAGAAGAGAAGATGGACAGTCATATCAAACAAGTTTGTGGTACAAGATTGAGCGATCAATGGAATCGAACGCGGCTTTAAAATCAATAAAGGCTAGATATAATACTTGATTCTTCGCCACGTATTTTGATTTGAGTGTGTTCAAAATCATAAGGTTGGGGCTAGTTCCAAGACCGACCACGAAAGCCTGTTTGGAAAGGGTCCCTTAGATTACATTGATCGGTCCATCGATTTAGGTCCCTCAATATAATCCTCGCAAAGATCTTTCCCGGGGCATACAACAAGGCTATAGGTCTATTAGCACAGACATTAGAATTCTCCCTAACAGTGTGCACCCATTGTACGGACCAGGGATGGACAACAGGGGATACATATGCTGGACTTAAAATGGAAAAATCCTAACTCCAAGTCCCAGATGCAAAGAAAATACTGGGATTGGATTAGCATCTCATGAAGGGCATGTTGGCATTTATCCGGCAACAAGAGGCAGGCATCCATTTGAAATTAGGGTCCATGGCTCCTGGACCTGGCTATTGGGTGACCATGAGGGCAGAGCTGCCGAATGGACCCAAGTCATCTAATTCAACTCTATTAAGTCTTAACAAATTGGGGTCAATCACATTTTGCATGCTGGGACTTGTAGTGTTGCTTTTTCCATTGTACGTCTCCAAACGTAAGATGTGCATAAAGGTGGCCCTTCCAGCCTGGTGCTAGTGCACCACTATTTATTAATCATGAAGGTTAATGTTTGGTGCTCTTACTCCGTGGACATTCTCTCTTAATGCATCATCCGATCACTGTTTGATGTCGGGTTCTGAGATGCCAGCAAGCGTCTTAGGTTTTTCTGAAGGTACACCTGAAAAATGATATTGCAATAACCCATCCATGACTTGAATCAAGGCATACCTGCCAACATTCTGTGACCAAAAAGATGTAGGATTTTTCAAGTTTCAAAAATAATCATTCCCATAACAATGGCATCACAGGAAAATGCAAAACCTACATTGTTGGCACCATTGAAGCATTCTAAAGTACACAACCCATCAAACAGCACAACATGGAAAGATGTTGAAATTGTAAAAATGTATAAATCTGAATGGTAACTTAACACCAAATTCAATTACCTAACTTCACAGAAGGTAATCACACAGAGCTGGTAGGCAACGGTTGCCACTGCTCTGTAGCGGCAGCCCGGGCAGTACATATTTATTGCAAGTTGAACACTGAATTAAATGGGGACTGATACCCCCCCTCAGTCTGATAGGCTGTGTGATGGTGTTACACTCTGCCACTTGCCTTCACTGGTGGTTCACCTAAGGGTTGTCCCGGCAACAGTGCAGGACAGAGTCACGTAGCTGTTAGGTCAGTGGATTGGTCTGAGCCCAATCAAAGTAATCGCCTACCAGCCCACTGTATAGACAGACTAATTAATGTGTTGCATGTTTGTCCTGCAGCCTGCCTTAGAGTCACATACATTACTTGCTACTTTAAAAGGCAGTAGGACCTGTCACTGTAATCTGTAGGCGGTAGGACTGCTTAAAAAGCAGTAGCATACTGCCCACACCTGTAGGGTTGGCAAGTATGTAAAGGTAGCCTTTGATAGGAATACAATTTACTCTATAACTTTCCTTTTTGGCTTCATTGATATATGTCGACATATCGATGACTTCATTGATGTTGGTCTGAGCACTTGTAGTGTTAAGGCCAACTCCTAGCATTCCTCCTGACTCAGGAGCACCGGAAGGCGCTAGCATAGGTCAGACCAGAAGTCCTGTCTGATTATAGGATGCATAAATGCTCTAGTTGCCATGGGAATTTAGATGGGCATATCTGTTTAGTGGGCAGGAATGCAGGAATATTTAGCACTTGAGGGTCCTGGAGAAATTCATCCTCCAACCAAAACTAACAGCATTTCTATAATGATTTCCTATTTTTATTTGGTTTTGTCTGTGTGGCCCTCACACAGACACTCCATGCTATGGCTATAGAGTTAGAGACTGCAAACGTTAGCTCATGAGATAATGTGGGCTTCAAATCCATGCATGCCTGTACAGCACAGTCAATTGTGAAGGATCATGGGAGACGTAGTCCACAACATCTAGAGAGCTGCAGGTTATGGACACCTGAGACCGTTCAAGTTTGTTCTGATACTCTTTGGCCTTTGGAGCGTCAGAAACACACATACGTTAAAATAAATGATTAAATAGAGTATATATGCATTGAGGGAGAATTGGGGTGTGCGATTTGTTAATATCAACATTTCAGCCGTGGGAAAAACATAACGTGAATCTTGGCAGGCAGTGAAGAATGAGAACGATAACGTGTCATTTGTTTTTTTCCAAAAAGTGGCCCATAAGGAAAGGAGTGTGTTGGAAAAATGGACTAGCGGGAGAGGCGCACAGTGGGCAGCCCGAGCAGGGCACCGGAAGTTACATTTCATACTTTGTGTAGCAGGAAAAAAAGCAGTTCCGGAAAGGGAAGTCTATTTCAGGACAACTTTTTACAAACCAGGTTTTTGGGTCAAGTGGAGTATGAAGCGGGGCAGAGTTTCCATTCCATTTTCTCCAGGAAGGGAGAATTCCCTATTTACGTTTTCTACAAAAGGAGATGCGTGGAGAGGCTGTGAGGAAGTTGTTTACTTGAGAGCTCTCGCGCTCAGTTCCCTTTCCTGAAGCGTCCTGGGCTCATCAGCCACTTCCTCCAGGGACCCAAGTCCATTTTGAGGTCATTACCTTTCCTTCCAAGCCCTTCACGCGAAGGAAGACTATTGTGGTCTGACTGTGGTCCTAGTCTTTCGTGGCCAAACATGTGTAATAATGTGTTGTGCTTTGGGGCGCAGAGGTCTTAAAAGGGCACCCCATATTTTGCAGTCTGGTGCAGGTGTTGGTGTCGGTACACATCTCTGTTGTGCGCTAGCTGAGTGTGATGAAGTCGCGACGGCAACCCGCCCACCACCCCAGGGCCTGCAATGAACTTACTTTCAATAACTTCAACTTGGCCCTGTGCTCCCTTTCAAAACCCACTGTCACCCTTGCACATAACCTGGGCATTTGTCCATCTTTGTACCATCCTATTTGCTCATTCTCTTTGCCCCTTTCATATCCCACCCAGTAAGGTGCAGAATGAGACATATCTTCTTTTTGGCATAAAAAGGCTGCAGATTTTCACAACATAATAAATTCAAAACACTGCAAACATCTTTGTGAAAATAGTTCCAAAGGTGTGGCGACTGCTCCGTGTCTAAAACCTGCTTCCCCCTTTTCCGAACGAAGTCCACAGTAGGCCCAGCTACCCTAACCCTTCGTGTCTGGGCCCCGCCTGCCCTTGCAGGTGTTCCTGGGCAAGGGGAGTGCTGTTCATTCGGGGGAAGCTGAGCCCTACCACCAGATGCCCCGCCGCTTAGGCCCCCAAGAGGCGCTGGTCCCGAGAAGAGCGAGGACCCTTCCGGCTTTCCCACGGCTCATTCGGAGTCTGTGGGGGTCATTATGAGTTGGGCTTTAAGGAATACCAGGCACCGGTAAGAAGACCGGTGGCGGTAATCCCTTACTGCCCAATTCTGAGGTCCCTTAGCGGTAACCGTAAAGGACGTGTGGTCTGACCACACGTCCTTTACGGGTCCCGCTAAGGGACCAGGGCGCTAATAACGGGCCTGCTATTCGCAGGCCCGTATTTAGCGCCTTCCCCATTCCCATTGAGACCTATGGGGGCTCAAATGGGAATGGGGAATGGTTGGTTGAATGGGGACTTACCGGTTCCTCCAGGGTCGGAATGACCCGGTAAGTCCCCATTCAACCAGACCGGTGCCGGACCCGGTATTGGAGGCAGCCATGGCGCAAATAGCGCCATGGCTGCATCCAATCTCGGAATCAGGCCCTGTATTTTACCATTGGTCACCAAAACACTGCCACACCAAAGGTGGGTTACTGACCTTAGTGCATACATTCCAGTAAAACAGATCCCTCCCACTCCATCCTTCAAATAATACTCCAGGCATTTCAAATTGATCAAGCCGTGCCTGATTTGGGGGAAACCTCTGCCCCTGCAAAATTTCACCATTGCCACATTTAATTTTCTTCTTGACTTCTCCACCACTGAGTGGCTCTCAGCATCCCTCCATTCCTGCCTTGGAATGATCTCCGACCACAAAATTTCGGTTTCGCCCAGCTGCGACGACAACTCCTGTAATGAAAACATCATCTCCCTCATTAAATACCCCCTCCCCAGGCTTGTCAAATCATTGCTGCCTAGGTGTATAATACACCTAAAGGGACGGGGATTAATTCACGCCTCGTTTTTGCTTTACTCATAGCATGAAAAACCAGATTCACGTGGTTTTGAGATTTCCCTACCCGCGCCACACACAGCAGTCACTTTGCCTACAATTGTCCTTCTTTTTGAAGTTTTTCGGGTAGGATGTTTTCTCATTTATTTTTACTTTGCAATCTACACCAGTGGTGTAATACAGTATAAAATGGAATATGTTTACCCTTGCGAAGTTATTAAAACAACTTATTGGGAGTTTTCTGCAATTTGTTGTTCCAGCAGATTTTGGGCATGTTTGCCAATCCGTAGTATCTGTATTTATCCATGCCTCTATGATGCAGACCAGTCGGGTGTTCTTTGGCAGCTCCGATGTGGGGGTATCGAGTCGGCTCGGACTAGCACGCTAGTTTTTGCAGTCTTACAGCTTTTAAGACTGGTCAACCCAACCCCTCTAGGTGAGGAATGGACAACTTTATTTTCCTACTCCCTGGGGGGTTTTCGGCTACACATGTGTGATCAAGGCAGAACCTTTCGTTTTTTACAAATTTTAAGCATAGCTTGTGTTGGAATCTTTGATGTATACTCAAGCATGCATTGTGACCACTGTAGCTCAATATTTTCAGTTGGAAACTTAGCTTTGTCCTTTGTCTGTTTCCTTTTTCTCTCCCAATAGGGTATCATGAATTTGCCCCGATGAAGATGGCAACACATATCCACCGAAACGCGAGAAAGTATTAGGGGGTTTTGGTCTCCAGATTCCTGTCCTGAAGAATTTGGACAACCTGTCTCTTTGTTTGCAAACGCATCAAACATTCTGGCAGTGTACAACAACAATGTACCAAAAATTGTTTTGTGTTTGATCTGGTCCCTCTAATTTATGCTTTTTTGTCCCCCCTGCACGCCTAGGCAAACCCAGTGGGGATTTCCCAATAAGAGTCCTGCAAAGAAAGATTCTCAAAGACAATTATGAAATTTCAGGACTGATTTTAGAATAAATTGTACGTTAATATCCAATAACAGATATCAAAGAATCGAGGGACTTTTGACCTCCAATTGATTTGAGTTGTTTGGGTTTTGTCCACAATTTGAATATATGCAATGGCTATTATGAATCTGCTTCATTCATCCTCTCCCATTCCTCTTCAAACCAGAGGACCTTTCCCTTTGTCCCCCTCTTCCTCCTCTTTTTGAGCACTGGATTTTCGTTTTTCGCTTACTACTCTTTTCACTTACAACCATTACCTTTTTCATCTATTCAATTATTGATTACGTGTAACCATATGATTAATGAATTATGCAAATAATGGTTTTATTTATTTTTTCAAGATGTTTAAGATTTGGTGTATATCTTTTTTGTTCAAATTTGTCACTGAACTCATTGAAACCTTCTGTGACAGCATTTTTCAAAATTAAATCAGTACAATTTACAAACTGAAAACATTGTGGCATATGTCGTCATATGTATATATTTTACTTGTTTCATCAACCATGTATCAATATGGTCTAAACTAGGGGTGTGACTTGATCCTACAGAACCCCAGTTTTTGCTAAAACACTCCGCTGATTTAGCACACTGGGCTATGTGTTGAGTTCATTTTTCTTCTTTTTTTAGCAGCATTACCTGGTTGTTTTATCTAGGTGTATAATCAGGACATCCAGCCTTTGCTGCTTACCCAGCAATTTGTTGATCTACCCATGCAGTTGAGCCCATCTCATTCCGGGCACCCTGTGCCACCAAATCCGGTACTCGCCGGCGGTCAGTCCCTCTTTCTCGGCCGTCCAGCTTGCCCCAGCCCTTGACACGAATGAATGCCCAACTACCTAGATGGACCGTCTCCTCCTCCGTGTCGCTTTTAGTTGGAAGGAGATGAGAAGGAAGCTGTTAACACTACAGTTTATCCGGCCTGAAGTATCTCCTGAAACACCCTAACTTCCATCTCCCTATCGTCCTGATTGCTTCCGGACCCAGGCCTACCTCAGCCGCTGATGTGGCTGCTCCTATCCTGAAGGAGTGGGTCCCAAACACACCTTCCATTACCCCCATCTTCTCTAATGCCATGTCCATGACCCTCCTGAACTGGAAACGGCTCAAGGCCGCCCCGTCCCTTTGCAAGAAAAGAGGAGCCCCTGCACCCGCCGGCTGCCTATGCTGGTGGTATGTTGCCAAGCCCGTTACAGGGCACACTATGCTCCCTTGGATGTTATGGAGTGTAACCATCCTCCCTTTCCCCTTCTGATCGGTCTTGGACCTTCTTAGATAAATGCATACTCGTCCTTTTGTTAACTGTACATCTTCCAGCTTTAGAAACCCAGGGCCCCTACCATCCCCGTTTTCCTGTACCAGCTCACTTACTCTAAAGGCTCCAAAGATAGCCAATGCAAAGGCTGCCGTGAACAAAATCCTCTCTAACTCGCTATGGCAAACCTCCCGCAGGCTTTCAACTAAACTGTGCAGTTTCACAATATCAATAGACGGCCGTGCATCTGGTTTCCTCTCAGCTTCTTTGGCCCAACCACTCATTGCCATCACAATGTAATGCTCCTTGGTGGGGTCGGCTTTGCCCCTCAGTTTGAAATAATGGGCTATTACCACCAGGTGATAAGCCATCCATGATCTGGTTTTCCCAGACCGCCAGCCCATCCAACAAAGGCGCGCACTGGCGCTCCCTCTGCCCATCCATTAGCACTTCGTCTTGGAAGGCCAAGAACTGCTCCCAGCACGCCTTGTATCTTCTCGCTGTGCCAGGAGCCAGAGCAGTGTGGATTAAAGTGCCAAAATCCCCCCAATCATGCCCCACCACTGCGCCTTGAATGGGGTCATCATCTTGCTTGCTTCTGGATAGTTCCCCCCCGAAACTTCTCCCACTGCAAACGAGAGAGTCAGCGGCCATGTTTTTCACCCCTGGAATATGCCGTGCTCTAACTTCGGTGTTCATTGTAAGAAAGCTTTTTGTGAGCTCACTAAGTAGCTTCAAAACCCTCGAATTGCTGGACGTCCCCTGATTGAGAATCTGAACCACCGCCAAGTTATCTGACCAGAGCAACACCTTCTTGTTATTCAATTCTTTCCCCCACAACTTGAACGCCACTACAATAGGGAACAGCTCCAACAACGTGATGTCCCTGGTAATCCCCCCCTGAAACCATGCTGCTGGCCAGGCTTGGCCACACCAATTGCTCTCCAAAATGGCCCCGAAACGGTGGGAGCCTGAAGAGTCGGTGAATAGTTTGAGTTTATCGCTGTTGGCCCACTCCTCCCTCCATAGCAAGACACCATTGCACTCATCCAAAAACCCATCCCCCATTCTAAAGGTCTTCCTTCACCTCAGTCCCCAGCCACACATGCTGCGATGCGTGCTGCAAACTAACTGATTTGACCTCAATACTCCTAGCAAACAACTTTCCTGCCGGGATGACCTTTCCCGCAAAGTTGAGGTTACCTGCCAATGATTGGAGATCCCTCAGGGTAGCCTTGTCCCTGCCCCTTAACTTCTTGATCATTTGCTTCAATTTCAACACTTTATCGCTGGGCAGCCTGCAC
This sequence comes from Ambystoma mexicanum, assembly GCF_040938575.1. NCBI lineage: Eukaryota > Metazoa > Chordata > Amphibia > Caudata > Ambystomatidae > Ambystoma > Ambystoma mexicanum. The sequence continues at coordinate 49,002,714 of NC_090935.1, forward strand.
TCCCCTGCCACTGAGTCGATCTTGATCCCCAAAAATGTCAGCTTTGTGAGAGGGCCCACTGTCTTACCCCTGGCCAACGGAACCCCCATTTCCTTCATCAATTCCTGGAACGTGCCCATGAGTGACCCGCACTCCCCGTCCCCTCTTTCCTGACGAACAAGAAATCATTGTGGTAGTGCAGGATCCCTCACCCTTGCGCCCTCTGTTTCAGAGCGAATTCCAAAAAGGTACTACACTTTTCAAAGTAGTTTAACAAAGGTAGCGGGCGCCCCTCTCTCGCAAGAACAGACATGATAACCTGTTCAGTGGTTATTAACCACTTGAGAGTTCGCAGCCACTGCTTTTACCCACTGTGCCTTTCACAGATGGGAAATTTCCATTTGCATATCAGTCTTTGTCCTGCCCAGGGGCAGTCCAGCACCGAAATACAATGGCAATTCCAATCTGAACGAGAGTACCACCAGCAACCCCATACACGTGTTTCACCCTTGTTGGGGATCATCAGTGAGGTGAAGCTGATGCCTCTCTAAGCACAGTGAGAGGGAGACCACGTCTGGTTGCCCCCAGGAGACCTAGGGTTACCAATCCCAGGTTCCTTAAAAAATAGTTTAACAAAGGTAGCGGGCGCCCCTCTCTCACAAGAACAGACATGATAACCTGTTCAGTGGTTATTAACCACTTGAGAGTTCGCAGCCACTGCTTTTACCCACTGTGCCTTTCACAGATGGGAAATTTCCATTTGCATATCAGTCTTTGTCCTGCCCAGGGGCAGTCCAGCACCGAAATACAATGGCAATTCCAATCTGAACGAGAGTACCACCAGCAACCCCATACACGTGTTTCACCCTTGTTGGGGATCATCAGTGAGGTGAAGCTGATGCCTCTCTAAGCACAGTGAGAGGGAGACCACGTCTGGTTGCCCCCAGGAGACCTAGGGTTACCAATCCCAGGTTCCTTAAAAAATAGTTTAACAAAGGTAGCGGGCGCCCCTCTCTCGCAAGAACAGACATGATAACCTGTTCAGTGGTTATTAACCACTTGAGAGTTCGCAGCCACTGCTTTTACCCACTGTGCCTTTCACAGATGGGAAATTTCCATTTGCATATCAGTCTTTGTCCTGCCCAGGGGCAGTCCAGCACCGAAATACAATGGCAATTCCAATCTGAACGAGAGTACCACCAGCAACCCCATACACGTGTTTCACCCTTGTTGGGGATCATCAGTGAGGTGAAGCTGATGCCTCTCTAAGCACAGTGAGAGGGAGACCACGTCTGGTTGCCCCCAGGAGACCTAGGGTTACCAATCCCAGGTTCCTTAAAAAATAGTTTAACAAAGGTAGCGGGCGCCCCTCTCTCGCAAGAACAGACATGATAACCTGTTCAGTGGTTATTAACCACTTGAGAGTTCGCAGCCACTGCTTTTACCCACTGTGCCTTTCACAGATGGGAAATTTCCATTTGCATATCAGTCTTTGTCCTGCCCAGGGGCAGTCCAGCACCGAAATACAATGGCAATTCCAATCTGAACGAGAGTACCACCAGCAACCCCATACACGTGTTTCACCCTTGTTGGGGATCATCAGTGAGGTGAAGCTGATGCCTCTCTAAGCACAGTGAGAGGGAGACCACGTCTGGTTGCTAAACTTTTCAAAGTAGGCACATGAAATAGCGCAGCCCATTGGCAAGCATTTGTCATAAAAGTACTCCTCTTTTACCTTGAAGCCCAGCAAATGATAGCTCTCCATGTGAATCGGTAGTAACCTGAAAGCCGACTCGATGTCAGCCTTCCCCGTGAGATTGCCTTTCCCAGAAGACCTTACCAGCTCCACTGCATCATCAAATGATGAGTAGTGGATCCTGCACATCTCTTCGGCTATGCCGTCATGAACCGATTCCCCTTTGGGGAGGGGAAGGAAAGGTGCCGTAATAGGCGGAACGGACCCTCCTCCTTCTTAGGTACCAATCCCAAAGGTGACACAACAACATTTTCCAGTGGTGGGGAGGTGAACGGGCCCGCCACCCTCCCCAGCTTGATCTCTTTAGCCACCTTTTGTGCCACCACCTCAGGCATACCCAATGCTGACTTCAAATTGTCGGCTTCCCTGCTCACCATCACACCCTTGTAGGGGATCCTGAACCCCCATCTGAACCATTCCCAGAGCAACTTTGCATCCGCACTGTTGTGATATACATTTAGAAAAGGAATCAATTTATGCAGTAGAACCGGAGTGGGTAAATGGGTTTTAATTACGATTAGGCTTTTCTTTGGGTTTGGCACTACTCCTCTGTTTCCCCTCGCTGGAAGAAGAGCTGTGGTCCCCTGAAATTCTGCCGCTGTGTGCTTAAATCGACATGTTTTACCAAAGGGGCAGTACCCCTCTACGAATTTCCAGCATGGTGCCTGCTCCCCCTGGTAACTGGGACGACTGTTCCAGGAGGAGCGCCCGCGAAAGGACCCCCTTCCCCGGTACGAATATGACCCTCTGAATTTCCTAAAATGAGGCTTCTCACCCTGTGCCTTGTCCCCGGTCTCCCATGAAGGTACAATTTTTCCAATGTACCCCCTCACATCAACCTCTTCCCAGGATATTGTGGGCCAAACCTGCATTTTGAGCCTTAAACTTTTGTCATATTTTAGCCAGGCGTCGCCGCCATAAATCAAATACAATGGGCCTCATTACGACCCTGGCGGAGTGGGTCTACGCCAGCGGTATTCGCGGCGGACCCGTCCGCCCTACTACGAGTTCCCGTAGCGCCATGGAGCGCTTTCCGCCTGGTTTTTCCGGGCGGAGAAATCCATGGCGCTACGGGACCTTGTTGTTAATTACGCCACCGTATTTTACGGTGGCGTAATTAACGCCTTCCCCACTCCCATTATACCCTATGGGGCAAAAATGGGAATGGGGAAGGGTAAAATGGGGAATGGGGATTTACCGCCCCGCCAAGGTCGGAATGGGGCAGTAAATCCGCCAACCCCCATGGCGCTATCGGCAGCTTTCCGCCGTGCTCCATGGTGCATTTTGCACCACGATTTCCGCCAGGGTCGTAATGAGGCCCAATGTATGTATATACTGCTCATAAGCAAATAGCGCACCAGCATCCTGCGGGTATTTTTCAATCATGATGGATGCCAACATCCTAAACGCTGCCAACCAATTGTGAATGGTCTCCTCCACCTTGGGCTTCTCCCTATCCTTCTTTCCCTCTCTTTCTCAGTTAATTCCCGCAATCCCATCCCCACCGACTCCATGTCCAATAAGGAAAAGAGTTAAAAACCTGGCATTGCTCTTCCATACTGTGTAGCTTCTCCCACCATTACACCCTGCATTTGGCTTGCTGCCGGCGTTGGCAACGGCTGTCCCCAAAGACTGACCCTACAGATGAGAAGGCCGCCCCTTGAACCCTCAAGGCTGACCCATGCCCTTGCAGGCCTGATGGTGTTGCAAAGACCTGCTGTAACTGTCTAAGCCGCCCCCCCCCCGGATGATGGGATTACACTGGACACTGCTGAGGCTTGCGTTGTGCCCCTGGGGCTTAGCCCCCCAACCTCAGGTTCTACCCCTGTTGGTGAACAGCCTCAGCATTTCTTCCTATCTGATTAAATGCATTCACATTACCACCATTCCCCCATGCTTGCATACACTGCAAGACCATACCTTTCACCTGCTCCAAGGATGTGGATCCCTCTGCTGCTACCACCGCCGAGTTGGCTACAGGTGCACTGGGTGCACTGCCACTGTTCCCTGGAGCCTCAGCAGGTAAGGGCGCCGTCAAGGCCACAGGCTCCACCACTCTCCCCCTTCCTCTAGCCCCAGCTGATTTGCATCTCTTACCAGCCTCTGCCTGCTGCTTGCTGGCTTTCACCTTGGCTGTCATGGTCCTCTTTCTCTTGGTTGCTGGTTCCTCTGCCTCGCTCTGCCTGTCCTCTCCCTCTTCTTCTTCCTCTTCTTCTATGGCCTGGATCTCACGCATGGCCTCATCGGCCCAAAAGTTAGGAAACAACAGAGGTGAATCAGCACTCTGGCTCGGCCCAGCTGCTTCGTCGCCCAGGTGTGTTTTCACCAGGTGCAACCAGCTTGGCCCATGCTTGGCCGCTGCCAACCGTGCCATTGATAGGAAGGCTTCCAGATCTTTATGAGGGCAGAAAAACTCTGGCATACCCTGCGACTGTGTGGCCATGCTTCTTGATGCCACAAATCTTCTTTAGCTTTTCAACCTAGGGCACTTGTTGCCACAACCAGGCACATGCACTGCCACATTGCAGCAGCCTTTCAGGCAATGACTGTGGTTACCCACTGTTTTTCACAAACAGTCTTGTTCCAAATGCTTTCTTTCTTCCTGATAGAAGTTCCACTGTCAATCTTTGCAGTTTATGAGAAGCAAGCTTCTTTTACTCAATGTTGGCCGGGACCCCTGCATTGCTGCGCACACTCCCTGGTGCTCCTCCAATGTTTAAATGTTAATGACACTCAATGTCTTTTCCCAGGTCTACATGCAGCTTCAAATCACCCACGGCGAGCTGGATGCTTTAACAATGCTTAAAATGGATATTGAAAGCTCACCCCCCAGCTGTTTGGGTCCATTGCCTGATACGCTTCTTTCACCCAATGCTGTCTGGGTCCCCCGCACTGCTGCGCACACTCCCTGGTGCTCTTCCAATGTTTAACTATTAAATGTCACACAATGTCAATGTTTTTTCCCGGTCTATCCACATCGTTATTTCACCCCCGGCGGCCTGGATGCTTTAAAATCTTCAAAATGCTTAATTGATTTTCTGAGCCAATGCTGACACCTTTGCTTTAAAGACTTTGACCAATTAGCGGCCCGGGAGTCAATGATCGCCTACCTTAGTACTGCTCGCTGCGGGTCCGCCAGCGTGAAAACCACTTCGTCGGCTCCAGAGACCTTCTGCTTCTTCCGACGTAGTTCCTGCTCTGTCTGCCTGTTTGCAGTGGCTCCATCCGTTCTGCCTTCTCTGCTCCATGGCCCCCTGCTTCCTCCGTGTTACACCTCGCCCTCGGCCGCGCCATGTTTCCAGGGTCCTGCCTCGTTGCTCTCGTACAAGCAAGAACAATCGGGGAATTTCGGGCAACGCTAAAATAAGGGACAGGAAAGTGATCGCCCTTCATAAAGGGTTACGGCGCCGGCATGCGCCCTTCCTATCGCGCTGGCAGCTGCCATGGCAAATAACTACACAAACTACAACATCCAGAAAACCTGCTACGTTGTAGTGCTCGGCGTTGAGAGGGGAGCCTCATTTTCAAACGATACGCCTCTTGTTGTTATTTATTCCACCGCGGCATACAGAACGCTGCTTCTGTTTAAAGTTACAATCGACATACTTTCTGAAGTGCCTTCCCGGTATCTTGAATTGTGAAGTCCTTGTTTTCCCGTGTACCGACCCTGCCTGCACACGGACTCCCTATTCTGAATCCCCGATTGAACTGTTTTCTGACCACCCGTGTACCAGACCCCTTGCCTGCTTTTGGAACTCTTGGACACTGATTCTGCTGTGTTTCGTGACCGCTCGTGTACCAGACCCCTTGCCTGCTTTTGGAACTCTTGAACACTGATTCTGCTGTTTCGTGACCGCTCGTGTACCAGACCCCCGCCTGCGTCCTGGACTCTGAGACAGTAACTACTCCGGTAAGAGAAACTCTACTTGGAACACCATTTTTCTGTGGAATTCGACTTCCTAAGTGCATCTTCTGAACGCTTTGCTGTGGTGCACCATCCCGAAACCAGTGCGACCCTCGTTCCGTTCGGGGATAGCTACCTTACTAACCTCCCTATTTTTTATTTTATACTTTCGTTGTTTTCCAGGACTCTTTCTTCAATCCTATTTCCATCAGGGGTAAAGTATAGTTTTTCTTGGTTTTTCCATACTGCAGAATTATACGTTAGCCATATACTAAGACCTCTCTACTTTATAGGTTACTCCGGTTCCTTTGGCTTAAGGGGAGATTAAACCAGGTACTAATAAAGGGGAATAGTCTTGGGAATAAACCAGTTTCGTTATTGGCAGATTATTTACTTGTTATCCTTTCCTTTACAGCCTGGGTTTGAGACGGTCGGTTCTCCCCGCTTTTTTGATCGATCGGTCCCCTTGTCTGTATACTTCAGCAAGTGGTCATATCGGTTTAAAGAGCTCATTCCCTCATAGAGAGGAGGCTTGGGTAGGAGGCTCCAACCCTAGCTCCTTCAAGCAACTCCCCAGCAATAGAGGTCCGGCCTGTTTACGCACTCTCCATATCGGTGAGTAACAGAAACAGAAGCCATGGAAGAAGTTGATCCTTTAACCACCTTGGTCCGCCTGGTATCCGAACTTCGCTCTGATATGACAACTGCACATAGTGCTCTCCATCAAAGGATCGACAATTTGCAGAGTTTCCCAAGCCCCCACACCCTGGGGGTGGATACGTCTGCTGCTACGGCATCAGGTTCAACCGGTCCCATACCCTCTGCCTCTGGCTTTTCGACTACCCCGGTGCTTATGGCTACTCAATTCCCACTGGCCCCCCAGAACGATTCTCCGGGGATCCTAAACATTATCGCACGTTTATCAACCAGTGCAAATTACATTTTCTCTGTCGGCCCACTGCTTTCCCTAATTCTACAACGAAGGCAGCTTTTGTTCTCTCTCATCTTGGGGGTACCGCAGCCGCTTGGGCTAATCCGTTACTGGAATCTAATAGTTACGTCCTATATGACTGCGATGCTCTCATCACGGCCATGAACAGAGTATTTGACACCCGCTATAAATCCCAGGCTACTGACCTGGAGTTCCTCAATCTGCGTCAAGGCGCATCCTCTTTGTTTGCATACCTTACTAAATTCAATCAGTTGGCAGCTGAAACTGATTGGCCGGAGGAGAAAAAATCAGCCGTGTTTTACAAAGGGTTGTCAGAGGAATTGAAGGACGTTTTGGCCACAGTACCAGTGGTTCCAACCACTTTTGGTGAACTATTAGACTTGGTATTACAAATAGATGCTAGAAGAACCGAAAGAAGGGGTGAACGCAAGTCACCAGCCCCTGTTACTCTGCAGGTGGAACAGTCTTCTCCTTCTACTTCGCTTCCCGAACCTATGCAGATCGGGGCAGTAAGAGGTCCTTTGACTACTGCACAACGGGATTATCGCAGAACGCATAATTTATGCATGTATTGCGGATCTGCTGAACACCTTCTGAAAGATTGCCCTAAGAGACCTGTCAAAAAGCCGGGAAACGCCAGAACCCGGCGATAGACAGGGTCCCTACGCCGGGGGTGCTTTCTTTGGACTCTCATGCTGCTGTTGCTACTCCTGTTAGCCTTCCTGTGGTATTTACCACTGATGATAGTACCTTTACTTCCTTGGCGATCATTGATTCCGGGGCCACCGGGAATTATATGGATTATGATTACGCCACAAGTAAGAACGTTTCGGTTGTCTCTAAAGCCCAACCCGAGGCTGTTCATGCTGTGGACGGTACATCCTTGGTCTCTGGCCTAGTTACACAAAATACCTCCTTAATTCATATGTAAACCAGGGAAGGACATGCTGAGTCGATCTCCTTCGATCTCATTAAAGCCCCTCAATTCCAGGTCATCTTGGGCATCCCTTGGCTGCAACATCATAATCCAGCCATCGACTGGACAAGAAAAACAGTGCAGTTTCCTTCCACTGAGTGTAACGAAAAGTGTTTCCTAGACACTAGTGTGTCCTCTGAGTCTTCTTGTCAAGCCTTGGTAGCATCTATGTCCATGATTGGAGCCATTACTAAATCTCCCGAAACCGAAATCCCTCCTGAATACAAGTCTTTCTGTGATGTGTTTGACAAGGGAGGGGCAGACCACTTGCCTGCTTTTGGAACTCTTGAACACTGATTCTGCTGTTTCGTGACCGCTCGTGTACCAGACCCCCGCCTGCGTCCTGGACTCTGAGACAGTAACTACTCCGGTAAGAGAAACTCTACTTGGAACACCATTTTTCTGTGGAATTCGACTTCCTAAGTGCATCTTCTGAACACTTTGCTGTGGTGCACCATCCCGAAACCAGTGCGACCCTCGTTCCGTTCGGGGATAGCTACCTTATTTTTTTTTTTTTTTTTTTTTTTATTTGCATTTAGTTCAATTACAGGAATAAATTCGAGTAGAACCTTTGCAAAACAAACATATTAAATCCATGTAAAAAAGGTTTAGAAACATACAATTACATCAATACATAATACTTTAAAATACAATTTAAAATACAGATGCGAAGTAAGATAGACTAAGCAATTTACCATCTAAGCATTTCATACACCTCTCAAAGTAAGTTCCTTTTCTATATGCTTACAGAAACTTACTAGTTCAAAAATTAGGGGATTGTGAGCTCCTTGCATCAAACGAGACCATAAAAACTCAAGGCAATCTTCAAACTCTATGTCAACAAATTTCATGAGTCTCGCTGTGCGCATTTTTTTAAAATGCGGACAATAGAGTACGAGATGCTTCAATGTTTCATATGGTTCGCAACATTCGTCAAATCTACATCCTGCAACAAATGTGGTGGCATTTATTTGCCAATTCTTAATTCTGTCTCTCGTGTGATAGAGATTAAATCTAAATCGAATATACGCTTTCCTGGTGATTTCACAAGGAAATAAAGTGACATGTGCATAGCGGGGAATGCGCTGTTTAACATAGGCACCGTATTCTTCATAAGAATTATATGTCCTAATCCGATCAATAGTTGCACACCAATCTAATTCAAAAAGTTTTTTTTTAGCATAACCAGGGCGATGATGTACATCATTCACTGTGATGTTGACTTCACATAAAAGTTGTTGCATTTTTAGTTGAAATTTATAAAAGGAAGTAGGACAATGAGAGCCCAACATCTTATTCAAATCCATATATAATGAATTAATCGGAGGATAATTCATTTTGGAAAAGTGAGATAGCTGTCTCCATTTCCATCTAAACGATAATGCCACCAACCCCAGTTCATGTCGGATGATGGCATTCGGAATGGACATTGGCAAAAACATTGCTGCTTTTAGAAGTGAGCCTTGTAAGCAATCCAACATATTAGACATGTCACACAAACAAATATCCAACGCATAGAGAATGACACTCTCAGTTTTCAAGGACATAAATTCAATTAACGGAGTTAAAGAAAATTTACAAAAGCGGGTATAGATCTTTTTCATTTGTGAGAGGAGTGGTCTGGTTTTGAATTTAATAATGTCTGTCCATGCTTTGATGGAATTCTGATCAGAAAGCTGGTACCCCAAATAAATAGCATTATTAATGCAAGATATCTGACTATCCATAATATGCCATCTAAATCTGCCTTTTTTCTGCTTTACGCCAAATTTCATAATGGCAGTCTTTGCCGGGTTAGGGGTCAAGTTGTGATCCTTTGCAAATTCCTCAAAGAGAGTTAGTTTCATTTGTAAACCTGCAGGTGTAGGGTCAAACAAGATGATATCATCTGCAAAGGCAATCCATTGCAGAGATATACTCCCAACCTTCACAGAGAACATGTTCATTTTTTCCCAGTTCTTATCAAGATCTGCCATATATAAATTGAACAGGGTTGCTGCAAGATTGCAGCCCTGTTTCAAACCCAATGCTGTTCCTATTGGAGCTGTAGTGCCTCCCTCCTGTGATATTTTTACTCTATAAGTTGTTTTGGTGTGAAGTTTCATAATCCAATACATTATGTCATTTGGTATTCCAAAGGCCAACATTTTCGTCCACAACAAGTTGCGGACAACATTATCAAAGGCCGCACTCATGTCAATCATTGCGATATATACTGGATTCGCGTTCTTATTTTTGGTACCCGCAATAACATGTGCAAGAATAAATGCATTTAAGGTGGTACTCATATTTTTTCTGAAACCCGTTTGATATTTAGAATAAAGGCCCTTGGTCTCAATGATTCTCTCCAAATCGTAAAGAAGTAAAATCGCAAAGATTTTAGCCTCAGTATCGATTAGGGAAATCGGGCGATAGTTTTCAGGACGGGAAGGGTCACCCCTCTTGAATATGGGGACTATATTTGCAGTTAACCAAGATGGTGGAATTTCCCCAGAATTGAAGATGGTTTCAAATTTTGTACTTATAATTTCTGCCCACATAGCGGGATCTGCTTTGTAAAGACAAGGGGGGAGCCCATCCGGTCCTGGAGCCTTAGAGTACGACAGCCTCGAGATTGCCCAAATTATATCACTAGTACTCCAATTAAACCGAGGGATCTTGGTAAGGTCTAGCAATATGTCAGGAAGAGATTGGAACTTATCAGGCAATTGGTATTTGGCAGTTATATACATCTGCCATGTCTGATTGGGAATGCAATTCAGCATAGGTAACGCAGCGTTTTTAGAATTGGCTTTTAAAGTACGCCATATTACTCGAGTGTCGTGCGATGTAATGGCGCGAATTAAAGTACAATTCTCCTCGTTATGTCTTAGAATCCGGGCAAACCTTAAGTTTTGTTTGTACTGAGACATGATTTGATTCCGCCTTTCCCTGATTCTTGCAGTACTCAATTCGTTATGTTTCAGTTGTCTAAGGGCTTTATTTTTTTCCCTTTTCAACAATTTACATTTCTGATCATAAACATGAATATGTTTCGCACTACTGCGTTTTTTGCAAAATTTAAGCAATACGGTATCGATTATTTTAGAGTACATACTATCGGATAGTTTTATTTTTGAATCAATACCGTATTGATTAACTCGCAGAGTTTCCCGCGATATGTATTTGACAATCTGATCGCACAAGCCCTTGTTCCACTTGATTGAATGCTGTGGGCGGTCAATTTCTACTGCTGTAAGTGAATAATTTGCTCCTAACGAGTGACATTTCAATTTCAATGATGTTATAAGTTGAGCATGATCACCAAACAATATAGGATCTATTACCAATGGAGCCATGTAAGCTATAAGATTACGAGATACAAAAATAAAATCTATCATTGAGTTTTTGACTCCTCTTTCCCATGTAATTTTAGATTTCATATCATGTGTCACCAAAAGATCCATGTCCCAATCAGTTAGGAGTTCTCTAAACTTGGCACCTCTAATGCCTGCTAAAGTTATGGATTTAGATAGACTGTTTTCAGTCACATTTCTACAGTCACAATTAAAATCACCACCAAGAATGATCTCGTACTTCCGGTACATAGTAGCGGAAAATTCTAAGCATGCTTCAAGATCGTCAAGCATCTCATCGATAGTTAAATTGGCAGGATTCCAATATAATGAAATGACAATTAATGATGAGTATCTAATTGAGGGTATGTCAAGATGAATCCCTAATAAACTCTGAGAGGTCCAAAATACATTAGATTGAACTACAAGTGAAGTGTTTATTGCAATCGATAAGCCCCCAGATGGGCGGCCTAGTGAATGTCTCTTAGCTAATGAATTAAAGGTGAAGTACCCGGGAATGAGTAAAGGTTCAGTTTTCATCGTCTCTTGGATTATAATTATCATGGGTACTTCAACATCAATAACGTTGAGATGCCAGTTTATTAAATTCACAAAACCACATGAATTCCAAGAAATGATTTTAAGTTCTTTGTGATTCGATAGCTATGTGACTGATTTTGTAGGTAATAAGGTAGTTTTAGAGGACAAAATGGCCAAGAGCATAGGTTCCAACCAGGGAAGGCCATTTGGTTGAGCTACAGCTCTCAAAATCTCAGCTAAGTCAAGTTCCGAGGTCGTGTTTGTTTTAACACTGGGCAATGCCAAATCAGTGCGATTTCCGTCAAGCACCTTTGGCGGATCTAAGAAAAGAGCAGCATCGTCCTCGGATCCGAAGGTAAGTAAAACCAAACCTTCTCTTTTTATTTCCTCCCGATTAAACCAAATAAATTTCATTACTGCCTCAGAGGTAAGGTAACATAGAGCCCTGAAGTTATTGATGCTTGCCAGGGAAACTCTAGTGATATCGTTAGATTTCACCATTCTCAATTGAGGTATTTTTGAGAAAATGGAGAAGATAAATGAGCGATTAATACGTTGATCAACCAGTGCCGCAGCATTACCTTCAAATCCTATAATATATTCCCTTATCTCATTTGACTGCAAGGACCTATCTGGGATTGGCACTGAGACAGTTGGAGTTACAGCTTCCACATCAGTATTGTTTGATGGATTATTAAATTGTTTAAATGAAATCTTATTATAGTTATTTGTGTTCTGATTATCCGCATAGGAGGTTTTGCTCAGAGCTACAGAGGATTCGTCATTGTTATGCAGGAAAGTATTGGAATACATATTTAGTGGTAGTGATCTGCTTTGCGCAGGACCATGAATAGATATACAGTTTGGAGTCATTGCATTACCAATTGCTCCAATTTGATCGAAGCCACTAGACTTAAAACTTTCCTTATGACACATGACCAGTGCCTCAACCAATGTAGATTTTTTCCCCATACCATTTGCTACCATTGGCGACTTGGTCATGTTCCCCTCCTCTTCAATGATATTAGTTATTTCATCTTCTTCAACCTTCCCTATTTTACCAATACCATTGACAGCAATTATGGATTTATTTTTGGGCTGTTTGGAGATAATGTCAACAAAGGGTTCGATAGTCGCATTCCTCAAACATACTTCGCTGTAGGTTTTCTTAGTTAGTGGAATCAAATGATCACTACCCTGAAAGCCCCGATGAGTAATGTTATTTTTCATCGTGCGAGATCTCCCTATAGTCGGGAAAAAATCCCTTAAGTTACTTTTTGCTGCGGAACCAATAATAGGTTCAGTTAAAATTGTAGCACATCCATTATCCTGATTTTCCAACACCTTTAAAGACCTTTCACATAATTTTGATTTAATCAGAGGTTTAGAGTTCATAATTTCCTCAGATGGACTCTTTACTAAATTAATAGTACCAGACTTAAGATTAGAAATTAAGGGAGGAGCAGCGCCCATACTTGGTACCTTGGTAGTTGTACCATTTTGGTTTGCTACCTCTGATAAATTGATAAGAGGAGTAAGAGCATCTTGGCTTTCTTTAGACAGTTGTTCTACGTCAATATGCTCTTCATCAATTAAATCTGTACTAGGGACTGGATAGTTATCCTTGCCACGTCCATCTTTCTTGTGGGACAGTGCTTCTTTCCTACGCTTAGCGTATCTTTTAACAGCTCGCAGGTGATTTTTTTTAACTCGACGAGACATAAAAGTAAAGGGTTCATCTATAGCGTAATGTTCAGTCTCAGTTTTGTTTTGTAATTCAATTTCATCAATTAAAGCGGATGGGCTATCAGGGGACAGGGTTAAAGGTTCCATTTTGGAGAAGTGAGAAGTGATAGTAAGATGCAGTGCGTCAACTGAGGCCTTGATTTCTTTAAAATCATTGTCGCACTTACATTTAATAGGGTGAGTTGGTGCGATCTGGTTGCACTGTTTCGGACTATTAACACATATGTCATGCCCCCTTGCCTCATTGTTAATATGACCTAATCCACTGATGTCAGATTGGATGGATTTTAGGGTATCGACTGCAGTGATAAACCCCTCAATTTTATCCATTTTGGAGCACAAATACTGTAAAGTGACTTTAATTTCTTTTAATTCAAGATGGGTAAGCTCATGACCCTTATCGAGGAGATCCAAAATTTTGGTAATCACCGGTAAGGGGGTTGGGGATTGGTTTTCAACCCGACGCGCACTATTCATATCTACTGCAAAATCGTCAGTTGGTGATTTATTTGAAGTATTAAATTTAACAGGCGAGAATGAGAGTGTGCGTGGAATTGTTCTCATTGAAACATCGTCTATCACATCATCATCTACTTTAGTGAGATTGCTCCTTTTAGCATTTCCTATGAGATCCGAGTTAGTCGTACCAAATACTAATGGAGTCATCATACTAATAGTTTGGTTAACTTGTGCATTTAATGCAGCCATCTTCTGCAGGGTGGTGCTAAATTGCACTTTAGTAGGGGTACAAGAATCTAATCGAGTCATACTGTCACTCATATTTACATCTGCAAACTCATTTTCCCCAATACTTGTAGGAGCGTATGTAAAAGCAGAGGAAGTAGCATGCACCTGAGCTGCATGAGTAGGGCGGTTACCAATATCTAAACAAGCCTCAGGGACGATAGAGATATTTTCGTCCACCTTATCCATTAAAGGTACTTCGCAATATGAAGTTCGTCCTTTACATATCATGGAGTCAATACTGGAAGATGTTAAGATGTTAGTTATTGCCTCAGTGCAACGTCCACTTCGCAGGCCATTAGCCATTATGATAAGAAGGTGCACCAAGTTTTAAAATAATTATTAGAAAGTATACACTTAAAATAAGGCACCTTACCTGATAATAAATCAGGGAATTAAAAAGCGAAATGTGACAGCTTTCTGAGTTGTGCTACCAATTCGACCGTATATGCAAGCAAACAACAAAACTTCTCAAAACACTTAACATATACCAGTTGCCCAGGTCACAGCCAAACAGCAAAACAGCGGCTCCAGCCCTTACTGCCTCCAGGGCTTAACGCCGCAAGGGCGGCTATGCCTGGAATAAAAGCCCGAGCTAAAAGTCACGTGATATCATGTGACCGCACACAGTACCCGCCTCCTCCAGGAAGCGATGCGGGGAGCAGCAAGAGCACACGCAGCTCGCAGTGCTGCTGTAGTAAGTGGCAAGAAAGAAATAACGTTCCTCTTCCAAAGCGCTCCTTCACAGTTCCTTGTAACACGCCACACGGGCGGCTATGCCTGGAATAAAAGCCCGAGCTAAAAGTCACGTGATGTCATGTGACCGCACACAGTACCCGCCTCCTCCAGGAAGCGATGCGGGGAGCAGCAAGAGCACACGCAGCTCGCAGTGCTGCTGTAGTAAGTGGCAAGAAAGAAATAACGTTCCTCTTCCAAAGCGCTCCTTCACAGTTCCTTGTAACACGCCACACGGGCGGCTATGCCTGGAATAAAAGCCCGAGCTAAAAGTCACGTGATGTCATGTGACCGCACACAGTACCCGCCTCCTCCAGGAAGCGATGCGGGGAGCAGCAAGAGCACACGCAGCTCGCAGTGCTGCTGTAGTAAGTGGCAAGAAAGAAATAACGTTCCTCTTCCAAAGCGCTCCTTCACAGTTCCTTGTAACACGCCACACGGGCGGCTATGCCTGGAATAAAAGCCCGAGCTAAAAGTCACGTGATATCATGTGACCGCACACAGTACCCGCCTCCTCCAGGAAGCGATGCGGGGAGCAGCAAGAGCACACGCAGCTCGCAGTGCTGCTGTAGTAAGTGGCAAGAAAGAAATAACGTTCCTCTTCCAAAGCGCTCCTTCACAGTTCCTTGTAACACGCCACACGGGCGGCTATGCCTGGAATAAAAGCCCGAGCTAAAAGTCACGTGATGTCATGTGACCGCACACAGTACCCGCCTCCTCCAGGAAGCGATGCGGGGAGCAGCAAGAGCACACGCAGCTCGCAGTGCTGCTGTAGTAAGTGGCAAGAAAGAAATAACGTTCCTCTTCCAAAGCGCTCCTTCACAGTTCCTTCCTTCCTAAGCTACCTTACTAACCTCCCTATTTTTTATTTTATACTTTCGTTGTTTTCCAGGACTCTTTCTTCAATCCTATTTCCATCAGGGGTAAAGTATAGTTTTTCTTGGTTTTTCCATACTGCAGAATTATACGTTAGCCATATACTAAGACCTCTCTACTTTATAGGTTACTCCGGTTCCTTTGGCTTAAGGGGAGATTAAACCAGGTACTAATAAAGGGGAATAGTCTTGGGAATAAACCAGTTTCGTTATTGGCAGATTATTTACTTGTTATCCTTTCCTTTACAGCCTGGGTTTGAGACGGTCGGTTCTCCCCGCTTTTTTGATCGATCGGTCCCCTTGTCTGTATACTTCAGCAAGTGGTCATATCGGTTTAAAGAGCTCATTCCCTCATAGAGAGGAGGCTTGGGTAGGAGGCTCCAACCCTAGCTCCTTCAAGCAACTCCCCAGCAATAGAGGTCCGGCCTGTTTACGCACTCTCCATATCGGTGAGTAACACTCCGATGCCGTTCCTTGCTCCCGGCCGCACCAGATCCGCTTCCCCTTGACGCCGGTCTTCCTTCTCGGACCAACAGCTCTACGCGGCGGCCAGAGGGCACACGCACCGCAGGTCTCCTTACAGGCACACAAGCCTCGGCTGTCCCCAACTCATTCTTCTTCTTTGGCTTGGCTCCGCTGCTGGGCTGGGCACTCCTGGAGAAGAAACAAAACGAAAACAAGTCCTCCGGTGCGGCGGGTGTCCTTCTGCTCGAGGCTGGAAACTCCTGCAGCAGGACGCCCGCCGGCTTTTATGCCGATAGGCACGCCTCCTTCTTTTGTTGCCCTTCGCAGGCTTTTGTCTCAGTTTGGCGTGCTTGCCACAACCCTCGCCCATACACAGGGGGGAGGATCCTGCCCATGTTATCCGGGCACCTCCTACAACTTTTCTGTCGTCACCTCCATTTACTTCATTGAATCCCTGCCCTCTGCAGTGACACTGGAAGTGGGGGTGCTGATGGTGCTGAAGCACCCCCACAAATGTTCAAAGAAGTGTATTGCTGACAGCAGAGACCGCTCACATTCCTTGATAAAGGCATGTGCAGGTCTGGACCAGAATCTGCACCTTAACAGTGAAGGAGCTACTGCCAGACAGCTGTTGGGTGTGGTGAAGGAGCTACTGCCAGACAGCTGTTGGGTGCAGTGAAGAAGCTGCTGCCAGACAGCTGTTGGGTGCAGTGAGGGAGCTGCTGCCAAACAGCTCTTGGGTGCAGTGAAGGAGCTACTGCCAGACAGCTGTTGGGTGCAGTGAAGGATCTATTGCCAGGCAGCTGTTGGGTGCAGTGAAGGATCTACTGACAGACAGCTGTTGGGTGCAGTGAAGGAGCTACTGCCAGACAGCTGTTGGGTGCAGTGAAGGAGCTGCTGCCAGACAGCTAGTGGGTGCAGTAAAGGAGCTGCTGCCAGACAGCTGTTGGGTGCAGTGAAGGATCTATTGCCAGGCAGCTGTTGGGTGCAGTGAAGGATCTACTGACAGACAGCTGTTGGGTGCAGTGAAGGAGCTACTGCCAGACAGCTGTTGGGTGCAGTGAAGGAGCTGCTGCCAGACAGCTAGTGGGTGCAGTAAAGGAGCTGCTGCCAGACAGCTGTTGGGTGCAGTGAAGGAGCATCTGCCAAACAGCTGTTGGGTGCAGTGAAGGAGCTACTGCCAGACAGCTGTTGGGTGCAGTGTAGGAGCTACTGCCAGACAGCTGTTGGGTGCAGTGAAGGAGCTTTTGCTAGACAGCTGTTGGGTGCAGTGAAAGAGCTGCTGCCAGACAGCTGTTGGGTGCAGTGAAGGGGCTGCTGCCAGACAGCTGTTGGGTGCGGTGAAGGGGCTACTGCCAGACAGCTGTTGGGTGCAGTGAAGGAGCTGGTGCCAGACAGCTGTTGGGTGCGGTGAAGGAGCTGCTGCCAGACAGCTGTTGGGTGCAGTGAAGGAGCTACTGCCAGACAGCTGTTGGGTGCAGTGAAGGATCTACTTCCAGACAGCTGTTGGGTGCAGTGAAGGAGCTACTGCCAGACAGCTGTTGGGTGCAGTGAAGGAGCTGCTGCCAGACAGCTGTTGGGTGCAGTGAAGGAGCTACTGCCAGACAGCTGTTGGGTGGGGTGAAGGAGCTTCTGCCAGACAGCTGTTGGGTGCAGTGAAGGAGCTACTGCCAGACAGCTGTTGGTGCAGTGTAGGAGCTACTGCCAGACAGCTGTTGGGTGCGGTGAAGGAGCTACTGCCAGACAGCTGTTGGTGCAGTGTAGGAGCTACTGCCAGACAGCTGTTGGGTGCGGTGAAGGAGCTTTTGCCAGACAGCTGTTGGGTGCGGTGAAGGAGCTGCTGCCAGACAGATGTTGGGTGTGGTGAAGGAGCTACTGCCAGACAGCTGTTGGGTGCGGTGAAGAAGCTACTGCCAGACAGCTGTTGGGTGCGGTGAAGGAGCTACTGCCAGACAGCTGTTGGGTGCGGTGAAGGAGCTTCTGCCAGACAGCTGTTGGGTGCGGTGAAGGAGCTACTGCCAGACAGCTGTTGGGTGCAGTGAAGGAGCTTTTCCTAGACAGCTGTTGGGTGTAGTGAAAGAGCTGCTGCCAGACAGCTGTTGGGTGCGGTGAAGGGGCTGCTGCCAGACAGCTGTTGGGTGCGGTGAAGGGGCTACTGCCAGACAGCTGTTGGGTACGGTAAAGGAGCTGGTGCCAGACAGCTGTTGGGTGCAGTGAAGGAGCTGCTGCCAGACAGCTGTTGGGTGCAGTGAAGGAGCTACTGACAGACAGCTGTTGGGTGCAGTGAAGGATCTACTGCCAGACAGCTGTTGGGTGCAGTGTAGGAGCTACTGCCAGACAGCTGTTGGGTGCGGTGAAGGAGCTTTTGCCAGACAGATGTTGGGTGCAGTGAAGGAGCTACTGCCAGACAGCTGTTGGGTGCAGTGAAGGATCTACTTCCAGACAGCTGTTGGGTGCAGTGAAGGAGCTACTGCCAGACAGCTGTTGGGTGCAGTGAAGGAGCTGCTGCCAGACAGCTGTTGGGTGCAGTGAAGGAGCTACTGCCAGACAGCTGTTGGGTGGGGTGAAGGAGCTTCTGCCAGACAGCTGTTGGGTGCAGTGAAGGAGCTACTGCCAGACAGCTGTTGGTGCAGTGTAGGAGCTACTGCCAGACAGCTGTTGGGTGCGGTGAAGGAGCTACTGCCAGACAGCTGTTGGTGCAGTGTAGGAGCTACTGCCAGACAGCTGTTGGGTGCGGTGAAGGAGCTTTTGCCAGACAGCTGTTGGGTGCGGTGAAGGAGCTGCTGCCAGACAGATGTTGGGTGTGGTGAAGGAGCTACTGCCAGACAGCTGTTGGGTGCGGTGAAGGAGCTACTGCCAGACAACTGTTGGGTGCGGTGAAGGAGCTACTGCCAGACAGCTGTTGGGTGCGGTGAAGGAGCTTCTGCCAGACAGCTGTTGGGTGCGGTGAAGGAGCTACTGCCAGACGGCTGTTGGGTGCGGTGAAGGAGCTTCTGACAGACAGCTGTTGGGTGCAGTGAAGGAGCTTTTCCTAGACAGCTGTTGGGTGTAGTGAAAGAGCTGCTGCCAGACAGCTGTTGGGTGCGGTGAAGGGGCTGCTGCCAGACAGCTGTTGGGTGCGGTGAAGGGGCTACTGCCAGACAGCTGTTGGGTATGGTGAAGGAGCTGGTGCCAGACAGCTGTTGGGTGCAGTGAAGGAGCTGCTGCCAGACAGCTGTTGGGTGCAGTGAAGGAGCTACTGACAGACAGCTGTTGGGTGCAGTGAAGGATCTACTGACAGACAGCTGTTGGGTGCAGTGTAGGAGCTACTGCCAGACAGCTGTTGGGTGCGGTGAAGGAGCTTTTGCCAGACAGCTGTTGGGTGCAGTGAAGGAGCTGCTGCCAGACAGCTGTTGTGTGCGGTGAAGGGGCTGCTGCCAGACAGCTGTTGGGTGCAGTGAAGGGGCTACTGCCAGACAGCTGTTGGGTGCGGTGAAGGAGCTACTGCCAGACAGCTGTTGGGTGCGGTGAAGGGGCTACTGCCAGACAGCTGTTGGGTGCGGTGAAGGAGGTGCTGCCAGACAGCTGTTGGGTGCGGTGAAGGAGCTACTGCCAGACAGCTGTTGGGTGCAGTGAAGGAGCTACTGCCAGACAGCTGTGGGTGCGGTGAAGGGGCTACTGCCAGACAGCTGTTGGGTGCAGTGAAGGAGTTACTGCCAGACAGCTGTTGGGTGCGGTGAAGGAGCTACTGCCAGACAACTATTGGGTGCAGTGAAGGAGCTACTGCCAGACAGCTGCTGGGTGCAGTGAAGGAGCTACTGCCAGACAGCTGTTGGGTGCAGTGAAGGAGCTGCTGCCAAACAGCTGTTGGGTGCAGTGAAAGAGCTACTGCCAGACAGCTGTTGGGTGCAGTGAAGGAGCTGCTGCCAGACAGCTGTTGGGTGCAGTGAAGGAGCTTTTGCTAGACAGTTGTTGGGTGCAGTGAAAGAGCTGCTGCCAGACAGCTGTTGGGTGCGGTGAAGGGGCTGCTACCAGACAGCTGTTGGGTGCGGTGGAGGGGCTACTGCCAGACAGCTGTTGGGTGCGGTGAAGGAGCTGGTGCCAGACAGCTGTTGGGTGCGGTGAAGGAGCTGCTGCCAGACAGCTGTTGGGTGCAGTGAAGGAATTAATGCCAGACAGCTGTTGGGTGCAGTGAAGGATCTACTTCCAGACAGCTGTTGGGTGCAGTGAAGGAGCTACTGCCAGACAGCTGTTGGGTGCAGTGAAGGAGCTGCTGCCAGACAGCTGTTGGGTGCAGTGAAGGGGCTACTGCCAGACAGCTGTTGGGTGCGGTGAAGGAGCTGCTGCCAGACAGCTGTTGGGTGCGGTGAAGGAGCTACTGCCAGACAGCTGTTGGGTGCGGTGAAGGGGCTACTGCCAGACAGCTGTTGGGTGCGGTGAAGGAGATTCTGCCAGACAGCTGTTGGGTGCGGTGAAGGAGCTACTGCCAGACAGCTGTTGGGTGCAGTTAAGGAGCTTCTGCCAGACAGCTGTTGGGTGCAGTGAAGGAGCTTTTCCTAGAAAGCTGTTTGGTGCAATGAAAGAGCTGCTGCCAGACAGCTGTTGGGTGTGGTGAAGGGGCTGCTGCCAGACAGCTGTAGGGTGCGGTGAAGGAGCTGGTGCCAGACAGCTGTTGGGTGCAGTGAGGGAGCTGTTGCCAGACAGCTGTTGGGTGCAGTCAAGGCGCTACTGACAGACAGCTGTTGGGTGCAGTGAAGGATCTACTGCCAGACAGCTGTTGGGTGCAGTGAAGGAGCTGCTGCCAGACAGCTGTTGGGTGCAGTGAAGGAGCTACTGCCAGACAGCTGTTGGGTGCAGTGTAGGAGCTACTGCCAGACAGCTGTTGGGTGCAGTGAAGGAGCTTTTGCTAGACAGTTGTTGGGTGCAGTGAAAGAGCTGCTGCCAGACAGCTGTTGGGTGCGGTGAAGGGGCTGCTGCCAGACAGCTGTTGGGTGCGGTGAAGGGGCTACTGCCAGACAGCTGTTGGGTGCAGTGAAGGAGCTGCTGCCAGACAGCTGTTGGGTGCGGTGAAGGAGCTGCTGCCAGACAGCTGTTGGGTACAGTGAAGGAGCTACTGCCAGACAGATGTTGGGTGCAGTGAAGGAGCTACTGCCAGACAGCTGTTGGGTGCGGTGAAGGAGCTTCTGCCAGACGACAGTTGGGTGCAGTGAAGGAGCTACTGCCAGACAGCTGTTGGTGCAGTGTAGGAGCTACTGCCAGACAGCTGTTAGGTGCGGTGAAGGAGCTTTTGCCAGACAGCTTTTGGGTGTGGTGAAGGAGCTGCTGCCAGACAGATGTTGGGTGCGGTGAAGGAGCTACTGCCAGACAGCTGTTGGGTGCGGTGAAGGAGCTACTGCCAGACAGCTGTTGGGTGCGGTGAAGGAGCTACTGCCAGACAGCTGTTGGGTGCGGTGAAGGAGCTTCTGCCAGACAGCTGTTGGGTGCGGTGAAGGAGCTACTGCCAGACAGCTGTTGGGTGCGGTGAAGGAGCTTCTGCCAGACAGCTGTTGGGTGCAGTGAAGGAGCTTTTCCTAGACAGCTGTTTGGTGCAGTGAAAGAGCTGCTGCCAGACAGTTTTTGGGTGTGGTGAAGGGGCTGCTGCCAGACAGCTGTTGGGGGCGGTGAAGGGGCTACTGCCAGACAGCTGTTGGGTGTGGCGAAGGAGCTGGTGCCAGACAGCTGTTGTGTGCAGTGAAGGAGCTGCTGCCAGACAGCTGTTGGGTGCAGTGAAGGCGCTACTGACAGACATCTATTGGGTGCAGTGAAGGATCTACTGCCAGACAGCTGTTGGGTGCAGTGAAGGTGCTACTGCCAGACAGTTGTTGGGTGCAGTGAAGGAGCTGCTGCCAGACAGCTGTTGGGTGCAGTGAAGGAGCTACTGCCAGACAGCTGTTGGGTGCGGTGAAGGAGCTTCTGCCAGACAGCTGTTGGGTGCAGTGAAGGAGCTACTGCCAGACAGCTGTTGGTGCAGTGTAGGAGCTACTGCCAGACAGCTGTTGGGTGCGGTGAAGGAGCTTTTGCCAGACAGCTGTTGGGTGCAGTGAAGGAGCTGCTGCCAGACAGCTGTTGTGTGCGGTGAAGGGGCTACTGCCAGACAGCTGTTGGTGCAGTGTAGGAGCTACTGCTAGACAGCTGTTGGGTGCGGTGAAGGAGTTTTTGCCAGACAGCTGTTGGGTGTGGTGAAGGAGCTGCTGCCAGACAGATGTTGGGTGCGGTGAAGGAGCTACTGCCAGACAGCTGTTGGGTGCGGTGAAGGAGCTACTGCCAGACAGCTGTTGGGTGCGGTGAAGGAGCTACTGCCAGACAGCTGTTGGGTGCGGTGAAGGAGCTTCTGACAGACAGCTGTTGGGTGCGGTGAAGGAGCTACTGCCAGACAGCTGTTGGGTGCAGTGAAGGAGCTTCTGCCAGACAGTTGTTGGGTGCAGTGAAGGAGCTTTTCCTAGACAGCTGTTTAGTGCAGTGAAAGAGCTGCTGCCAGACAGCTGTTGGGTGCGGTGAAGGGGCTGCTGCCAGACAGCTGTTGGGTGCGGTGAAGGGGCTACTGCCAGACAGCTGTTGGGTGCGGTGAAGGAGCTGGTGCCAGACAGCTGTTGGGTGCAGTGAAGGAACTGCTGCCAGACAGCTGTTGGGTGCAGTGAAGGAGCTACTGACAGACTGCTGTTGGGTGCAGTGAAGGATCTACTGCCAGACAGCTGTTGGGTGCAGTGAAGGAGCTGCTGCCAGACAGCTGTTGGGTGCAGTGAAGGAGCTACTGCCAGACAGCTGTTGGGTGCAGTGAAGGAGCTTCTGCCAGACAGCTGTTGGGTGCGGTGAAGGAGATACTGCCAGACAGCTGTTGGTGCAGTGTAGGAGCTACTGCCAGACAGCTGTTGGGTGCAGTGAAGGAGCTTTTGCCAGACAGCTATTGGGTGCAGTGAAGGAGCTGCTGCCAGACAGCTGTTGTGTGCGGTGAAGGGGCTGCTGCCAGACAGCTGTTGGGTGCAGTGAAGAGGCTACTGCCAGACAGTTGTTGGGTGCGGTGAAGGAGCTGCTGCCAGACAGCTGTTGGGTGCGGTGAAGGAGCTACTGCCAGACAGCTGTTTGGTGCGGTGAAGGGGCTACTGCCAGACAGCTGTTGGGTGCGGTGAAGGAGGTGCTGCCAGACAGCTGTTGGGTGCGGTGAAGGAGCTACTGCCAGACAGCTGTTGGGTGCAGTGAAGGAGCTACTGCCAGACAGCTATTGGGTGCGGTGAAGGGGCTATTGCCAGACAGCTGTTGGGTGCAGTGAAGGAGCTACTGCCAGACAGATGTTGGGTGCAGTGAAGGAGGTACTGCCAGACAGCTGTTGGGTGCAGTGAAGGAGCTACTGCCAGACAGCTGCTGGGTGCAGTGAAGGAACTGCTGCCAGACAGCTGTTGGGTGCAGTGAAGGAGCTGCTGCCAGACAGCTGTTGGGTGCAGTGAAGGTGCTACTGCCAGACAGCTGTTGGGTGCAGTGAAGGTGCTACTGCCAGACAGCTGTTGGGTGCAGTGTAGGAGCTACTGCCAGACAGCTGTTGGGTGCAGTGAAGGAGCTTTTGCTAGACAGTTGTTGGGTGCAGTGAAAGAGCTGCTGCCAGACAGCTGTTGGGTGCGGTGGAGGGGCTACTGCCAGACAGCTGTTGGGTGCGGTGAAGGAGCTGGTGCCAGACAGCTGTTGGGTGCGGTGAAGGAGCTGCTGCCAGACAGCTGTTGGGTGCAGTGAAGGAATTAATGCCAGACAGCTGTTGGGTGCAGTGAAGGATCTACTTCCAGACAGCTGTTGGGTGCAGTGAAGGAGCTACTGCCAGACAGCTGTTGGGTGCAGTGAAGGAGCTGCTGCCAGACAGCTGTTGGGTGCAGTGAAGGGGCTACTGCCAGACAGCTGTTGGGTGCGGTGAAGGAGCTGCTGCCAGACAGCTGTTGGGTGCGGTGAAGGAGCTACTGCCAGACAGCTGTTGGGTGCGGTGAAGGGGCTACTGCCAGACAGCTGTTGGGTGCGGTGAAGGAGCTTCTGCCAGACAGCTGTTGGGTGCGGTGAAGGAGCTACTGCCAGACAGCTGTTGGGTGCAGTTAAGGAGCTTCTGCCAGACAGCTGTTGGGTGCAGTGAAGGAGCTTTTCCTAGACAGCTGTTTGGTGCATTGAAAGAGCTGCTGCCAGACAGCTGTTGGGTGTGGTGAAGGGGCTGCTGCCAGACAGCTGTTGGGTGCGGTGAAGGAGCTGGTGCCAGACAGCTGTTGGGTGCAGTGAAGGAGCTGTTGCCAGACAGCTGTTGGGTGCAGTGAAGGCGCTACTGACAGACAGCTGTTGGGTGCAGTGAAGGATCTACTGCCAGACAGCTGTTGGGTGCAGTGAAGGAGCTGCTGCCAGACAGCTGTTGGGTGCAGTGAAGGAGCTACTGCCAGACAGCTGTTGGGTGCAGTGTAGGAGCTACTGCCAGACAGCTGTTGGGTGCAGTGAAGGAGCTTTTGCTAGACAGTTGTTGGGTGCAGCGAAAGAGCTGCTGCCAGACAGCTGTTGGGTGCGGTGAAGGGGCTGCTGCCAGACAGCTGTTGGGTGCGGTGAAGGGGCTACTGCCAGACAGCTGTTGGGTGCAGTGAAGGAGCTGCTGCCAGACAGCTGTTGGGTGCGGTGAAGGAGCTGCTGCCAGACAGCTGTTGGGTACAGTGAAGGAATAACTGCCAGACAGCTGTTGGGTGCAGTGAAGGATCTACTTCCAGACAGCTGTTGGGTGCAGTGAAGGAGCTACTGCCAGACAGATGTTGGGTGCAGTGAAGGAGCTACTGCCAGACAGCTGTTGGGTGCGGTGAAGGAGCTTCTGCCAGACGACAGTTGGGTGCAGTGAAGGAGCTACTGCCAGACAGCTGTTGGTGCAGTGTAGGAGCTACTGCCAGACAGCTGTTAGGTGCGGTGAAGGAGCTTTTGCCAGACAGCTTTTGGGTGTGGTGAAGGAGCTGCTGCCAGACAGATGTTGGGTGAGGTGAAGGAGCTACTGCCAGACAGCTGTTGGGTGCGGTGAAGGAGCTACTGCCAGACAGCTGTTGGGTGCGGTGAAGGAGCTACTGCCAGACAGCTGTTGGGTGCGGTGAAGGAGCTTCTGCCAGACAGCTGTTGGGTGCGGTGAAGGAACTACTGCCAGACAGCTGTTGGGTGCAGTGAAGGAGCTTTTCCTAGACAGCTGTTTGGTGCAGTGAAAGAGCTGCTGCCAGACAGTTTTTGGGTGTGGTGAAGGGGCTGCTGCCAGACAGCTGTTGGGTGCGGTGAAGGGGCTACTGCCAGACAGCTGTTGGGTGCGGTGAAGGAGCTGGTGCCAGACAGCTGTTGTGTGCAGTGAAGGAGCTGCTGCCAGACAGCTGTTGGGTGCAGTGAAGGCGCTACTGACAGACATCTATTGGGTGCAGTGAAGGATCTACTGCCAGACAGCTGTTGGGTGCAGTGAAGGAGCTACTGCCAGACAGCTGTTGGGTGCAGTGAAGGAGCTGCTGCCAGACAGCTGTTGGGTGCAGTGAAGGAGCTACTGCCAGACAGCTGTTGGGTGCGGTGAAGGAGCTTCTGCCAGACAGCTGTTGGGTGCAGTGAAGGAGCTACTGCCAGACAGCTGTTGGTGCAGTGTAGGAGCTACTGCCAGACAGCTGTTGGGTGCGGTGAAGGAGCTTTTGCCAGACAGCTGTTGGGTGCAGTGAAGGAGCTGCTGCCAGACAGCTGTTGTGTGCGGTGAAGGGGCTACTGCCAGACAGCTGTTGGTGCAGTGTAGGAGCTACTGCCAGACAGCTGTTGGGTGCGGTGAAGGAGTTTTTGCCAGACAGCTGTTGGGTGTGGTGAAGGAGCTGCTGCCAGACAGATGTTGGGTGCGGTGAAGGAGCTACTGCCAGACAGCTGTTGGGTGCGGTGAAGGAGCTACTGCCAAACAGCTGTTGGGTGCGGTGAAGGAGCTACTGCCAGACAGCTGTTGGGTGCGGTGAAGGAGCTACTGCCAGACAGCTGTTGGGTGCAGTGAAGGAGCTTCTGCCAGACAGTTGTTGGGTGCAGTGAAGGAGCTTTTCCTAGACAGCTGTTTAGTGCAGTGAAAGAGCTGCTGCCAGACAGCTGTTGGGTGCGGTGAAGGGGCTGCTGCCAGACAGCTGTTGGGTGCGGTGAAGGGGCTACTGCCAGACAGCTGTTGGGTGCGGTGAAGGAGCTGGTGCCAGACAGCTGTTGGGTGCAGTGAAGGAACTGCTGCCAGACAGCTGTTGGGTGCAGTGAAGGAGCTACTGACAGACTGCTGTTGGGTGCAGTGAAGGATCTACTGCCAGACAGCTGTTGGGTGCAGTGAAGGAGCTACTGCCAGACAGCTGTTGGGTGCAGTGAAGGAGCTGCTGCCAGACAGCTGTTGGGTGCAGTGAAGGAGCTACTGCCAGACAGCTGTTGGGTGCAGTGAAGGAGCTTCTGCCAGACAGCTGTTGGGTGCGGTGAAGGAGCTACTGCCAGACACTGCTGTTGGGTGCAGTGAAGGAGCTACTGCCAGACAGCTATTGGGTGCGGTGAAGGGGCTATTGCCAGACAGCTGTTGGGTGCAGTGAAGGAGCTACTGCCAGACAGATGTTGGGTGCAGTGAAGGAGCTACTGCCAGACAGCTGTTGGGTGCAGTGAAGGAGCTACTGCCAGACAGCTGCTGGGTGCAGTGAAGGAACTGCTGCCAGACAGCTGTTGGGTGCAGTAAAGGAGCTGCTGCCAAACAGCTGTTGGGTGCAGTGAAGGAGCTACTGCCAGACAGCTGTTGGGTGCAGTGAAGGATCTATTGCCAGACAGCTGTTGGGTGCAGTGAAGGATCTACTGACAGACAGCTGTTGGGTGCAGTGACGGAGCTACTGCCAGACAGCTGTTGGGTGCAGTGAAGGAGCTGCTGCCAGACAGCTGTTGGGTGCAGTGAAGGAGTTGCTGCCAGGCAGCTGTTGGGTGCAGTGAAGGAGCTACTGCCAGACAGCTTTTGGGTGCAGTAAAGGAGCTGCTGCCAGACAGCTGTTGGGTGCAGTGAAGGAGCATCTGCCAGACAGCTGTTGGGGGCAGTGAAGGAGCTACTGCCAGACAGCTGTTGGGTGCAGTGTAGGAGCTACTGCCAGACAGCTGTTGGGTGCAGTGAAAGAGCTTTTGCTAGACAGCTGTTGGGTGCAGTGAAAGAGCTGCTGCCAGACAGCTGTTGGGTGCGGTGAAGGGGCTGCTGCCAGACAGCTGTTGGGTGCAGTGAAGGGGCTACTGCCAGACAGCTGTTGGGTGCAGTGAAGGAGCTGCTTGCAGACAGCTGTTGGGCGCGGTGAAGGAGCTACTGCCAGACAGCTGTTGGGTGCAGTGAAGGAGCTTCTACCATACAGTTGTTGGGTGCAGTGAAGGAGCTTTTTCTAGACAGCTGTTTAGTGCAGTGAAAGAGCTGCTGCCAGACAGCTGTTGGGTGCGGTGAAGGGGCTGCTGCCAGACAGCTGTTGGGTGCGGTGAAGGGGCTACTGCCAGAAAGCTGTTGGGTGCGGTGAAGGAGCTGGTGCCAGACAGCTGTTGGGTGCAGTGAAGGAACTGCTGCCAGACAGCTGTTGGGTGCAGTGAAGGAGCTACTGACAGACTGCTGTTGGGTGCAGTGAAGGATCTACTGCCAGACAGCTGTTGGGTGCAGTGAAGGAGCTACTGCCAGGCAGCTGTTGGGTGCAGTGAAGGAGCTGCTGCCAGACAGCTGTTGGGTGCAGTGAAGGAGCTACTGCCAGACAGCTGTTGGGTGCAGTGAAGGAGCTTCTGCCAGACAGCTGTTGGGTGCGGTGAAGGAGCTACTGCCAGACAGCTGTTGTGTGCGGTGAAGGGGCTACTGCCAGACAGCTGTTGGTGCAGTGTAGGAGCTACTGCCAGACAGCTGTTGGGTGCGGTGAAGGAGTTTTTGCCAGACAGCTGTTGGGTGTGGTGAAGGAGCTGCTGCCAGACAGATGTTGGGTGCGGTGAAGGAGCTACTGCCAGACAGCTGTTGGGTGCGGTGAAGGAGCTACTGCCAGACAGCTGTTGGGTGCGGTGAAGGAGCTACTGCCAGACAGCTGTTGGGTGCGGTGAAGGAGCTTCTGACAGACAGCTGTTGGGTGCGGTGAAGGAGCTACTGCCAGACAGCTGTTGGGTGCAGTGAAGGAGCTTCTGCCAGACAGTTGTTGGGTGCAGTGAAGGAGCTTTTCCTAGACAGCTGTTTAGTGCAGTGAAAGAGCTGCTGCCAGACAGCTGTTGGGTGCGGTGAAGGGGCTGCTGCCAGACAGCTGTTGGGTGCGGTGAAGGGGCTACTGCCAGACAGCTGTTGGGTGCGGTGAAGGAGCTGGTGCCAGACAGCTGTTGGGTGCAGTGAAGGAACTGCTGCCAGACAGCTGTTGGGTGCAGTGAAGGAGCTACTGACAGACTGCTGTTGGGTGCAGTGAAGGAGCTACTGCCAGACAGCTGTTGGGTGCAGTGAAGGAGCTTCTGCCAGACAGCTGTTGGGTGCGGTGAAGGAGATACTGCCAGACAGCTGTTGGTGCAGTGTAGGAGCTACTGCCAGACAGCTGTTGGGTGCGGTGAAGGAGCTTTTGCCAGACAGCTGTTGGGTGCAGTGAAGGAGCTGCTGCCAGACAGCTGTTGTGTGCGGTGAAGGGGCTGCTGCCAGACAGCTGTTGGGTGCAGTGAAGGGGCTACTGCCAGACAGTTGTTGGGTGCGGTGAAGGAGCTGCTGCCAGACAGCTGTTGGGTGCGGTGAAGGAGCTACTGCCAGACAGCTGTTGGGTGCGGTGAAGGGGCTACTGCCAGACAGCTGTTGGGTGCGGTGAAGGAGGTGCTGCCAGACAGCTGTTGGGTGCGGTGAAGGAGCTACTGCCAGACAGCTGTTGGGTGCAGTGAAGGAGCTACTGCCAGACAGCTATTGGGTGCGGTGAAGGGGCTATTGCCAGACAGCTGTTGGGTGCAGTGAAGGAGCTACTGCCAGACAGATGTTGGGTGCAGTGAAGGAGCTACTGCCAGACAGCTGTTGGGTGCAGTGAAGGAGCTACTGCCAGACAGCTGCTGGGTGCAGTGAAGGAACTGCTGCCAGACAGCTGTTGGGTACAGTAAAGGAGCTGCTGCCAAACAGCTGTTGGGTGCAGTGAAGGAGCTACTGCCAGACAGCTGTTGGGTGCAGTGAAGGATCTATTGCCAGACAGCTGTTGGGTGCAGTGAAGGATCTACTGACAGACAGCTGTTGGGTGCAGTGACGGAGCTACTGCCAGACAGCTGTTGGGTGCAGTGAAGGAGCTGCTGCCAGACAGCTGTTGGGTGCAGTGAAGGAGTTGCTGCCAGGCAGCTGTTGGGTGCAGTGAAGGAGCTACTGCCAGACAGCTTTTGGGTGCAGTAAAGGAGCTGCTGCCAGACAGCTGTTGGGTGCAGTGAAGGAGCATCTGCCAGACAGCTGTTGGGGGCAGTGAAGGAGCTACTGCCAGACAGCTGTTGGGTGCAGTGAAGGAGCTACTGCCAGACAGCTGTTGGGTGCAGTGAAAGAGCTTTTGCTAGACAGCTGTTGGGTGCAGTGAAAGAGCTGCTGCCAGACAGCTGTTGGGTGCGGTGAAGGGGCTGCTGCCAGACAGCTGTTAGGTGCGGTGAAGGGGCTACTGCCAGACAGCTGTTGGGTGCAGTGAAGGAGCTGCTTGCAGACAGCTGTTGGGTGCGGTGAAGGAGCTACTGCCAGACAGCTGTTGGGTGCAGTGAAGGAGCTTCTGCCAGACAGTTGTTGGGTGCAGTGAAGGAGCTTTTCCTAGACAGCTGTTTAGTGCAGTGAAAGAGCTGCTGCCAGACAGCTGTTGGGTGCGGTGAAGGGGCTGCTGCCAGACAGCTGTTGGGTGCGGTGAAGGGGCTACTGCCAGACAGCTGTTGGGTGCGGTGAAGGAGCTGGTGCCAGACAGCTGTTGGGTGCAGTGAAGGAACTGCTGCCAGACAGCTGTTGGGTGCAGTGAAGGAGCTACTGACAGACTGCTGTTGGGTGCAGTGAAGGATCTACTGCCAGACAGCTGTTGGGTGCAGTGAAGGAGCTACTGCCAGACAGCTGTTGGGTGCAGTGAAGGAGCTGCTGCCAGACAGCTGTTGGGTGCAGTGAAGGAGCTACTGCCAGACAGCTGTTGGGTGCAGTGAAGGAGCTTCTGCCAGACAGCTGTTGGGTGCGGTGAAGGAGCTACTGCCAGACAGCTGTTGGTGCAGTGTAGGAGCTACTGCCAGACAGCTGTTGGGTGTGGTGAAGGAGCTTTTGCCAGACAGCTGTTGGGTGCAGTGAAGGAGCTGCTGCCAGACAGCTGTTGTGTGCGGTGAAGGGGCTGCTGCCAGACAGCTGTTGGGTGCAGTGAAGGGGATACTGCCAGACAGTTGTTGGGTGCGGTGAAGGAGCTGCTGCCAGACAGCTGTTGGGTGCGGTGAAGGAGCTACTGCCAGACAGCTGTTGGGTGCGGTGAAGGGGCTACTGCCAGACAGCTGTTGGGTGCGGTGAAGGAGGTGCTGCCAGACAGCTGTTGGGTGCGGTGAAGGAGCTACTGCCAGACAGCTGTTGGGTGCAGTGAAGGAGCTACTGCCAGACAGCTGTTGGGTGCGGTGAAGGGGCTATTGCCAGACAGCTGTTGGGTGCAGTGAAGGAGCTACTGCCAGACAGCTGTTGGGTGCAGTGAAGGAGCTACTGCCAGACAGCTGTTGGGTGCAGTGAAGGAGCTACTGCCAGACAGCTGCTTGGTGCAGTGAAGGAGCTACTGCCAGACAGCTGTTGGGTGCAGTAAAGGAGCTGCTGCCAAACAGCTGTTGGGTGCAGTGAAGGAGCTACTGCCAGACAGCTGTTGGGTGCAGTGAAGGATCTATTGCCAGACAGCTGTTGGGTGCGGTGAAGGAGCTACTGCCAGACAGCTGTTGGGTGCAGTGACGGAGCTACTGCCAGACAGCTGTTGGGTGCAGTGAAGGAGCTGCTGCCAGACAGCTGTTGGGTGCAGTGAAGGAGTTGCTGCCAGGCAGCTGTTGGGTGCAGTGAAGGGGCTGCTGCCAGACAGCTGTTGGGTGCGATGAAGGGGCTGCTGCCAGACAGCTGTTGGGTGCAGTGAAGGAGCATCTGCCAGACAGCTGTTGGGTGCAGTGTAGGAGCTACTGCCAGACAGCTGTTGGGTGCAGTGAAAGAGCTTTTGCTAGACATGTGGGAGAAACAGCTCGTAAGATACGAGTCAGAATAAACGAACATAAGTCATGTATTCGAAATCAAAACACGACTTCAGCAGTAGCAAGACATTTTATGATGAACGGACATTCAGTAACACAATTAAGATTTACAGTGCTGGAAGTACAACCCACAAGAAATGCTAATAAGGACATGAAAAAATGGAGGGCACAACAGGAAGCGTTCTGGATTGATAAACTTGATGCATTGTCACCTGATGGAATCAACGAAGATGATTTGTTAACTATGTGTAAGAATTTTCATGACTGAAATTAATTTTCATTTGTTTGTATGACGTTTATGGAACAGACTGATGTTAAACCACAGTATTCTAAATATAGATCCGAATTTTGTAATTACGTGGTTAGGGCTATTAGTATCAATAGCTGGGAAGTAGAAGAAGGAGTCTAAAGATGATCGCATATATGTCCACTTTGAAATAGTTATTTTAATATAGGACTTAAAGTTTACTTTGATGTATGTAATTGTGAAATAGTTCATTTAACTTTTCATTTTCTCGCTTTATCTAAATCTGTTACATTATAACATGGCCGTTACATTACAGCATAGCCGCCATAACGACCCAACTTCACTCCCCTTTTTAGCCTATATTGGCAACCATAACAACGCACAACAACTAAGCCACTTGCTGAGTTATACGCGTTCTCGCGGCTTTTCACTCAGTTTCATAGTCTGATGATTATTTCACTCTCTTAACGTTCCTTTTCTTAGCTTGCACCATACACGACATGCTTTACCTTCCTTTATAGAGAGGCCGTTACATTACAACATGGCCGCCATAACGACCCAACCTCACTCCCCTGTTTAGCCTATATTGGTAACTATAATAACGCACAACAACTAAGCCATTCGCTGAGTTACACGCGTCCTCGCGGCTTCTCATTCAGTTTCACGATCGTTTTTGAAGAGTAAAGGTAAGCTTAAGCACCCGTGTGCCAAATTATTTAGTTTACCAGACACATTGGTGAAGCTAACATTTACCATTAATTTGTTATTACAGAACGCCAGTGAAAACGCTACGTATGAATGCGCGTGCACTAGATAACAAGCAGGGTGACTTTTACTCTATACGCACCCCTACATCGAAGGGAAACAAGGTCAGTTTCCCCGCAGAGTTTCCATGCACTAAGTGAATTTTTCCCTATAGAACGATTGCCTACCATCGCTCATACTGTTTCTTTTTTCGTTTCTTTTCTTCTGACAACATCTACATACACGTGTTGATGACACACACATCCAGCATTTTTTCATGCAACCCGTATGTATACTTTCTTTGTTTTGATTTCTAATGGTATGAATGTATATTACTTTGGGTTGTCTTTTTGGGACATTTAACGGATAAATACTGTTGGAACGAACTGCATAATAACTGTGATTTAATATGATCATGCATCAAATGATTTAATACAACAAGGTTGAACACGGTACTTTACCGGGTCGAATTGTTGATGTTGTTTTGCTATATTTTTGTAATGATAACCCTTACCAGGCCCTGATGAAGGAAGTTAGACTTCCGAAATGCATTGGCCATTCCTAAAGGCACCTGCATTAATTTAATTTACCTACCTTTACCAGTTTTTGAATTAAATAAGAATTAAAGCACATTTGATTGATTTTTTATGAGTTCGGATAACAACCCATCCCAAGTTTCAAGAAACCACTAAACAGTGGACATAGGAGTGCAGCCCGCACCGCTGGCTTCACAGCCAAGGTCTTTGAACACAGTCTTTTCCAGTGCCATTCCACGGAGGCATTTTCCTCAGCGGGTTTGCACCCTAAATCGGTTTGAACACTACTTTAATTACCAGAAGAAGAGATCACATTGGTTGTGCTTACCCAACCTCAAAAACATATTCAAATTTAGAAGCGTACCCACTCTGTGAAAGTTGAATTTAGAATTGCATTTAGAAGTTGCATTTAGAAGTGTACCCAATAGCCTCTCTGTAAAAGTGAATTTAGAAGTGTACCCAATAGCCTCTCTGTGGAAAGTGAATTTAGAAGTGTACCCAATAGCCTCTCTGTGGAAAGTGAATTTAGAAGTGTACCGAATAGCCTCTCTGTGAAAGTGGATTTAGAAGTGTACCCAACAGCCTCTCTGTGAAAAGTTGAATTTAGAAGTGTACCCACTCTGTGATAAGTTGAATATAGAATTGCATTTAAAAGTGTGCCCAATAGCCTCTCTGTGGAAAGTTTAATTTAGAAGTACATTTAGAAAGTTGAATTTAGATGTGCGTCCAATAGTCTCTCTGTGATTCTAGAAATGTGCCCAACAGCCCCGCTGAATATAGAAGTGTACCCGGTAACCTCTCTGTGAATTTAGAAGTGTCTGAAAGGGCATGTAACCCATCATATCTCACCAACACGCTTACCCTCTCCTTACACCACCACTCAAATAGAACACAGAGATACTATGACACCATTCGGTATAACTGTTCTCATATCAACACTCGGCGCTCATTCCACATCATTCTAAGTAATCACTGCTGGTTACGCACCCCCCAGCGAGGCGTTCTCCTCAGGCCTAACGCAGCCACATCCGATCTGGATGAATCCTGCCAGAACGAACACATACTCCTGACCTCTCAACCACCACACCTACCGCTAGAAAGCAGCTATTACACCGATACCGCACGAGCTGTACACATACCCGGTGCGCACACGCACCTTTTTGACTCTCTCTACTCTCTCTACTGATGTGAACTTCGGTTCCCAAGGGCGTTCAACCTACCAGCGCCTTCAGACCATACCAATGGTATATAAGGCGCTATATAAGTGCAAAATAACATAACATAACATAACATTTCCCACTGGGAGACAGAAAAACCAGCAGCATAAGAGGAAAGGTATGTGACGAATCTGTGAATGTCGTCCCTTTTCCCTTAGGGCGAGATGTTTCCCCTGGGGCCAGGGCGTTGAATCCACTGTACAATAGTCGCTCTAGGGGTGGTGCATCATGGGAGGATCACATGGGAGAGGAACCCCTTGTGGGATTAGGGACGGCCATCCCCTGAGACCGCGGTTTACCTCTACTTCATTACGCCCTCCCTCTTTCCCAAAGCCAAACTCTCCTTCCCTCTTTCCAACCAGTGCCAATATCTTTTATTGTAAAGTCAGCCAGCCCAGTATGTCTGACCTGAGAACACAGGTTGATTTCTATATAATTCCAATGCAAGTACTGTGAAGAGGATGTTGACCAGGAGTATGAAGATCACTCCAGAGAACCGGAGTGAACGGTCTAGTCTCTCGTGGAACTGTATTGGTCAAAGGCAATACAAAACAGCAGAGGGAAACCAACATGGAGAGAGCCATCCGAGGAGGAGGTAACCCGGGAGACGCCGACCCGGCAAACAGGGAACTGCAACACAAGACGCTGTGCACGGAGGCGAATGGGAGCACTAAGGTAGTCCAGGATGAAGAGACTACGTCGACCGCTGCCCAAGAAACCCTTTGGGTGTCCCAAAGTCCGGGAGTTTACAGAGACCGAAACCGCAGCCTGAGAAGGAAGCAGTGACCGGCAGAGCAACCGCTGAGAGGAGATACCCGAGCGCAGCTGGAGACAGAAAGCACAGCCCGAGAAAGAAGGAGGCAGAGTCGCCGCCGACCCGATAGAGCACCCGAACGCTACCAGAGCCTCACAGCGGAGCACCGCAGATCGGAAGATGCAAACCACACATACAGGTATGCGGGTAACAGGTAGCTAATAAACCTTTAAAAGAGGCGGGCCTGTGTAATCAAAGGAGTGACCTGACAGACCCAATCGAGTTTTCATATGTGACGTGTAGCGGGATTCATACTTTTTGAAAAGATACATTCAAATATAATTAATGTGTTTAAAAGTATTGTTAAAAAGAAACACATTCAAACATAAAATAGAACATCTAATCAAAATAGGTCAGTGCACCATGTAATACCGTAGGTCTTTCAAAAGAAATCATATGTCATACCTACTAATTCAAATAATTCCAATTACAACTTTTTTAATACAATGTGTTGCAAAAATCTGACAACTTATTTTTATAATGTCCTTTCTGTGTTTGAAAACGACCTGATTTGAAATGTCTGGAAATGATGTTGAGATTCTAAACGGGACTGATAGCGGCATCTGCTGGCGGAGAGCAGTATTGCCACGCAGATTTTTATTTGCATTGCTGTGTAGAAGAAATCTGGACGTGGAAGTCATGTCAAAGATCCCCAGCAGACCATCTGGCTCAAGGGCACTATTTGGAGACTGCCAGGATCGAACCCCGGCTAGCTCTTGCCCACTTAAAGCCCTGGTCTTCAGACTTCAGGACTGTTGACCAAGCCAAGGTCCTTTCTCTCTGGGACGGTGTAACGTTCTCTGTGGCAGAGACTTGACCTCCTTCCTGCCCCACTGAAAGCTGCCAAACAATCTTCAGCATGTGAAGAAACCAAAGCACCCCAGGCCTCGAGGCGCTACACTTGCCATTCAAGCAGCAGGCACCTTCAAATAGAGGTCTCCACAGAGCCAAATGCAGCAGCACGAAAAAACTAGAGTATAAGAGGTACGAGCAGGCCTGGCTGAAGATATGTAGGGTCTTATTTTAGCCTCCTTGCTTAGTGCCGAAGATCGTGTGGGGCAGCTGTGGGGTGCGTACATTATATTGGAGACAAATACAGTCGGGGGTTAATAGCCAACGATTATCACAAGACGGCCAGCCAGCAGGGAGCTGAAACACTAAATGCCCACTGAAGTGCTATAAATCCTGCTT
This sequence comes from Ambystoma mexicanum, assembly GCF_040938575.1. Taxonomy (NCBI): domain Eukaryota; kingdom Metazoa; phylum Chordata; class Amphibia; order Caudata; family Ambystomatidae; genus Ambystoma; species Ambystoma mexicanum. Next base: position 49,038,668 of record NC_090935.1, read on the forward strand.
TGTCGGCAAGTGGCTGATTATAATGGAGTTTTAAAGGCAACAAGGTGATACAACTTCTGTATACTCCGAGGGAAGTGATGGCCAAAAGGGCTTTAGCAAACGCAGCTGCTTAGGCGAGCGCTTCAAAGCGCTCCTTAAAGCCCCAGAATGAAAGTAATATATAAGGGAACACAAGGTTCGAGGCCCCATTCAACTGAAAACTTTGAAAGGCCCTGGCGCCGTGCCTGGATAAGAGAAGGAAGGAACCAGGAAAAAAAGAGGCCTTTTGCTGCTGTGCACCTGGAGGGGGCAATGACACCAGCGCGCGTCAGATCGGCCCCCTCGTTGCCAGATGACCCCTGGATGGCCGTCTTCCGTCATTCCTCCCTCGCCTTCCTTTGAATGGGGCTTCGGCGAGCCAGACCCTGGCTCTCTTGTTCGCGGTCACGCGCGCCTTCCTGCCGGGGCATCTTGCTTTCCTGTAGTATTTTTTCCATAAAGTGTCCCGTTCAGCTGCTCCCACAAGTATCCAGTAGGGGGCGCAAGAAGACCGCTCTATAACTTTAGTTGGAATCTGGGAGTTGAATACACAGCATTGGACATAAGAAACATTCCACATCCTGTTACGTGTCGGGGCTGCTGTTCGCAAGCAGGCCTTGCGAAATCCGTTGTGCTGGTTTTATGTGTCCCACATGTCTGTGTGGCTGCCTGATTGCCTGCCTGTATTCCTCTCTGCCTGTTTTTCTGCCCGCCTGGTTTGCTGGTGTCTTGCTGCCTTAGTCTCGACCTGCCTGCTTGCCTGCCTGTCTGTTGTTTCTTCATGCCTGCCTGTGTGTGGCTCTGTATTTGTATTAAGCTTCCTGCCTGTGCGTCTTTTCTGTCTGTCTGTTGTGTCTGTGTGTATGTATGTATGTATGTCTCTCTGTCTGTGTGGGTCTCTCTGTCTATCTGTCTGCCTGCCTGACTCTCTGTATTTGTATCTATATACCAGCCTGTGTGTCTTTTTTGTCTTCTGTTGTGTCTGCCTGTCTGTCTGCATGTATGTGTGTCTTTCTATGTGGGTCCCTCTGTCTGTCTGCTTCTGTCTATCTGTCTGCCTGCCTCACTCTCTGTATTTGTATCTAGCTGCCTTCCTGTGTGTCTTTTTTTGACTGGCTGTTGTGGCTGCCTGCCTGTCTGTATGTCTGTCTGCATGTGTAGGTCTATCTGTCTGTCTGCCTGTGTCTGTCTGTCTGCCTGCCACTCTGTATTTGCTTTTTTGTCTGTTTGTTGTGTCTTTCGGTATGTATGTATGTCTGCCTGTGTGGGTCTCTCTCCGTCTGCCTGTGTATGTCTATCTGCCTGCCTCACGCTGTATTTGTATCCAGTTTCCTGCCTGTATGTCTTTTTTGACTGTTTGTTGTGTCTGCCTGTCTGTCTGTATATATGTGTGTCTGCCTGTGTTGGTCTCTCTGCCTGTCTGTGTCTGTCTGTCGGCCTGCCTGCTTGCCTCTGTATTTGTATCTAGCTGCCTGCCTCCTTTGTGTCTTTTCTGTCTGTCTGTTGTGTCTGCCTGTTTGTCTGTATGTATGTGTGTCTGCCTGTGTAGGTCTCTCTGTCTGTCTGCCTTCCTGACTTTCTGTATTTGTATCTAGCTGCCTTCCTGTGTGTCTGTTGTGTTTGCCTGTCCGTCTGAATGTGTGTCTGCCTGTGTGTGTCTCTGCCTGTCTGCCCGCCTCTCTGTATTTGTATCCAGCTGCCTGCATGTGTGTCCTTTTTGTCTGTTTGCTGTGTCTGCCTGCCTGTCTGTATGTATGTGTGTCTGCCTCTGTTGGTCTCTCTGCCTGCCTGTGTCTGTCTGCCTGTGTTTCTGGTGTGCCTGCCTGTCTGTATGTTTGTCTGCCTGTGTGGGTCTCTGTCTGTCTGCCTGTGCTTGTCTGCCTGCCTTCCCGCCTCTCTGTATGTGTAGTTAGCTGCCTGCCTGTGTGTCTGGTGTGTCTTCCTGTCTGTATGTGTGTCTTCCTGTGTGGGTCTCTCTGTCTGTCTGCCTGTGTCTGTCTGTTTGCCTGCCTCACGCTCTGTATTTGTATCCAGTTGCCTGTATGTATGTCTTTTTTGTCTGTCTGTTGTGTCTGCCTGCCTGTCTGTATGTGTGTCTGCCTGTGTTGGTCTCTCTGCCTTTCTGTGTCTGTCTGCCTGCTTGCCTCTCTGTATTTGTATCTAGCTGCCTGCCTCCTGTGTGTCTGTTGTGTCTGTCTCCCTGTCTGTCTGTATGTGTGTCTGCATGTGTGGGTCTATCTGTCTGTTTGCCTGTGTCTGTCTGTATACTGCCTCTCTGTATTTGTATCTAGCTGCCTGCATGTGTGTCTGTTGTGTCTGTGTCAGGAAGTGCAGATGGAAGCTGTGGAATCGATGGAGGCTTTAGGCTTGTACCTCTTTCCCCGTTCTAGTCCTCATCCAGCATGGCGGAGTCACGTATATATTCAGACTCCGCCCACTGTTTGGTGCATTGTATCTGTGTTCTTTTCCTTGGAACGACACTCCGTTACACTACCCTGTGTTGATACTCCTGATTTTCTCGCTTCTGCCTCCTCTGTAGCCCCGTCCTCTGTTCCGCCTCGGTCTATTTACTTTCTATCTTCTTGTGCGACTCGGGCATTTTCCTTCTTGCCTTCAGTTTCTTCCGGCGTCTTTCCGCCTTCGATCGCGGCTTGAGTGGATATTCACTTTCACTTCCGTGACTTTCTGTACCTTCCTTCCTACCTTCAGCTGTCTATAGCCTCCTACTGCTGCCTTTCTTATCTTTATTTCTGGGTACTTTCGTGACTTTCCCCGAGTTACCGTTTACCCTATTGGTCCTCAGGCGTTTCTCGCCTTTCCTTTCTTGTTAACCGCACTTATCCCATTCTGGGCTCTTATCTGCTTCCCCTCTCTTGTGCTTGTTACTCTTTAACGTGGCAGAATTTCCTATATCTGACCTTGTCTATCTTCTACTCTCTCTACTCCGTCCTAGGTCTTCCCCTTACTTTTTTCTTCCGTTCCAGTCCAAGTCAATTCCCTCTATCTCTGTATACATACTCTGTGAGAATACCTTCTCCTGGTTACTCAGGTTCATTTACCTCCACTTCCTATCTAGGATATTTATAACTGCTGGACACGTGGGTTCCATTCATCAGGAATCCAGAGGAGGTTCTACTTTTTGCCGAGCCTTTCAACAGATCATTCTTCCAGTCTACCACCATCTGAACTACAAATACTCCACCTGCAGATTGTTTCATCAGGGTTTTTTCTGCCTTTCGGCTTTTTCCCTGATCTTGGGGCTGGCTCCCTGGAGTCCCCCAAGGGCAGGGTTCTATCTTTGTCAAGGTGGCCTCTGGGGGAGCCAAACCCTATTTACATGACCGGAAGGACCGCAAGCTCAAGGATAAACAGACTGTGGAAAGGAAGTTGAGTCGCAAGACCTGAGTTAAGGTCACCACGGATACGAGCTCCGAAGAATCAGGAGAGGAGGATTGGGAGGGTGAGCCTACATCTGACAGCATACAACGCCCAATTGTTCCTATGGCTTCCTTGGAGCAGTATGAAGAGTTGGTTGCGGCAATGCAGAACCTTACTGTAGAGGTACAAGCATTACGGACAGAGAATGTTGCTCTCCGACAACAGGTTGTGTTACATCGAGATGACCAAGGAGACCTGCCACCCATGTCGTTATCCTTTGGCAAGTATGATGGTCATCCATGAGGACTTAAGGATTATCTAGACGCTTGCATAGTTTACTTCACTTTCAGACCTCATGCTTATGAGACTGCCAGATCTAGAGTCGGATTTATTATAGCAAACCTTACTGGCAATTTTTTATCATGGGCAACTCTGTTAGTAACTGGTAATGACCCTTCTTTAAATGATTACGATCGCTTTGTGGGTGCATTAAAGGAGTGATTCGACCGACCAGAAGTTTTGTACACATCATTGGAAGCAATACTGGATGTGCGTCAGGGACCCACTGATGTACAGACCTATATTTCCCACTTTTTAAGACTGGCTGCTAAATCGGATTGGCCAGACTCGGCAAGACAGACCATTTTTCGACGTAGTCTTCACAATGAAATAAGGGATGAGTTAGCGCGAGTAGCAAGACCGGCTTCCTTCCAAGACTTGATGACACTGTCCCTACAGATCGAGTCCCGCATGCAGGAACGCCGACAAGAAAGAAGGAGAGGTCGCAGCGCCCCTCAAGTCACCAGCTCAACTTCCCAATCTAAATCCACATGGTCTACTCATAATATCGAAGAACCCATGCAGATTGGAACCACACAGGGTCCTTTAACTCGGGAGGAACGAAAGCAACGCCATGAAGCCCGATCGTGTATGTATTGCGGATCATCCAAGCACCTATTGAGGAACTGTCCGGAAGTTCCACCCAGGAGAAAGGAAAACTCCAGCCCCCGAACGTATGCAAGGGAAGTATCGTGGGAAGTACCTGCCACCCTTGCAACTACTTCCGACCAATAGAAGATACCGAAGACTGCCAACTGATGGTATTCCGAGTTCTACTTTGGATGACCGACTCTGAACCTACTGAGGTACTGGCTATGATGGACTGTGGTGCAGCAGGCAATTTCATTGACTTAAATTGGGCCAGAGAGAAGCTGGTACCTTCGAGACCTAAGTCAAGTCCTATACCAGTGGAAGGAGTGGATGGAACTCCATTGTCATCTGGTCCCATAACAAGGGAGACATTACGCCTGAAGATGAAGATAGGAGAACATCAGGAAAATCTGACATTCAATCTCATCAGAGCGGCACACTTCCCTCTAGTCATTGGTAGTCCGTGGCTGAGTAAACATAATCCTCTCAATAATCCTCTCATCGATTGGACTGCCAACAAGGTGAGTTTTAACTCGCAGTATTGTGGAACCAATTGTATCAACCAGCAGGTCCAGCGGCCAGATAATAAGAAGACTAGTGTTCTCAGAACCGTAACTATAGCTTCAGTTCCGAAGCAGTACCAGGATACCATACCAAAACTACTACCCCCACACAGACAAGAAGACTGCGCCATCGACCTGGTACCAGACTCAGTTGTACCGTTCTGACGGATGTACCCGCTATCATTACCTGAAAGATGTGCCTTAAGAGATTATTTAGATGCCAATTTTCAACATGGCCTCATCCAGGAGTCTAAATCTTCAGGCGGTGCCTCCTTGTTCTTCATACCAAAGAAAGACTCCTCTGAATTACGGCCATGTATTGACTATAGGGGTCTCAACTCCATCACAATCCGATATTGATACCCCATGCCCCTGATACGTGACATACTTGAGGCAGTCCAAGGTGCAGTTTATTTCACGAAGCTGGACCTTTGAGGGGCTTATCATCTGCTCAGGATAAGAACAGGAGATTAGTGGAAGATGACATTTCGGACTCCCTTGGGTCTGTTCGAAATAGGGTGATGCCCTTTGGTCTGGTCAATGTGCCTGCCATTTTCCAGAGGTTTATCGACAAGATTTTCTCAGACATGCTGTTCCTCTCAGTTGTTATCTATCTAGACAATATTTTGATATTCACCCGAACTTTACAGGATCACCGCCTGCAGGTAAAGAAGGTGTTACATCGTCGCCAGTCTCACCAATTATTGATTAAACCGGAAAAATGCCAGTTTGAGGCAACTTCTATTTCCTATTTAGGGTTTATGCTTTCGAAAGATGGTATCGAGAAGGACCCAAATAAGATCAAGGCAATAATGGAATGGAAGGATCCTACCACCATCAAGGAGATACAGAGGATTCTAGGTTTAGCAAACTTTTACAGGCAATTCATCCCAAAGTTCTCTACAGTGGTATTACCTATTACAGCTCTACTTAAGAAGGGAGTCAGATTCGCCTTTGACAAGGGACCCAGAGAAGCCTTTCAACATCTCAAGAGTTTGTTCACCTCAACCCCGATTCTGGTACAACCTGATCAGACCAAACCTTTAATATTGGAGACAGACACATCTATAGGAGCAGTACGAGCCATCCTCCTCCAGGTCTCTGCTGATGGCCTTGAACACCCAGTCGCATTCTATTCCAAGACACTAACACCCAGTGAACACAACTATTCTGTTCTCGAGAGAGAACTATTAGCAATCAAGTTAGCCTGCCAAGAATGGCGACACCTTCTGCAAGGTGCTATCCACAGATTCTGTAACCGCACAGACCATCGCAACCTTCAGGTACTACAGCAGATGGAATGTACCAATGGCCGTCATGCAAGATGGGCCTATTTCTTTTTACAGTTTGATTTCATCATCACCTTTATACAAGGTTCGGAAAACAAGAAGGCTGATGCTTTGTCCCAAAGTCAGGGAGAGGACTCTGGGTTATACCAGGGCCATGAACTGATCTTCCCAGAACTTAAAATCCTAGCCACGGCTTCCGCGTTTCTTCAAGATCTCATTCCACAGTATCAAGAACAAGCTGAGCTTCCCACTACTGTTATACAGGGAGAGGATGGACTCTACTATCATGGTTCGGCACTCTATGTCCCCTCCAAGAGGTCACAAGAAAGGGTTTTGTCCTGGTGTCACAACACTACCTTATCAGGACATCCGGGAATTCGAAAGACATAAGAATTACTCAGCAGAGGATTCTGGTGGCCCACTCTCCGGAAGGACGTATACGATTACGTATCTTTTTGCCCCATTTGTGCCTACAGCAAATACCAAACTGGTAGACCGATTGGTTTATTACAGCAACCCCACTCACCGGGACGTCCTTGGGAACATATATCCACGGACTTCATAGTAGACCTTCCAAAATCTTATGGCATGACAGTTATCATGGTAACCGTAGATTCCTACAGTAAATTAGCCCACTTTTCGGCTTTCTCACGAGTACCTTCAGCTCCAGAAACTGCTGCCTCCTTTCTCAGGGATATAGTCCGTCTCCATGGTCTGCCCAAGACCATCGTTTCGGATAGAGGTCCTCAATTCACCTCCAGGTTCTGGTCTGTTCTTTGTCAATTGTTGGGAATCCATAGAGCCCTTTCCTCAGGATACCATCCCCAGAGTAATGGGCAGACAGAAAGGCTGAACGCCAGTCTAGAACAATATTTGAGATGTTTTTGTAGCCCTCAACAAGGTGAATGGTTTTGGTTTCTCCCTCAGGCTGAATTTGCTTATAACAATTCTGTACATACCTCCATTCAGATGAGTCTGTTTTATTGTACATATGGCTATCATCCTCAGCACCTACCGGGGTTGAGTGTTCAGACCTCCAGTGTTCCAGATCTTGACAGTGTTCTAAAGGACCTTCAGGAAGTACATGCCTTGGCAAGAAAGACATATGGACTCAGTCAACAGTCACAGAAAAGATGGGCAGACAGAAGCAGAGGTTCCAACCCAGACTGGAAGACAGGTCAGTTGGTTTGGTTGTCTACCAAATTCCTGACTAAATGGGTGCACACAAGTAAATTCTCCCCACGTTTCTTGGGTCCGTTTTCCCATTTTGTCTCAAGTCAACCCAGTAGCTTACAGGCTTAAGCTACCTGAATATCTCCAGAGGGTCCACCCTGTCTTTCATACCTCAATACTAAAGAAGTACAGAGAAGACCCTTTTCAGTGAAGGTTCAACGGAATTCAGACTCCTGTGACCCAAGAGCCGGACGAAAATGAAGTTGCCTATCTTGTGGATTCCAGATATCGCATGGGTAAGATACAATATCTGGTCCACTGAAAGGGTTACCCAATCGAAGAAAGATCCTGGGAACCAGAAGGCCATATTCACGCCCCCAGATTGTTAAAGAGATTCCACCAATTACCTCCCGGAAAGCCGGGGGGATTCTGAAGGGAAGGGGGTATACTGTCAGGAAGTGCGGATGGAAGCTGTGGAATCGATGGAGGCTTTAGACTTGTACCTCTTTCCCCGCTCTAGTCCTCATCCAGCATCTCGGAGTCACGTATATATTCAGGCTCCGCCCACTGTTCAGTGCGTTGTATCTGTGTTCTTTTCCTTGGAACGACGCTCCGTTACACTACCCTGTGTTGATACTCCTGATTTTCCCGCTTCTGCCTGCTCTGAAGCCCCGTCCCCTCTGTTCCGCCTCGGTCTATTTACTTTCTATCTCCTTTTGCGACTTGCGCATTTCCCTTCTTGCCTTCAGTTTCTTCCGGCATCTTTCCGCCTTCGATCACGGCTTTAGCGGAGATTCATTTTCACTTCCGCGACTCTCCGTACCTTCCTTCCTACCTTCAGCTTCTATAGCCTGCTACTACTGCCTTTCTTATCTTTATTTCTGGGTACTTTCGTGACTTCCCCCGAGTTACTGTTTACGCTATTGCTCTTCAGGCGTTTCTCGCCTTTCCTTTCTTGTTAACCGTACTGGGCTCTTATCTGCTTCCCCTCTCTTGTGCTTGTTACTCTTTAACGTGGCCGATTTCCTATATCTGACCTTGTCAATCTTCTACTCTCTCTACTCCGCCCTAGGTCTTCCCCTTACTTTTTTCTTTCGTTCCAGTCCAAGTCAATTCCCTCTATCTCTGTATGAGAATACCTTCTCCTGGTTACTCAGGTTCATTTACCTCCACTTCCTATCTAGGATATTTATAACTGCTAGACACGTGGGTTCCATTCATCAGGAATCCAGAGGAGGTTCTACTTTTTGCCGAGCCTTTCAACAGATCATTCTTCCAGTCTACCACCATCTGGACTACAAATACTCGACCTGCAGATTGTTTAATCAGAGTTTTTTCTGCCTTTCGGCTTTTTCCCTGATCTTGGGGCTGGCTCCCCGGAATCCCCCGAGGGCAGGGTTCTATCTTTGTCAAGGTGGCCTCTGGGGGAGCCAGACCCTATTTACACGACCGGAAGGATAAACAGACTGTGGAAAGGAAGTTGAGTTGCAAGACCTCAGTTAAGGTCACCACGGATAGGAGCTCCGAAGAATCAGGTGAGGAGGATTGGGAGGGTGAGCCTACATCTGACATTCTGCCTGCCTGTCTGTATGTGTGGCTGCCTGTGTGGGTCTCTCTGTCTGACTGCCTGCCTGCCTCTCTGTATTTGTATCTAGCTTCCTGCGTGTGTGCCTGGTGTGTCTGCCTGTATGTATGTGTGGCTGCCTGTGTGGGTCACTCTGTCTGTCTGCCTGCCTGCCCGCCTCTCTGTATTTATAGCTAGTTGCCTACCTGTGTGTCTGCCTGTATGTATGTGTGGCTACCTGTGTGGGTCTCTCTGTCTGCCTGCCTGCCTCTCTGTATGTGTATCTAGCTGTCTGCCTGTGTGTCTGGTGTGTCTGCCTGCCTGTCTGTATGTATGTGTGTCTTCCTGTGTGGGTCTCTCTGCCTGTGTCTCTCTGCCTGCCTGCCTCTCTGTATGTGTATCTAGCTGCCTCCCTGTGTGTCTGGTGTGTCTGCCTGCCAGTCTGTCTATATGTATGTGTGTCTGCCTGTGTGGGTCTCTGTCGGTCTGCTTGTGCCTGTCTGTCTGCTTGCTCGACTCTCTGTATTTGTAGCTAGCTGTCTGCCTTTGTGTCTGCCTGTATGTTTGTGGGGCTGCCTGTGTGGGTCTTTCTGTCTGTCTGCCTGCCTCTCTGTATGTGTATCTAGCTGCCTGCCTGTGTTTCTGTTGTGTCTGCCTGTATGTATGTGTGTCTGCCTGTGTGGATCTCTCTCTCTGTCTGCCTGTGCCTGTCTGCCTGCCTGCCCGCATCTCTGTATTTGTAGCTAGCTGCCTGCCTGTATTTCTGGTGTGTCTGCCTCTATGTATGTGTGGCTGCCTGTGTAGGTCTGTCTGCCTGTCTGCCTGCCTGCCTCTCTGTATTTGTAGCTAGCTGCCTGCCTGTGTGTCTGGTGTGTCTGCATGTATGTATGTGTGGCTGCCTGTTTGGGTCTCTCTCTCTGTCTGCCTGTGCCTGTCTGTCTGCCTGCCCGCCTCTCTGTATTTGTATTTAGCTGCCTGCCTGTGTGTCTTGTGTGTCTGCCTGTATGTATGTATGTGTGGCTGCCTGTGTAGGTCTCTATGTCTGTCTGCCTGCCTGCCTCTCTGTATTTGTAGCTAGCTGCCTGCCTGTGTGTCTGGTGTGTCTGCCTGTATGTATGTGTGGCTGCCTGTTTGGGTCTCTCTCTCTGTCTGCCTGTGCCTGTCTGTCTGCCTGCCCGCCTCTCTGTATTTGTATTTAGCTGCCTGCCTGTGTGTCTTGTGTGTCTGCCTGTATGTATGTATGTGTGGCTGCCTGTGTAAGTCTCTATGTCTGTCTGCCTGCCTGTCTCTCTGTATTTGTAGCTAACTGCCTGCCTGTGTGTCTAGTGTGTCTGCCTGTGTGGGTCTCTGTCTGTCAGCCTCTGCCTGTCTGTCTGCCTGCCCGCCTCTCTGTATTTGTAGCTAGCTGCCTGCCTGTGTGTCTGCCTGTCTGTATGTGTGTCTGCCTGTGTGGGTCTCTGTCTGTTGGCCTGTGCCTGTCTGTCTGCCTGCCCGCCTCTATGTATTTGGAGCTAGCTGCCGCCTGTCTGTCTGCCTGTTTGTATGTCTGTCTGCCTGTCTGTATGCATGTCTGCCTGTCTCTGTCTGTCTGCCCGCCTCTCTGTATTTGTATCTAGCTGCCTGCCCGTGTGTCTGTTGTGTCTGCCTGCCTGTCTGTATGTGTGTCTGCCTGTGTGGGTCTCTGTCTGTCTGCCTGTGTCTCTCTGCCTGCCCGCCTCTCTGTATTTGTAGCTAGCTGCCTGCCTGTGTGTCTGCCTGTCTGTATGTGTGTCTGCCTGTGTGGGTCTCTCTCTCTGTCTGCCTGTGCCTGTCTGTCTGCCTGCCTGCCTCGCTGTATTTGTAGCTAGCTGTCTGCCTGTGTGTCTGGTGTGTCTGCCTGTATGTATGTGTGTCTGCCTGTGTGGGTCTCTGTCTGTCAGCCTCTGCCTGTCTGTCTGCCTGCCCGCCTCTCTGTATTTGTAGCTAGCTGCCTGCCTGTGTGTCTGCCTGTCTGTATGTGTGTCTGCCTGTGTGGGTCTCTGTCTGTTGGCCTGTGCCTGTCAGTCTGCCTGCCCGCCTCTATGTATTTGGAGCTAGCTGCCTGCCTGTCTGTCTGCCTGTTTGTATGTCTGTCTGCCTGTCTGTATGCATGTCTGCCTGTCTCTGTCTGTCTGCCCGCCTCTCTGTATTTGTATCTAGCTGCCTGCCCGTGTGTCTGTTGTGTCTGCCTGCCTGTCTGTATGTGTGTCTGCCTGTGTGGGTCTCTGTCTGTCTGCCTGTGTCTCTCTGCCTGCCCGCCTCTCTGTATTTGTAGCTAGCTGCCTGCCTGTGTGTCTGTTGTGCCTGCCTTTCTGTATGTGTGACTGCCTGTGTGGGTCTCTGTCTGTCTGCCTGTGTCTGTCTGTCTTCCTGCCTCTCGGTATTTGTATCTAGCTGCCTGCCTGTGTTTCTGGTGTGTCTGCCTGTATGTATGTGTGTCTACCTGTGTGGGTCTCTCTCTCTGTCTGCCTGTGCCTGTCTGTCTGCCTGCCTGCCTCGCTGTATTTGTAGCTAGCTGTCTGCCTGTGTGTCTGATGTGTCTGCCTGTATGTATGTGTGTCTGCCTGTGTGGGTCTCTGTCTGTCTGCCTGTGCCTGTATGTCTGCCTGTCCGCCTCTCTGTATTTGTATTTAGCTGCCTGCCTGTGTGTCTGCCTGTCTGTATGTGTGTCTGCCTGTGTGTGTCTCTGTATACCTGTGTCTGTCTGTCTGCCCCCCCTCTCTGTATTTGTATCTAGGTGCCTGCCTGTGTGTCTGTTCTGTCTGCCTGTATGTATGTGTGTCTGCCTGTGTGGGTCTCTGTCTGTCTGTCCACCTCTCTGAATGTGTGTCTAGCTGCCTGCCTGTGTGTCTGTTATGCCTGCCTGTCTGTATGTGTGTCTGCCTGTGTGCGTCTCTGTATACCTGTGTCTGTCTGTCTGCCCCCCCTCTCTGTATTTGTATCTAGGTGCCTGCCTGTGTGTCTGTTGTGTCTGCCTGTATGTATGTGTGTCTGCCTGTGTGGGTCTCTCTCTCTGTCTGCCTGTGCCTGTCTGCCTGCCTGCCCGCCTCTCTGTATTTGTCGCTAGCTGCCTGCCTGTATTTCTGGTGTGTCTGCCTCTATGTATGTGTGGCTGCCTGTGTGGGTCCCTCTGTCTGTCTGGCTGCCCGCCTCTCTGTATTTGTATTTAGCTGCCTGCCTGTGTGTCTTGTGTGTCTGCCTGTATGTATGTATGTATGTATGTGTGGCTGCTTGTGTAGGTCTCTCTGTCTGTCTGCCTGCCTGCCTCTCTGTATTTGTAGCTAGCTGACTGCCTGTGTGTCTGGTGTGTCTGCCTGTATGTATGTGTGGCTGCCTGTGTGGGTCCCTCTGTGTCTGTGCCTGTGTCTGTCTGCCTGCCCGCCTCTCTGTATTTGTATTTAGCTGCCTGCCTGTGTGTCTGGTGTGTCTGCCTGTCTGTATGTGTGTCTGCCTGTGTGTGTCTCTGTCTGTCTGCCTGTGTCTGTCTGTCTGCCTGTCCGCCTCTCTGTATGTGTATGCTGCTTGCCTGTATGTCTGGTGTGTCTGCCTGTATGTATGTGTGGCTGCCTGTGTGGATCTCTCTGTCTGTCTGCCTGCCTGCCTGCCCGCCTCTCTGTATTTGTAGCTAGCTGCCTGCCTGTGTGTCTGGTGTGTCTGCCTGTATGTATGTGGGGCTGCCTGTCTGGGTCTTTCTGTCTGTCTGCCTGCCTTCCTCTCTCTATGTGTATCTAGCTGCCTGCCTGTGTTTCTGTTCTGTCTGCCTGCCTGTCTGTCTGTATGTATGTGTATCTGCCTGTGTGGGTCTCTGTCTGTCTGCCTGGGCCTGTGTGTCTGCCTGCCCGCCTCTCTGTATTTGTATCTAGCTGCCTGCCTGTGCGTCTGCCTGTCTGTATGTGTGTCTGCCTGTGTGGGTCTCTGTCTTTCGGCCTGTGCCTGTCTGTTTGCCTGCCCGCCTCTATGTATTTGGAGCTAGCTGCCTGCCTGTGTGTCTCCCTGTCTGTATGTCTGTCTGCCTGTGTCTGTCTGTCTGCCCTCCTCTCTGTATTTGTATCTAGCTGCCTGCCCATTTGTCTGTTGTGTCTACCTGCCTGCCTGCCTGTCTGTATGTGTGTCTGCCTGTGTGGGTCTCTGTCTGTCTGCCTGTGTCTGTCTGTCTGCCCCCTCTCTGTATTTGTATCTAGGTGCCTGCCTGTGTGTCTGTTGTGTCTGCCTGTATGTATGTGTGTCTGCCTGTGTGGGTCTCTCTCTCTGTCTGCCTATGCCTGTCTGCCTGCCTGCCCGCCTCTCTGTATTTGTAGCTAGCTGTCTGCATGTATTTATGGTGTGTCTGCCTGTATGTATGTGTGGCTGCTTGTGTGGGTCTCTCTGTCTGTCTGCCTGCCCGCCTCTCTGTATTTGTATTTAGCTGCCTGCCTGTGTGTCTGCTTGTATGTATGTGTGGCTGCCTGTGTGGGTCTCTCTGTCTGTCTGCCTGCTTGCCTCTCTGTATTTGTAGCTAGCTGCCTGCCTGTGTGTCTTGTGTGTCTGCCTGTATGTATGTATGTGTGGCTGCCTGTGTGGGTCTCTCTGTCTGTCTGCCTGCCCGCCTCTCTGTATGTGTATCTAGTTGTCTGCCTGGTGGCTTTTCTGTCTGTATGTATGTGTGTCTGCCTGTGTGGGTCTCTGTCTGTCTGCCTGCGCCTGTATGTCGGCATGTCCGCCTCTCTGTATTTGTATTTAGCTGCCTGCCTGTGTGTCTGGTGTGTCTGCCTGTATGTATGTGTGTCTGCCTGTGTGGGTCTCTCTCTATGTCTCCCTGTGCCTGTCTGTCTGCCTGCCCGCCTCTCTGTATTTGTATTTAGCTGCCTGCCTGTGTGTCTGGTGTGTCTGCCTGTGTGTAGGTGTGTCTGCCTGTGTGTGTCTCTGTCTGTCTGCCTGTGTCTGTCTGTCTGCCTGCCCGTCTCTCTGTATGTGTATGCTGCCTGCCTGTATGTCTGGTGTGTCTGCCTGTATGTATGTGTGGCTGCCTGTCTGGGTCTCTCTGTCTGTCTGCCTGCCCGCCTCTCTGTATGTGTATCTAGTTGTCTGCCTGGTGGCTTTTCTGTCTGTATGTATGTGTGTCTGCCTGTGTGGGTCTCTGTCTGTCTGCCTGCGCCTGTATGTTGGCTTGTCCGCCTCTCTGTATTTGTATTTAGCTGCCTGCCTGTGTGTCTGGTGTGTCTGCCTGTATGTATGTGTGTCTGCCTGTGTGGGTCTCTCTCTCTGTCTCCCTGTGCCTGTCTGTCTGCCTGCCTGCCTCTCTGTATTTGTAGCTAGCTGCCTGCCTGTATGTCTAGTGTGTCTGCCTGTATGTATGTGTGGCTGCCTGTGTGGGTCTCTCTGTCTGTCTGCCTGCCCGCCTCTCTGTATTTGTATTTAGCTGCCTGCCTATGTGTCTGGTGTGTCTGCCTGTATGTATGGGTGGCTGCCTGTGTGGGTCCCTCTGTCTGTCTGCCTGCCCGCCTCTCTGTATTTGTATTTAGCTGCCTGCCTGTGTGTCTGGTGTGTCTGCCTGTCTGTATGTGTGTCTGCCTGTGTGTGTCTCTGTCTGTCTGCTGTGTCTGTCTGTCTGCCTGCCCACCTCTCTGTATGTGTATGTTGCCTGCCCGTATGTCTGGTGTGTCTGCCTGTATGTATGTGTGGCTGCCTGTGTGGGTCTCTCTGTCTGTCTGCCTGCCTGCCCGCCTCTCTGTATTTGTAGCTAGCTGCCTGCATGTGTGTCTGGTGTGTCTGCCTGTATGTATGTGGGGCTGCCTGTCTGCGTCTTTCTGTCTGTCTGCCTGCCTGCCTCTCTGTATGTGTATCTAGCTGCCTGCCTGTGTTTCTGTTCTGTCTGCCTGCCTGTCTGTCTGTATGTATGTGTGTCTGCCGGTGTGGGTCTCTGTCTGTCTGCCTGGGCCTGTCTGTCTGCCTGCCCGGCTCTCTGTATTTGGCGCTAGCTGCCTGCCTGTGTGTCTGCCTGTCTGTATGTCTGTCTGACTTTGTCTGTCTGTCTGCCCGCCTCTCTGTATTTGTATCTAGCTGCCTGCCTGTGTGTCTGATGTGGCTGTCTGTCTGTATGTGTGTCTGCCTGTGTGGGTCTCTGTCGTTCTGCCTGTGTCTGTCTGTCCGCCTCTCTGTATTTGTATCTAGCTGCCTGTCTATGTGTCTGTTGTGCCTGCCTGTCTGTATGTGTGTCTGCCTGTGTGGTTCTCTGTCTGTCTGCCTGTGTCTGTCTGTCTTCCCGCCTCCCTGTATTTGTATCTAGATGCCTGCCTGTGTGTCTGGTGTGTCTGCCTGTATGTATGTGTGTCTGCCTGTGTGGGTCTCTCTCTCTGTCTGCCTGTGCCTGTCTGTCTGCCTGCCCGCCTCTCTGTATTTGTAGCTAGCTGCCTGTCTGTATGTCTGGTGTGTCTGCCTGTATGTATGTGTGGCTGCCTGTGTGGGTCTCTCTGTCTGTCTGCCTGCCCGCCTCTCTGTATTTGTATTTAGCTGCCTGCCTGTGTGTCTGCTTGTATGTATGTGTGGCTGTCTGTGTGGGTCTCTCTGTCTGTCTGCCTGCCTGCCTCTCTGTATTTGTAGCTAGCTGCCTGCCTGTGTGTCTGGTGTGTCTGCCTGTATGTATGTGTGGCTGCCTGTGTGGGTCTCTCTGTCTGTCTGCCTGCCCGCTTCTCTGTATGTGTATCTAGTTGTCTGCCTGGTGTCTTTTCGCTCTGTATGTATGTGTGTCTGCCTGTGTGGGTCTCTGTCTGTCTGTCTACGCCTGTATGTCTGCCTGCCCGCCTCTCTGCATTTGTATTTAGCTGCCTGCCTGTGTGTCTGGTGTGTCTGCCTGTCTGTATGTGTGTCTGCCTGTGTGTGTCTCTGTCTGTCTGCCTGTGTCTGTCTGTCTGCCTGCCCACCTCTCTGTATGTGTATGCTGCCTGCCTGTATATCTGGTGTGTCTGCCTGTGTGTTGTGTGGCTGCCTGTGTGGGTCTCTCTGTCTGTCTGCCTGCCCGCCTCACTGTATTTGTATCTAGCTGCCTGCCTGTGTGTCTGTTGTGTCTGCCTGCCTGTCTGCCTGTATGCATGTGTGGCTGCCTGTGTGGGTCTCTCTGTCTGTCTGCCTGCCCACCTCTCTGTATTTGTAGCTAGCTGCCTGACTGTGTGTCTGCCTGTATGTATGTGTGGCTGCCTGTGTGGGTCTCTCTGTCTACCTGCCTGCCTGCCTCTCTGTATTTGTAGCTAGCTGCCTGCCTGTGTGTCTGCCTGTATGTATGTGTGTCTGCCTGTGTGGGTCTCTGTCTGTCTGCCTGTGCCTTTCTGCCTGCCTGCCCGCCTCTCTGTATGTGTATCCTGCTGCCTGCCTTTGTTTCTGCTGTATCTGCCTGCCTGTATGTATGTGTGTCTGCCTGTGTGGGTCTCTGTCTGCCTGCCTGTGCCTTTCTGCCTGCCTGCCCGCCTCTCTGTATGTGTATGCTGCTGCCTGCCTGTGTGTCTTTTTGTCCGTTTGCGTGGGGTCTGCTGGATGGCTTTGTTCTTCTAATACGCTACACATCTTAGAGACCTAGCTCAGTGGGTTTAGCCCGCATTGCAGAGATCCGTGGGTAAACTGTGTATGCGCTATAGAGAGGGCGCTGACCGAGGGCCCTTGAGTTTATTTTATTACAATGCAGGGGTTCAGGGGTCGCTGTGAAAGAAACACACGAGGTTCATTAAAAAAATAATAAAAGAACGACACAAATAAAATGAAACTTAATATAAGAAAATCGGACTAGAGGCCTCCCCATATGAGATAGGAATGTCCCAAGAAAAATGAGTGTTTGGGGCTTTTTGGAAAAGAATGGAGGATTGGCAGGGGGGCATGGCCTGGCACAGAATTCCAGGGTTTAGGAGCAGAGGACCAGAACTCGCGCGCGGCCAAGTTTCCCGCCTGGAATTTAGGAATCCGAGAATGTCAGCATTAAAGGGGACAGGGGAGAGACCAGCATCCACCCCTCCCCCTTCAGATGCCCCCACCGTGAGGACGACGAGGCCGTAAGACCAGTGAACTAGACAGGAATGGGGTGATGCGATCGCATCTAAGGAGGGGGGCTGGGGTGGAAGAGACACAGGCTTGACTCAGAACTGAGGGAAGGGTGGGGGGGGTTCTAGAGGTGGCAAGACGCCCGATAAAGAAGGGGTTTCCTCCATCCCTGCCAGCAAGCACAAGCGCCTGGACGTCAGGCAAGGCCCTGGGGGTTGGGGGGCAGGGTTCTGGGGGAGCCACCAGTAGAAACGGATAAGGCCTCACTCAAACTCTAGGAGTTTTCATAGACTCCACCCTTTCCATGCCAAGGCAAGTTACCACCATCGCCTCATCGGCCACACTAAGAACATAGATCATAAACGAGGTCAAACCCTACCTCTCCCCCAAAAACTGCCTGTCCAGAGCCAGAGCCACAGTAGGTGCAAGCTGGACTACTGTAAGGTCCTGTTCCTAGGCACCAAAATCCATCCAAAAACCTGCAGAGGCTCCAAACCACACGAAACAATGCCCCCAGAGCTGCCCTCAGCATACCCAAGAGGGAGCAGATACCCCAAGCCAGGAGGGACGTCCCATTGGCTCCCAGTGAAAGAGCGCATCCTCTTTAAAGCCCTCTCAATCACACACTCGTGCCTCTCTAACACAGCACCTCGCTACCTCTCAGAAACCATTCACCGCTCTACATCAGAGACACCCAAACGGGCCCAACACTGCAACCAGCGCGCTGTCCCGACCGCAAGAAGAGCCAAAGCAGGAGGCGCAAGCTTCGCAGTCCTAGCTCCTAGAAACTGGAAGGCACTACCACCAGAACTCAGAAAAGAGACATCACGCACAGTGTTCCATAAGGCCCTGAAAACTCAACTCTTCCCCTCGCCACTGCCCCACATTCACACCCTTCCCTAAAATGGGAAAACCTAATGTGGCTCTTTGTGCAACGCATCTCACCTGTGTGTGAGTAAACTGCTGTGAACTGTGTGCAAGATGCAAAATGTAAATTGTAAAACTTATACTAACTGTTGTTCATCAAAGCAAGAATCCTGTAACAGCGCCACAATGCCCGAGGGCCACTGAGCGCTTTATAAATTCAAATAAATAAAAATAAATACTACAGGTGACAGCAAACCCTCTCCCCAGCCAGAACACCCTCTCTCAACCCAGCCAGCCTCTCCGCAGCCAGCACCCCCTCTCTCCAGCCAGCCAGCCTCTCTCCAGCCAGCACACCCTCTCCTCAGTCACCCTCTCCCCGGCCAGCCAGCAGACCCTCTTTCCAGCCAGCATACCCTCTCCCCAGCCAGCCAGCCTCTCCTCAGCCAGCACGCCAGCCTCTCTCCAGCCAGAACACCCTCTCCCCAGCCAGCCAGCCTCTCTCCAGCCAGCAAACCCTCTCCCCAGCCAGCCAGCCTCTCTCCAGCCAGCAAACCCCTCCCCAACCAGCCAGTCCCTCCCCAGCCAGAACACCCTCTCCAACCAGCCAGCCTCTCCCCAGCTAGCACACCCTCACCCCAGCCAGAACAACCTCTCTCCAGCCAGCACACCCTCTCTCCAGCCAGAACACCCTCTCTCCAACCAGCCAGCCTCTCCCCAGCTAGCACACCCTCTCCCCAGCCAGAACACCCTATCTCCAGCCAGAACACCCTCTCTCCAGCCAGAACGCCCTCTCTCCAACCAGCCAGCCTCTCCCCAGCGAGCACACCCTCTCTCCAGCCAGCCAGCCTCTCCCCAGCCAGCACACCCTCTCCTCAGCCACCCTCTCCCCAGCCAGCCAGCCACCCTCTCTCCAGCCAGCACACCTTCTCCCCAGCCAGCACACCCTCTCCCCAGCCAGCACACCAACCTCTCTCCAGTCAGCACACCTTCTCCCCAGCCAGCCAGCCTCTCTCCAGCCAGCAAACCCTCACCCCAGGCAGCACACCCTCTCCCCGGTCAGCCAGCACACCCTCTCTCCAGCCAGCACATCCTCTCTCCAGCCAAAACACCCTCTGTCCAACCAGCCAGCCTCTCCCCAGCTAGCACACTCTCTCCCCAGCCAGAACACCCTATCTCCAGCCAGAACACCCTCTCTCCAGCCAGAACACCCTCTCCCCAGCCATCACGCCAAACTCTCTCCAGTTAGCACACCTTCTCCCCAGCCAGCCAGCATCTCTCCAGCCAGCACACCCTCACCCCAGCCAGGACACCCTCTCCCCAGCCAACCAGCCTCTCCCCTCCCAGCACACCCTCTCTCCAGCCAGCCAGCCTCTCTCCATCCAGCACACCCTCTCCACAGCCAACACACCATCTCCACAGCCAGCACACCCTCTCTCCAACCATTCTCACCCCAGCTAGCACACCCTATATCCAGCTAGCCAGCCTCTCCCCAGCCAGCCTCTCCCCAGCCAGTACACATTTCTCCTCAGCCACCCTCTCCCCAGCCAGCCAGCACACCCTCTCCCCAGACAGCCAGCCTCTCTCCAGCCAGCACACCCTCTCCCATGCCAGCATGCCAGCCACTCTCCAGCCAGCACACCCTCTGCCCAGCCAGCCAGCCTGTTTCCAGCCGGCACACCCTGTTCCCAGCCAGAACACCCTCTCCCCAGCCAGCCAGCCTCTCCCCAGCCAGCACAACCTCTCTCCAGCTGGCAAGCCTCTCTCCAACCAGCACACCCTCTCCACAGCCAACACATCCTCTCCCCAGCCAGCACAGCCTCTCCCCAGCCAGCCAGCATCTATCTCCCCAGCTAGCACACCCTCTACAGCCAGGCAGCCAGCTTCTCCCCAGCCAGCACACACTCTCCGCAGCCAGCACACCCTCTAGCCAGCCAGCCTCTCCCCAGCTAGCACACCCTCTGTCCCACCAGAAATTCAGCCTCTCCCCAGCCAATACACCCTCTCCCCAGCCAGCACACCCTCTCCCCTCCCCAGCCAGCACACCCTCTCTCCAGCCAGCACACCCTCTCCCCAGCCAGCTGTTAAGACGGATTTCTGAACTCTGTCCTGGCGGCGCAGAAGTTCAGAAGGCCAACCTAATTACTTGGAACAGGGTAACCTCTGGACAAGCCAGACCAATCAGGGTAGCGATCGCGGCGGTCAAGACTAGGTCTCAAGAGGGGTGAGGGTGACTGAAAGCCCGCAATGAGCACACAAAGCAAGGACACTTACAAACTACTCCAAACAGGTGTTGTATTAAAAATATATACACATTTATTCCAAGGTCTTTAAAACAATGACCGTAGCGAGAAATCACAATACAACTCTAGTAAACCAACACATACCATACCAATACAATATATATACAAATACAAACAAGTCTCAAGCGTTAGATGCACGAAATGTGTAGTCCACCTAAAAGGGAAGGAAAACAGGCAGTGCGAAATAATGCTTAGACCCAGTCCGCCTTCAGAGGCACCTAACTAAAAGGAAGTCCGAGCCCTACGAAGAGTGGAGCCTTGTGCTCAAAAGTACCTGCACACGCTGGTGCCAACGGGCAAAAGGGGGAGTCTCTTCGAGGGAATCAAGCAGTTCAGTTTAGTGCACAAATGAAGAAGAACAGAGTTCCGCGACTGAAGCGCAGCCTCCACTGTGGGCAGAAGCAGAGCGCGAGTACGGAAAGGCGTGCTGTTTTGACAAAGCGGGGAAAAGCTATGGGCTCCTGCAGGAGGGCGACCAGTTCCTAGCTATGCTACTCACTGGTCCCCGATGCAAGCAGACCCAGGCTTCTTCGCGTCAGTTTCAGTCGCTGGCAGGTTCAGGAGAGCAGGGGACGTCTCGTCGTCGTGTAGAGTCTGCAGCAGCAGAGTTGAGTTAAAGATGTCCCAAACGAAGTGAACCCGCACAGTTTGCTACCACAGCAGGGCAACGGAGCGGCCGTGTGTATCTCAGTCAAATGTACACTACTCACTTCAGACCTGGGAACGCCAAGTGTACGAATCGTGTGAGAGTGACCAGGACTAGAAATACAACACAACCTGGCGGCGGTTACAGAGCAAGACTCCTGTGTAGGCTGGTCAGTCTGCTGGATGGCCCAGAGACACTTCCGAAGGCTTACGAGCAGGAGATGGTGAAGATGCCGAGAATAGCTGTCCCCGCTATTCCAAGGGTCGAAGTACCAGTACAGGCCTTCTGGTTCGATCAGAGGTAAAAAGGGTTTCACAAGGCGACAGCAGTGCAGAGGAGCAGTCCTTCAGCGGGTCACCAGCGATTCCTCAGTTCAGCCTCGTGGTTGCAGGATACTTGGCTCCTGTATTCCTTCGTTCGTGAGAACTCAGGAGATCGACATGGTAGTGGCGTTTCCAGCCCCCTCTTATCCATGGTTCCCTTCGCGCCAAAACAAGGGGACCCAATGGGAGATCCGCTCATCAACACTCACACCATACGTGGACCTATCACGGACCACGGTGGTCCCAGGCATTCACACCACCCTAGACTCTCTGGCACCCAGGATGTGTATTGGGACCAGACATCCCAGCCCACATCCTGGAGGCACACACAAGGCCTGTAGAAGCCCGCGAAAGCATCTGTGTTTCGCGGGAAAGTACATGCCCAAATAAGGAAGGCCCCGGGTCGGCTCGACCAGGGGAAGGTGAAGGGAGCAAGACGGTCAGCGGACAGGACAAAGGAGCCTCGTGGTCTGGCCATTTTGGGAGCCAAAAGGAGCTCAAAACACAAGAAACGATCGCTGCCACCATTCCCGTCCGTGAATCACTTGCACTTGAGTATCTAGGGCCTGTAGAAGGCTAGAGACCCAAGAGAGCAGTAACTTAGCTTACAGTGCCCTCTTGTGTCATGTTGCACGAAAGCCGCAACATGATAAAAGAAACTACGGAAAACAGCGTTTCCCGGTACTGACTGTCTTAAGGGCATGTCAGTTTCCCCGTAAGAATGGAGCGAAAGCCCAGAGGAGTGCGGCAGAAGGCTGCACTTCTCTGGCAAAGTCGAGAACAAGGTGAAAAACAACAGCAAAAAGTTTAGGGGTTGCCACATGGAAGGACAATTACCCACAATTACGAAATCTTTCCTAACACCAGCCACCCTCTCTCCAGCCAGCACACCCTTTCCCCAGTCAGCCTGCCCAGCCAGCCACCCTCTCTCCATCCAGCCAGCCTCTCCCCAGCCAGAACACCCTCTCTCCAGACAGCCATCATCTCTCCAGCCAGCACACCATCTCTCCTGCCAGCCAGCCTCTCCCCATCCAGCACACCTTCTCCCCAGCTAGCACACCCTCTCTTCAGCCTGCCAGCCTCCCCTCAGCTAGCAGCCAAACAGCTTCTCCCCAGCCAGCACACCCCCTCTCCAGCCAGACAGCTTCTCCCCAGCCAGCACACCCACTCTCCATCCATCCAGCCTCTCCCCAGCCAGCACACCCTCGCCAGCCAGCCTCTCAGCCAGCACACCCTCTCCCCAGTCAGTACACAATATCTCCAGCCAGCCAGCCTCTCCCTAGCAAGCACACCTTCTCCCCAGCCAGCCAGCTCTCCCCAGCCAGCACACACTCTCCCCAGCCAGAAGGCCTCTTCCCAGCCAGCACACCCTCTTTCCAGCCATCCAGCACACCCTCTGACCAGCCAGCCAGCCTCTCTCCAGTCAGCAGACCCTCTCTACAACCAGCACACCCTTTACACAGCCAGGCAGCCAGCCAGCCTCTCTCCAGCCAGCTCGCCTCTCCCCAGCCAGTACACCCTTTCTCCAGCCAGCCAGACCCTCTTGCCAGCCAGTCACCCAGCCAGCCCCTCCACAGCCAGGCATCCTCTCTCCAGACAGCACACCCTCTCCCCAGACAGTCTCCCCCCAGCCAGCTAGCCTCTCTCCAGCTAGCACACCCCTCCCCAGCCAACGCATCCTCTCCCCAACCGGTTAGCCTCTCCCCAGCCAGCACACCCTCTTTTCAGCCAGCCACCCTCTCTCAGTCTGCACGCCCTCTCCCCACCTAGCACACCTTATCTCCAGCCAGCCAGCACACCCTCTCCCCAGCCAGACAGCCTCTCCCCAGCCAGCGCACCCACTTTCCAAATAGAAAGCCTCTCCCCAGCCAGCACCCCCTCTTTCCAGCCATCCTGCACACCCTCTATCCAACCAGCCAGCCTCTCTCCAGTCATCACACCCTCTCTACAGCCAGCACACCCTCTCCCCAGCCAGCCAGACCCTCCCCAGATAGTCAGCCAGCATCTCTCCAGCCAGCACACCCTCTACCCAGCCAGCCAGACCCTCGCCAGCCAGCACACCATCTCTTCAGCCAGCACACCCTCTCTCCAGCCACCCTCTCCGCAGCCAGAACAAACCCTCTCCAGCCAGCTCACACACGTCCCAGCCACGACACTCTCTCTCCAGCCAGCCAGCCTCTCCCCATCCAGCACACCTTCTCCCCAGCCAGCACATCCTCTCTTCAGCCTGCCAGCCTCTCCTCAGATAGCACACCCTCTCACCAGCCAAACAGCCTCTCCCCGGCCAGCACACCCTCTCTCCAGCCAGACAGCCTCTCCCCAGCCTGCCAGCCTCTCCCCAGCTAGCACATCCTCTCACCAGCCAAACAGCCTCTCCCCAGCCAGCACACCCACTCTCTATCCAGCCAGCCTCTCCCCAGCCTGCACACCCTCGCCAGCCAGCCTCTCAGTCAGCACACCCTCTCCCCAGTCAGTACACAATATCTCCAGCCAGCCAGTCTCTCCCTAGCAAGCACACCCTCTCCCCAGCCAGCCAGCCTCTCTCCAGCCAGCACACCCTCTCTCCAGCCAGAAGGCCTCTTCCCAACCAGCACACCCTCTTTCCAGCCATCCAGCACACCCTCTGACCAGCCAGCCAGCCTCTTTCCAGTCAGCACACCCTCTCTATAACCAGCACACCCTCTACACAGCCAGGCAGCCAGCCAGTATCTCTACAGCCAGCTCGCCTCTCCCCAGCCAGTACACCCTTTCTCCAGCCAACCAGACCCTCTTGCCAGCCAGTCACCCAGCCAGCCCCTCCACAGCCAGGCACCCTCTCTCCAGACAGCACACCCTCTCCCCAGACAGTCTCCCCCCAGCCAGCTAGCCTCTCTCCAGCTAACACACCCCCTCCCCAGCCAACGCACCCTCTCCCCAACCGGTTAGCCTCTCCCCAGCCAGCACACCTTCTTTCCAGCCAGCCACCCTCTCTCAGCCAGCACACCCTCTCCCCACATAGCACACCTTATCTCCAGCCAGCCAGCACACCCTCTCCCCAGCCAGCCAGCCTCTCCCCAGCCAGCGCACCCTCTTTCCAAACAGAAAGCCTCTCCCCAGCCAGCACCCCCTCTTTCCAGCCATCCTGCAGGCCCTCTATCCAACCAGCCCGCCTCTCTCCAGTCATCACACCCTCTCTACAGCCAGCACACCCTCTCCCCAGCCAGCCAGCCTCTCTCCAGCCAGCCAGCCTCTCCCCAGCCAGCACACCCTCTACCCAGCCAGCCAGACCCTCGCC
The DNA here is from genome assembly GCF_040938575.1 of Ambystoma mexicanum. NCBI lineage: Eukaryota > Metazoa > Chordata > Amphibia > Caudata > Ambystomatidae > Ambystoma > Ambystoma mexicanum. The sequence goes on from NC_090935.1 coordinate 49,063,015, forward strand.
AGCCAGCACACCATCTCTTCAGCCAGCACACCCTCTCTCCAGCCACCCTCTCCACAGCCAGGACAAACCCTGTCCAGCCAGCTCACACTCTTCCCAGCCACGCCACCCTCTCTCCAGCCAGCATACCCTCTCCACAGTCAGCTAGCCTCTCTCCAGCCAGCACACCCTCTCCCCAGCTTGCACACCCTATCCCCAGCCAGCCAGCCTCTCCCCAGCCAGCACATCCTCTTCCCAGCCAGCCAGCCTCTCTCCAGGCAGCTAGCCTCTCCCCAGCCAGCACATCCTCTCCCCAGCCAGCCAGCCTCTCCCCAGCCAGCCAGCCTCTTCCCACCCAGCACACCCTCTCCCCAGCCAGACCACCCTCTCTCCAGCCACTACACTGTGGAAATGGTTATGTGTGACTTACATGTTTTCCAAATGCATTTCCCCCCTGGCACTGCATATGAATCTATAAAATTTGAGATTTCTGTCTTTTGTCAGTGGTCGTGACGGAAAGAGAAAAAGAAACAAAAGAAAAATGAGAACAGCTCTCTAAAAATGTGCCTTTGTCGGCCAGTTTATGGCTTCCAAGATTTTATAGGAAGCTATTTGCCATGATGTTTTGTCGCCTCCAATCAAACGAGACCAACATATGTCTTCGTCCTCTATAATGAAATCTGTGAAGGTTGATTTTAAGTATCGACTTCTTATATGTTGGTTTGAGGCACATTTTAGGAGCAAGTGGCGGATTGTTTCCTTTTCTTGTATCTCACAAAATCGACAACTGTTATTTCCCGACTGGCCTCTGATTGACAAGATCTCATTTGTCTGCAAGACATTTAAACGGGCTCTCATCAGCATGTCTCTCCCTTTCCTGGATGGAAACGTCTTTATATATTCCTGGAGCTCATTGAGTTTTTTCGTATTTGGAGGCAGGTGTAAGGTTAATTTATTTTTTCCTGCTGTCTCCAGGGTGTTTATCCAGTCGAGTTCTTTGATTTTGGTGAAGATTCTCTTTGGGTACTTTATTAGTTGTTCTTCGTCTGCATTGACCTGTTCTAACAAGCTGATGTTTTCTTCTTTCCATTTTTTAAGGGATTTGCTTGTATTCCTTTCTATTTCGAGATTGATGAGAAAGTATATTGATGATGGCTCAGCCATCCGGCATTTCCTGAACAGTCTAAGAGACGATTGTGAGACTGAACTTCTGAGAGAAGGTAAGCTAAGCTCTCGTCGGATTGAGGCTATTGGGGTCGAGTTTGGGAGTCTGAGGACTTTTCGCCAAAACTTTGCCTCAATTTTTGTCCAAATGGATCGTGGTAAATTCATCATAGCATCTCCCCCGTATGTTAATGTCGGCATCACCTTTTTCTTATAATGTTCTAGCACAGGGATCAGTGAGAATCTTCCAAACTTTTTATCTATGGCCCTGGCTTGGGCTGCCAATTTGTTGGCTTTGGACATCAGGACCAATTGCATGGCTTTGTCTTGCGAAGAGGAGTCCAGGGTTACTCCTAAGTATTTGAAGTCGAACACTCGCTTGATCAGTGATCCTTCCAAAGTTAGTTTCAGTTTTTCTGTTTTCCTGGTCGCTTTTTCCAGTACTAGGAATTTTGTTTTCTTTACGTTTATTTCCAGTTTGTTTTCTTGCATGTACCCTTGAAGCTTTGTCAGTTGGCGCTGCAGACCAATTGGTGTATGATCCATTAGGACCAAGTCGTCTGCGTAAAGCAATCGTGTTATCGGGATTTTGCAGATTTTTGGAGGAAATGCTCGAATTTTTGGATCCTCGTTTTGGATATCACCAATGAAAGCCAGAAACAGGGCCGGGGCCAACGGGCACCCCTGCTTCACTCCTCTCGCTGTTGGGATGGGTGATGATAAAAGGCCGTTTTGATCAAGTCGGATGCGTATTGGAGTGTCGGTGTATAGTGCCTTAATCGGGTTTAATATAGACGGTGGACAATCCCAGGTTTCAAGTTTGGACCATAAGCGGGCCCTGTCTATCCGGTCGAATGCTTGTGTCAGATCGATGAACGCCACAAAGATTCTCGTTCCTCCTTCCAGTACTCTGTTTTTCAGCACGTTTAGCATTAGAATGTTGGCTGTCGTGCCCAGATTTCTTTTGAATCCTGTTTGGAGTGGATCGTTACAGGGTGATTCCTCCGCCCAGATCTTGAAGCGGTCGAGAAGCATTGAGCCGAACACTTTACCTATGACATCCAGGAGCGCAATTGGTCTGTAATTTTTCGGGTCCTTTTTGTCTCCTTTCTTGAATATTGGAACGATTGTTGCTTGTTTCCATGAGGGTGGTATCGTTTTTAAGTTGCAGCATCTGCCAAAGATTTTACTTAACAGACTTGCCCACTCATTTTCAAGTGCTTTTAGATCGGTGTTCGTGATCCCATCGGGTCCTGGGGCGTGGGAGTTTTTTAAGCCTCTGATTTTCAATCGGATTTCCTGTGGATCATCTATGATTATCCATGACTCAGGAAATATTTCGCCCTGTGGTTTTAAGTTGGTACTTGGTGCCTGGTACATAGTAGTGTAATGTTTTGTCCAAGTAGTTTCCCCAATCTCGGTTATGATTGTGTTTTCTTGGGTTTCGTTAACCGCTCTCAAAATTTTCCAAAATTCTTTTATGTTTTTGCCACTTATCACTTTTAGAATGTTTTCAGCATCTTGTTGATAGAGAGACAGTCTGTGGCCTTTTACCCATGCTTTGTAGAGTTTGGTTTCCGCTTCTGCCGCTCTCACAGCCCCTGGCGATCCTGAAGATTTTGCTTTGCGTTGTATTTTCCGCAGTGCCCGACGTTTCTCCACCAGTGTTAGGTCATACACGTGTCTTGGGGGATTTCCACTGTTTGTTTTTATTTTACGAGTCTTCTTGAACTTCGTCAAGAATGGCGTATAGTCTGTATTATTTTTGCTCAAGTGATTTGGCATTGAGCTGAATCCTTTTTCTATTTCCTCAATGGCATCAGTTGTAAGGTGTAGACGGTTTCCCTTCGTGTTGGCTATGACTTGGTGCTCAACGTACTCATTCTGGGGCCTTATTGACATCCAGGTTGTTGACAAGGGGTTATGGTCACTGGCTGTAACTCTTGTAATTACAAAATCTTTCGTTATTGCCAGTAATGGTTCAGTGACGTAGATGTAGTCTATGGTACCTGTCAATTCATTCCTTTCCCATGATGGCGGGCGATTTAGGTCTGGGAATGCTTCGTGCAAATTGTGAAGGTTTCTTGAATTCATCAATTTGACCCATAGGTTGCCGCGTTGTTTGCCTGTTGAGTTGTGGCCTAGGTCCGCCTCTCTTTCTTCCGAGCTCATGCACGTGGCGTTCAGGTCTCCGCAAATGAGGAAGTATTTTGCCAGGTGTTCTGATAATGACTCATCTATCGCGTCCTCCATTTTTTCTATGTAGGCGGTAGGCTCTATGCTTGCGGGGTTCCAGTAGGTGTTTGCTACAATTAAGGTGACTTTCTCGTAGGCGTTTTTAACGGTACTCCAACGGCTCCATGCCGCCTTAACCATCAGAATCATTTGATTACTAATCAATGTTTCTTCTAGTTTGATCCCTGAGTCTTTTTTAGACGCAATCAATAAGCCCGACGAAGGTCTTCCTCGACATCCTTGTTTGGCTGGTGCAAGAATGACTTCGAACCCCCCTATTGCAGGGGGTTCAGTCAGCCAGGTCTCTTGGAGGCATAAAAGGTCATATGACCCCAGGTCCATGTCTTTTGGAGACAGTAAATGGATGTGTCCTCTCGTGTTCCATGAGCACATTTTTAGTTCGCACTTTAAGGGGGTCGCGCGATGTCTATCATGTAGAATGTGCTCGTCTCTCGCGAGTTGCTATGTTTGCTTTTTTTCCCTCAGAATTTTGGGCAGCCAGGACCATATGCCTTTCGTGGGTTCACATCTTTTTTGGGGAAATTTTTCTGTTGAAAGTTTGACTGTTATTTCTGGAATTGCCTTGGCTTTGCTGAGTTTTTTTGTATCTTTGGTTTTTGTCAAACTTTCATAATTTTTGTTTTCTTTCGAGGCTTGTCGATTTTCCCTCAGTTTCTCTTCAACTTCCTGGGCTCTTGCTCTGTCCTTGTTTTTTCAGCCGATTTATTGCGGCCGGTTCTTCCTAAGGCACTTTTTGGGTGTCTGTCTGCTTGTTTTCTGCTGGGCGTAGTACACCTTTTATTTTCAGCCTCCCTTTTATTGTCTTCTTCGCTTTTGGTTGATTGCACTTTGACTTCGTAGCCCATTTCGTCCAGCTCTTCACTACAGTCGAGGATCAGGTTTTTCAACGTTGTTGATGTTACGTAGAGTACCGTTTTTGCTTTTGCATTTACGTGGCTTGGCTCTACTACAAGCAGATCTTCTGATTTTATTTGATTCAGCTTTCGAATGTATTTAAACAGTGTTAGCACTGAGTTTCGGTTCAAGATTATTTCGTCTCTGTTTTCTTTCACTTGTGTCAGCTTTATACGCCATTTAGCTTTGTCTACTTTTTTCGGTTTTAGGTTATATTTCTGTGTTCTGGATCTGTACCGAAAGATCATTTCTCCTTTGTCTCGTGGCGGGCTGAGTCGTTTTTCAGTGTTGGTTTTGTTCTGGGCATTCGTGTATTGAGAACGCGAACTGCCTGGTGTTATGTTTCTAGATGGCTTTCTTTTGTGTTTTTGTTCATTCCGTCTACCTTCTGATCTCCTTCATGATTTACCGCGTTCACCCTCTTTCTGTCTGGAGGAATTGTATCTTTGTTCTTTTTTCCAATTTCCTGAGGTCTGATTGTCTCTGGGTCTCGATTTTGACCTTTCGTTTTCTTTTTTTGTTTCTTTCTGCATCCTTTTTGGCTTTGTCTGTCTATCTGTATCAATTGGACTGGCGCCCTTGGTCTTTATGTTCTTCGCGTTTTCCCTAGAATTTTTTGCTGCTTTTTCTCCAGTCACTTCTTCGTTTCTTCTTGTGAATTCTGTATTTTCCTTTTCTTTGTGAAATTGTGAAGATGATGCTTCACTGGAGCAATGTGCAGCTAGACTCGTAGGCGAGTTTTCTGCCAGGTGTTGGCTCAGATTCATCAATTCTTCACCTTCGATGCGATCAATTGTTGATGGAGATAGGGTAAAGGTTCTTTTTTCTGGCGTTTCAATTGTTGACGGCGATAGGCTGATGGTTCTTTTTTCTGATGTTTCAGGGTTTTTTGTTTGCCTCGACTCTGTTTCTTTGCCTTTCATTTGTGATTTTTCCTTGTGTTTTACTGGTCGTGTGAAAAGTTGAAAAATACCTTCTGCAGTTTGGTTTCCAGTTGAGGATTGTCTAGGTGGTGGTCTCTTTGTTGATTGGTTCTCAGTTTGTTTTAAATTCGCCTCTTTATTTGCACCCTCTGTTGGTGGATTATTTGTTGTGTGGCCTGTAGTAGCTATGGTTTGAGTCCCCCTGGTTTTACTCACCAGTCTTTGTTCTTTGTCTTCATACTGCTCTTTTTGTCGTGAAGACGAACCCTCGTCCTTTATTATAATTGTGTTTGATTTTCTGGCTTCCAAAGCCATGACGTATGCTTCTAAGAAAATAAGTTTGCTGTGGATCATCGCTTGGATGCTTGTGTGGTCTTTCAAGGAGTCAGCGATAGTTTCATAAAGTTTCATGAATGGTGCCAATGCAATGTTCACTGATGACATAATTGACAGTAAGTCAATTTTTTTTTTATTTGAGAAATCCGTTGGGCTGGTCGAATGATGTGGCGGGGTTCTTCTTAAGGGGGATTCAGTTGACATTGTTGTCTGATTTGTCCAGCTGCCTCGAATTGGCCTTGTTGTTTCTAATGAGGCTCTTCCTTTTCGATTTTTTTCGATGTGGTAACTTCGATTGTCATTTCCCCCCATGTTCGAGTTTTGGTTGATTAGGGGTCTCGTAAGGTTTTCTTGGTTTAGTTCGTCTAAGTCTGCTGTGGATGGCATTCCTATTGTCATGTTTTCATTTTGGGCTTTAGAAAGCCCTGCTTGGTTGAGTTTTTCTGGCACCAGCGTTTTGTTTGGGGTTTTGTGAACTTTGTCTCTATCTGTTCCTGTGAAGTTGTCGACATTCAAGGCTGTACCCTCTCGGAGTGAGGGTGTTGCCGGATTTAGCTTGCAGGAGCCTTCCTTTATTTCTGTTGTTAAATCCATTGGGCCTTTCGGGTCAGCTATAATGAGGCTCTCCTCTTGGATGGTGTGGGGGTTTTCTTTGTGCTCGGACATGACAGTCCCCATTTCTGACTCTTTGCCCGGATTTCTCTTCAATTCCCCCTTCTCTATGACATTTGTAGGCTTCAGATTTTGCTGGCCTCTTGGTGAGTTCGTGGGAATCTTTTGGGGTAACATCGGGAACGGTGATTCCCCCTCAGGCCCCACTTTGTCACTCAGCTGTCCTTGTGCCTTATTACTTTCACCTGAGGACCGTCTTTTACTATGTGGTCGGTTATCACTGACATAGTGCTCAACTCTGCGTAGTTTTGCTACCGGCATGCAGTCGTTTAGAGCTTCCAGTATTTCGAGATCTGTGAGTTCCCTCTGTGGGTACTCTTTTGTTGCTTTTTGTCTAATGTTTGCGTAAAAGTAATCCTTTATTGAGTTTTTAAGGGCCCCTCCTTCTCCTCTCTGTGGGTCATTTTCATTTGTTTTGACCATCAATTGGTCAGGTGTTTTTTGTTGCTGTTCGGGCTTCTGGGGCATTTTTGTCGTTCTGCTGCTGATCTTGTTTTTCGTTTTACGGTTCTTGAGTTTCTTGAGAGGCAAGGAACTTGTTCTCTGTCTTTTCTTTTTGTTGGGGTTTGATGGCCCTTGTACATTGATTTTCCCTGAGACCCAACTGGTCTCTGCACATTCCTCCGCCTCTTTATGAATGAGAGCCACCACTTTCACTTTCCTCTCCGCTAGTAAACACGTCGGTGATACTCCTGTGGTGTGCAACTCTCTATCGGGCTCCCCCTGCCCGTTCTCCTCAGGTGGGGTGCCCGCCACCTCCTCCGGTTCTGCCTCTCCTGAGGCAGTCGTACCATCCGTCTCTTTTCCCCTCCCTCCCTCAGCAACTTCCACGCCCGGCAGCCCTCCTCCGAGAGCTCCCACCGTGGGGCGGGGAGCGCCCTGCGGTGCTCTGCGGGGGGAGGGAGGTATGGGGGGCTGCGCCGGACCGGCGAGCCTAGCTCCCACTCCGAGGCTCGCTCTCCTGGCGACTGCGACCTCCTTAGCCGTGTCTTCCCTCTCCGTCGGCCCCTCCTCGCCGTCACACGCGGACCGCGGTCCCCCTTCGAGGGCCGCCTCCGCGGGGTCCCGCTCAACCGCGGCGGCTCGGAGTGGCAACAGGGTGTCTCTCCGGCTAGCCGAGGCCTCGACTGTCTGGATTTCCAGGCTCTTTGCCCATAAATCAGCAGTTACTCCTCCAGTTAAGGATGGTCATTCCTGGGGGTCGTGTTGGTCTGATTTGGGGTCTTCTAAGACTGGAGGCCGGAAGACTTTGCTTTTGGTTGGTTGTACCTTTGTGGTGTTTGCTGGCTCTTGCTGGAACATCGGTTTTGGGGAGCCCATTTGAGGCAATGTCGCTAGGTAATCCTTGGATATTGATGTTTGTTGTTGTTTTTGACTCTGCTGTTTCTGGCATAGTTTGGCGCTCCTCAGGCGTCTACCCTCTTCTTCCATTTCTTCCTCTCTCGGAGGGTCATTCTGCTCTGGATTCATGACAATTTCCCGCATTTCTCTGTTTGCCCTTGCAGCCCTGACAGTCATGATTGCAGGACTGCCACTCTCCGTCCACTCCGCGTCCACTCCGTGGATGGAAGGGGTTTATGTAAGGGTCCTCCCCCACACTGAAAACAGTAGAAACGGGCAACAGACTCTCCTGCAGGGCTGCCACTCTCCGACCACTCCGCGTCCGCTCTGCGGATAGAAGGGGTTTATGTAAGGGTCCTCCCCCACACTGAAAACAGTAGAAACGGGCAACAGACTCTCCTGCAGGACTGCCACTCTCCGTCCACTCCGCGTCCGCTCCGCGGATAGAAGGGGTTTATGTAAGGGTCCTCCCCCACACTGAAAACAGTAGAAACGGGCAACAGACTCTCCTGCAGGACTGCCACTCTCCGTCCACTCCGCGTCCGCTCCGCGGATAGAAGGGGTTTATGTAAGGGTCCTCCCCCACACTGAAAACAGTAGAAACGGGCAACAGACTCTCCTGCAGGACTGCCACTCTCCGTCCACTCCGTTTTTGCTAGCTGGTGTGGCCCTGCCTTGCTCTGTGTCCCCTGCATGCTCCTTCCCCAGGACTCCACTCCCAAGCAACCAGACTACAGCCAGTAACAAAGGGATCACAATCCTCCCAACTCCCCTGTCGGAAAACCTGTTCCTTGAGCCAGAAACCAGCCCCTGTGTAATCTGCCACCTAGGGCTAAATCTTTACTCCCCTTCCATGAGACCATCCTCCACTACCCAGTGACAATCAGCCTGCCCTTTGGCCCCAACTGTCTCCTGCACTGTATGATGTCATCTCCCTGTACCCTACAATTAACATCCCATCTGGGCTCAACCTGTCAACTCCCTGTCCTGGGAATCACACAGAATACCTGAAAGTGTGTGCCCCACTCTGCATCCCACCTCCCCTGGAAACGACCCTGGCAACACTTGCCCAAACAAACACTTGCCTGGGTGAGGGAGGCTGGTCTGGAGGGGGCGTAGTGGCAAAACGCATCCTGGCAATAGCCAAACAAGCACTTGCTGGGTGAGGAGGGCGGGCCCTAGAAAGGGTGGAGCAACATCCTTATATGGGCCTGTGGAGAGAGGACCCTTGGTCTCTTTTTTTGCTGACTCTGGGGATCAAGGGCAGAGAGGCATCTAAGGTACCCTTGTCCCCAGTCCACCCTTCATTTTCTCCCTTTTTTCCAAATGGTTATAATTCTCTTCTCTTCCCTGCCCCCCCACCTGTGTCTAAGTGTCTCTGTGTCTCTATGCCACTGTGTCTGTGTGTGTGTCTGTGTGTGTGTGTGTCTCTATACCTTTGTGTGTGTGTCTGTGTGTGTGTGGCTGTGTGTGTGTCTGTGTATGTGTCTCTGTGTGTGCCTCTCTTTTCTTTTTATCTTTCTCCCTTGTGTGCCCCTGTGTGCGCTCTCTCCCTGGGCACCACCTTTCTCATTGGGCGCCCATCTCTCTCACTTCCATTCTTTTTTGTCCTTCCTCTCTCACCCCTCTGTCTCTACCAACCCCCACCTTCCACTTCTTCTCCAACCCTTCCCTTCATGTCCCTGCTCCTATGTGCATCCAAGGGTACTCCCCTGGCCCACGGGTTCCATGCCAGTGGGTGTGCCTAGCTCTCCCCAGCCAGCATGCCCTCTCCCTAGCCAGAAGACCCTCTCCCCAGCCAGCCTCTCTCCAGCCAGCACACCCTGTCCCCAGCCAGCCACCCTCTTCCCAGCCAGCCAGCCTCTCTGCAGTCAGCACGCCTCTCTCCTGCCAACACACCCTCTCCCCAGCCAGCCACCCTATTACCAGCCAGCCAGCCTCTCCCCATCCAGCCCACCATCACCCCAGCCAGGACACTCTCTCTCCAGCTAGCACACCCTCTCTCCAGCCATCACGCCCTCTCTCCTGCCAGAACACTCTCTTCCCTGCCAGCACACACACTCTACAGCCAGCACACCGTCTCCCAACCAGCAAACCCTCTTCTCAGCCAGCACACTCTCTCCCCAGTCAGCCAGCCTCTCCCCAGCCAACACACCCTCTCTCCAGCCAGTGCACCCTCTCCCCAGCCAGCACACCTGCTCTCTTGCCAGCACACCTTCTTCCAGCCCACCATCACCCCAGCCAGGACACTCTCTCTCCAGCTAGCACACCCTCTCTCCAGCCATCACGCCCTCTCTCCTGCCAGAACACTCTCTTCCCTGCCAGCACACACACTCTACAGCCAGCACACCGTCTCCTCAACCAGCAAACTCTCTTCTCAGTCAGCACACTCTCTCCCAAGCCAGCCACCCTCTTCCCAGCCAGCCAGCCTCTCTCTAGTCAGCACGCCTCTCTCCAGCCAACACACCCTCTACCCAGCCAGCCACCCTATTACCAGCCAGCCAGCCTCTCCCCATCCAGCCCACCCTCACCCCAGCCAGGACACCCTCTCTCCAGCTAGCACACCCTCTCTCCAGCCATCATGCCCTCTCTCCTGCCAGAACACTCTCTCCCCTGCCAGCACACACACTCTCCAGCCAGCACACCGTCTCCCCAACCAGCAAACCCTCTTCTCAGCCAGCACCCTCTCTCCCCAGTCAGCCAGCCTCTCCCCAGCCAACATACCCTCTCTCCAGCCAGTGCACCCTCTCCCCAGCCAGCACACCTGCTCTCTTGCCAGCACACCCTCTCACCAGCCAGCACACCCTCTCTCTAGTCAGCACATCCTCTCCCCAGCCAGCCATCCTCTCTCCAGCCAGCACACCCTCTCCCCAGCCAGCACACCCTCTCCCTAGCCAGCACACCCTCACCACAGCCAGCACACCCTCACCCCAGCCAGGACAACTTCCCTCCAGCCAGCACACCCTAGCTCCTGCCAGAACACTCTCTCCACAGACAGCACACACACTCTACAGCCAGCACACCATCTCCCCAACCAGCAAACTCTCTTCTCAGTCAGCACACTCTCTCCCCAGTCAGCCAGCCTCTCCCAAGCCAACACACCCTCTCTCCAGCCAGCGCACCCTCTCTCCAACCAGCACACACCCTCCCCAGCCAGCACACCCTCTCCCCAGCCGGCACATCCTCTCTCCAGCCAGCGCACCCTCTCCCCAGCCAGCACACCCTCCCCCAGCCAGACCACCCTCTCTCCAGCCAGCACACCCTCTCTCCAGCCAGCACATTTTCTCTCCAGCCAGCCAGCACACTCTCTCTCCACCCAGCACACCCCCTTCCCAGCCAGCACACCCTCTCCGCAGCCAGCCACCCTCTCGCCAGCCAGCACCCCCTCTCCCCAGCCAGCACACCCTCTTCCAGCTAGAGCACCCTCTCCCCAGCCAGCGTCTCACCAAGTGTCACACATAGAACAGCATTCTGCTCCCAGAACCCTCACTGCATTATACCTAGAAGCAGCATCCAGAGCAGCCTGCAAGGGTGATAGGCAAGAGAGAAGGCGCACCGAATTGCATGCAAGGGTGATAGGAAATATGGAACAACAGCGCACAAGGGTGATAGGAAAGAAGGAACAACAGCACACAAGGGTGGAAAGAAAGAAAGCAAAAAGAAAGAAGGAAAGAAAGAAAGAAAGAAAGAAAGAAAGAAAGAAAGAAAGAAAGAAAGAAAGAAAGAAAGAAAGAAAGAAGGAAAGAAAGAAAGAAAGAAAGAAGGAAAGAAAGAAAGAAAGAAAGAAAGAAAGAAAGAAAGAAAGAAAGAAAGAAAGAAAGAAAGAAAGAAAGAAAGAAAGAAAGAGGCAGTATGCAAGGGTAATAGGAAAGAGAGAAGGCACACACAACAGCATTCAAAGGTGACAGGAAAGAAAGAAGGAACAACATCACACAAGGGTGATAGGAAAGAGAAACGGCCCACACAGCAGCATGCAAGGGTGATAGGAAAGAGAGAAGAGACACACAGCAGCATGCAAGGGTGATAGGAAAGAGAGAAGGCACACACAGCAGCATGCAAGGGTGATAGGAAAGAGAGAAGGCACAAACAGCAGCATGCAAGGGTGATAGGAAAGAGAAAAGGCACACACAGAAGCATGCAAGGGTGCTAGGAAAGAGAGAAGGCACACACAGCAGCATGCAAGGGTGCTAGGAAAGAGAGAAGGCACACACAGCAGCATGCAAGGGTGCTAGGAAAGAGAGAAGGCACACACATCAGTATGCAAGGGTGCTAGAGAAGAGAGAAGGCACACACATCAGCATGCAAGGGTGCTAGGAAAGAGAGAAGGCACACACAACAGCATGCAAGGGTGACAGAAAAGTGTAGCATCAAGGTAGCCACCATCCAGGTGGTGGATGATGCCCTCCAAATCATGGATACGGGAGACTCATGCCTCCTCCTCGTCCTTGAACTCTCGGCTGCATTCAACACCGCCAACCACCGCATCCTCCGCTCCCTCCTTGCTGGCAGGATGGGATTCTCTGGCACTGTCCTGAATTGTTTTACCTCCTACCTGTCAGAGAGACACCAGCATGTCCAGACAAACTTGTTGCATTCTAACCAACTCCAGGTCTCCTGCGGAGTCACCCAAGTAACCATTCTCTCACCAACCCTTTTTAACCTTTACATGGAGCCTCTGGACACTTTCCCAAAGATCCCAACACGGCCATCCACCAATATGCACAGACGATACTCAGTTGTACATGACAGTGAATAGTGCTAAAGACATCATTTGTCTCAGCGATTACCTACCCATCATCCAGTCTTGGAAGTCGACTGCCTACCTCCAACTAAACCCATCCAAGGCTGAATTTGTCATCATCGGTCCCCCCCACTAAAAAATAGCTTGTCCATCAATGGCTCAATGATATGCACCTGGGATTTGATCCACAACTCTGAGATTTAGTAAAACCCTTAGGTTTCACCACCGACAGCAGCCAGCCTTTCCTTCCAGAAATACATGGCCGAGAAGGCCCAATTAGCCTGGCTTAGAATCTCTACCCTTCTAAAAATTAAACCCTTCATCCCGCTGCAGGACTTCTGGACCGCTGTGCAGGCAGTTGTGGTCTCGCACATCCATGGGGTAAATGTTCTACTGACGGGGCTCCCAGCTGCACACGTGGCTCCCCTAAAAGCAGTCCACCACACTGCAGCATGTCTTATTACAGGAGCACAGAAATGTGACCGAATTACTGTCAACTAACTTTTCTTGTTGGGGTTTGAGTGTCCCAGTTTCCCTCCTCCACCTCACCTGAGTAATCCGTGTCCTCTTCCACTGGGCTCAAAGATCGGTGGGATCTGTAGTCCTTTTGTTTTTTGTTTCTGTAGTTTGGGTCTCTCACGAGAGGAAGCCACAGTGAAGGCTACTAGGGAGCACTTCCCTGGGGACCCCCTTCCCGGAAGGGACAATATAGGGGGGAAAAGCCAAACGTGGCAAAAAAAAACCTCTGAATTTGTGGGCAGCAGGAATCCTTGAAGGTACAGGACACGAGTGGCAGAAATGTAACCGTCCAGCAATGGAACCCAACAGGTCAGATCCCAAATGGTATCATCAAAAACTATGGAATAGAGTGCAGATGGAACATCCATAGAAAAGCCCAAAGCGTTAGGCAGCAGTAAAGAGAAAGAGAGAAAGGAGGAGGCGGAGAGACCGCTTGGAAAGAGGACCCGTACGCGAGCCGCGCACGGGAAGGCAGCACGAACTGAGGAGGGAGAGCAGGGAGGCAGACCAGAGTGAAAAGTAAACAAGAAAAAGAGACCGGAAGAGTCCGGGACAACACTGCGTGGCGCAACAACGGCAGCTAAAGAAAAAACAGCTGACCGAAAGGTTGCAATGTGCAGATGTCAGAAAGAGGCGTGCCTAAATAGGTCTATGTGCATGCGATGAAAAAGAACTAGACCGCTGCATACACATAGTTTATTGCGTGATGGAAATCAGGAAGTGCAGTAGTGAATCCAACGGGGCCATAGACGGCAGTATCCGAGGCGTCGCATGACAGTATGCCCTCTCGAACCCCCGGGTTTGCCCGGTTGAGCCCTGTGAAATCTCCTGAGTAGGATAGGGGCGTCTATATGCGAAAGAGGTTCCCAGGAGTCTTCCTCAGAAGAGAACCCTTTCCAATGTACCAGGTATTCTAGGCGACCCTTATGATATCTGGAATCTCTCAATTGTGATACTTCATACTCCAGTATTTCAGGAGAGGATGGGACAGGGAGAGATCGAGAAATGCGAGTCTGGTCTGCACTTCTTAGTAGGGAAGCATGAAAAACCGGGTGAATGCGTTTTAGAGAGTGAGGCAATTTAAGGCGGAATGCCACAGGATTGATCTTGTCAATGATGGGATAGGGTCCAATGAAGCGTGGCGAAAGCTTGGATGGGTGAGACCGTCATGGTAAATATTTAGTAGAAAGCCATACTTTAGAACCCACTTTCCATTCGGGAACGTTCTGCCGATGCTTGTCGGCTTGCCTCTTGTAGGTCTTGAGACTCTCTGCCAAATTCTGTTTAGCCTTTTCATGGGTGTCTTTAAGACGAGCCAACACTTAATCCTCCGCCAGAAGAGAAGTTGAAATAGAAAAGAGAGGGATGATAGAACGGGGGTGAAACCCATACATACAGTAGAATGGGGACATACCACTTGCGGAATGCCTGGCGTTATTATATGCAAATTCCGCTGTGGGTAGTAGGTCCACCCAATTGTCCTGTTCCAAGTTGGTGTAGCTTCGTAGGTACTGCTCCAAGGTTGCATTCAAGCGTTCAGTCTGCCCATTGGTCTGGGGGTGATACCCAGACGATAATGCACGTTCGATTCCTAGGGCTTTGCATAGGGATTTCCAAAATTTGGAAACGTATTGACTTCCGCGGTCTGAGACAATCTTATCGGGAAAACCATGGAGTTTTAAGATGTCTCTGATGAAAACTGCAGCCATCGCATCTGCTGTGGGCAGGCCAGAAAGGGGAGAGAAATGAGCCATCTTAGTGAGGGAATCCATGGTCATCATAATGCAAGAACAACCTTTAGAAGGTGGTAACTCCACGATAAAGTCGGTAGTGATATGGCTCCACGGACGGTCAGGAACGGCATCCTGTTTCAACAACCCTATGGGTCTTTTCGTGCTGTGCTTGCTCTGGCTGCATACGCTGCAGGTCTTAACATATCGTTTCACATCTCGGGAATAGCCTGGCCAATAAAAGGCCCTTCTGACCAGATCTAAGGTGCTGGCTTGTCCCGTGTGGCCGGCCGTCTTATGGTCGTGGCACCAGGCTAGCACCTTGTTTTGCAAGATTTTGGATGGTACCCACAATCTTCTCTTCCTAAACAGTAGGCCTTCGCTAATCCTCTTGGTTCGGTTTGCATAGCAGTGGCCTCTCTGAGTTGATGTAGAAAGGTAGAGGCGGTTGCAATGATTCGATTCCTGGGGATCCGTCGCTCTGGAGTACAGGAGGAGGGACTGGAAGGATGAGTCTTCCTTGAAAGTGCGTCGGCCAAAGTGTTCTGACTCCCTGGGATATACGTGATACTGAAATCGTACTGAGAAAATAAATGTGCCCATCGTGCCTGCCTCGAGTTTACACATTCCATAGACTGCAAGACCTGCAAGTTTTTATGATCCGTCCTAATTACAAAGGGATGGCTTCCCCCTTGTAGTAAATGCCTCCAGACCTCGCATGCCTTTTTCATGGCCAAGAGTTCTCTTTCGATAACCGAGTAGTTTTCTTGGCTCGATGTAAGGGTCTTAGACAAATACGCCACTGGATGTTCTTCTTTGTCATGTTCTTGAAGCAAAACTGCTCCAATGGTGGCTGCTGAGGCATCTGTTTCAAGTATGAATTGTTTCTTTTGATCTGGCTGTCTTAGAATGGGTGCACTGCAAAACCTTTTCTTCAATAGTTGGAAGCTTTCTTCTGCTTGTGTGTTCCAAACAAACAGTATGGAAGTTTTTTTTAGAAGGTTTGTTATGGGCAGGGTGACCTCAGAGAATCCTGGGATGAAACGTCTGTAGAAATTTGCCATGCCCAAAAATCTTTTGACCTCTTTAACGGAAGATGGAGCAGGCCATTTGAGAATGGCATCTACCTTCTGTTTGTCCATCTGGACACATTGGGGTGAGAGAACAAAACCCAAATAGGTTACTGTTGTGACTCCAAAAACACACTTCTCTTTCTTGGCCAGTAGCTGGTGTTGTTTGAGCCGCTTTAATACTTCTTTCAAATGGGTCAGGTGTTCTGGTATGTTTTTGGAAAAAATCAGAATGTCGTCCAGGTATACGACAACTGACACAAATAGAAGATCTGAAAAGATTCGGTCTATAAATCTTTGAAACACTGCCGGGGCGTTCACTAGTCCAAAAGGCATTACATGATACTCGTACAACCCGAAGAGCGTTCTGAAAGCCGTTTTCCACTCATCCCCGGCGCGTATTCTGAGCAAATGGTAGGCGTTGCGCAGATCCAACTTGGTAAATACCGAGGCACCCTGGACGGCCTCTAAGATGTCAGGGATGAGTGGCATGG
This sequence comes from Ambystoma mexicanum, assembly GCF_040938575.1. Classification (NCBI taxonomy): domain Eukaryota; kingdom Metazoa; phylum Chordata; class Amphibia; order Caudata; family Ambystomatidae; genus Ambystoma; species Ambystoma mexicanum. Next base: position 49,079,131 of record NC_090935.1, read on the forward strand.
GATATCTATCCTTCTCTGTAACTTTGTTCAGTCCTCGGTAGTCAATACAAGGCCGAAGGTCTCTGGAGTATCGTTTCGCTATGAAAAACAATGGTGCACCAGCAGGGGATTTGGAGGGTCTAATGAGACCGTTGTAGAGGTTATCATCGAGATACTGCCGAAGGGCTTCCTTTTCCATTTTTGTAATGCTCACCTGATTCTCGCAGAGGCGCCGGTCTTGACTGGGCGACTACCGTATCTTCAAAGGTGATGTGTAGCACCCGGTTGGCTCTTTGGGCTGGACCTCTGTGCACTGTATGCCTGACGTGTAGAGTAAGATGTCTGCAGATAGAAAATATGGGGTTAATGAACTGGGGTTATTGGGGTGTCCCTATCTCTTTCCTCTTCTCCTCTCCTGTAGACCCCCAAAGGTTAACGCTCTCACCTTAGGTAAGTGAATGCCGAGCTCTCCATCTGCCTCGGGGCAGGGTGCTGTAACCAGTTTCTTCACTGGATAGGTAGCGCAGGCCTCTTGACTTCAGAGGACTGCTGTCCGTAGTTTACTGCACGAACGGTAAGTTTCGAGTCATTCAAATGTCTTTAAAGTCTTTAGTAATGATGTCTCTTGTTTTGCAGGGTTCCGGCGATGGCGGATGACGGGCTGAAGTGAGTTGAAGATGGAGCCCGTGTGATGAATAGAAGCGCCTGGAAGCACGTAAGTAAGCGCTTGTTGCCTGCTTCACTATGCGCTCTAACTGTCTTTTTATTTTGCAGGTACGAGTTCGGAGCGGCTTCAGGGTGCCGGAATACCCACTGGATTAGATGTGGAAAGGAGTAATGGCACGTGAGTATTAAAGTTCCCCAATGTCTTTAAACGCACCTTGTTTTGTCTTTCAGATGCGGGATGCAGCGCCAAAGGCCTCCGGAGCGCACGAAGAGTAGGTAAGCCTTTGCCTTTCAGATGCCGGAATGCTAACCTGTTCTTTCTTGTCTTTATAGGTGTTGCTGAAGACTGGATTCAGGATGGTAAGCCTTTGCCTTTCAGATGCCGGAATGCTAACCTGTTCTTTCTTGTCTTTATAGGTGTTGCTGAAGACTGGATTCAGGATGGTAAGCCTTTTTCCTTAGGCCCAGGACCGGATGCAGAAGACACGATGAGCGTTCTGCTGCAGAGGTTGCAGAATAACGCAAAGCAAGATTCATCCACCGGGTGTGGTTTAAATAGCCTCCTGTAGTGCTTAGGTGTCTCCTTCCACAGCCACGCCTAAGTAAGAAAAGAGTTCCTGGTAAGAAAAGAGTTCCTGCCTTCCAGAAGAGTTCCAGTGTTCTGAATCTAGGGAGTGGCTCCAGCCCCACCCAACAGGAAAAGTAGTTCCAAACAGAAGAGGATCAGAGGCTCAACTGGCAGGCAAGTAAGCAGCATGGTCTGCTGAAGGTAAGTCCACCCAAGCATTATGAGCCCGGCGCTTCCAGCGCTGGGACTGGGCATATTTATGAGCCTGGTGCCACTGGCGCCAGGACTGGGTCCAAAAGGTCCCAATTGGGACTGGTTGGCACTCGGAACCTGGGTTATGGATCTTCTTCCAAGGGAGTTGGGAAAACCCTGACCTTTTAGAAGCAGAGATCATGACAATTTTAGAGAGCGCAAACATCCTCCCAAAAGGCACCAGAGCTTTAGGCACCAGGTCTATAGCACAGTCCTCCGGTCTGTGGGGAGGTAAATCTGATGGAGTGCTGTCGGCAAAGACCGGATCATACTCTTCTAACACCTGGGCGAGAGAATGTATGCTGACAGTAGTGAGGAGCGGACTGGGAACAGTCTTTACTGGCTGATACTGCTTCTTGTGAAAGCATTCGGTATGACAATGGATTGAATCGAATTTAAAACAGTTAGTCTTCCAATTTATGCTCAGGTTGTGTTGACGTAGCCATGTAATCCCTAAAATTAGAGGGAAGTGTGCTGCTCTGATTATGTCAAAGATAATGACCTCTGAATGCTCGTGAATGCTGAGAGGTAAGGGCTCTGTGGTCTGGAGAATAGGCCCCGAGCTCAAAGGCCTGCCATCCACCCCTTCGACATTTTGCCCGTGACTGCGATCGATGCGTTTAGCTCCGACCTTGTCCACCCATAAGGTGTCAGCAAAGTTCCCTTCGGCCCCACAATCCAATAATGCTAATGTCTCTACTTGAGAACCATTAATCGTAACCTTCACGGTTAGCATCATTAGACGGGAGTCTTTGGGTACGTTGGATGAGTAAATTGCCATGGACACATAGGGAGTACAAGATGGCCCTCGATTGCCCGTCCCTTCTAGGGTCGAGGGTTTTCGTTTCCCGCAGGTCTGGTGGGTAATTCAGTGCAATTCCGTACTGAGTGTTTGTCGGAACCACAATAGGCGCATAACCCTTGCTCCCTCCTTCTCTTTCTTTCTTCAGGAGTGAGAGATCTCCGGGTGGAACCTATCTGCATGGGTTCATCTGTGCGTTTGGTGGCAGGTGGGAGAGGAGCGGGAGGTCCGGTGAATGAAGGTCGTAGCTTCCGTCTTTCGTTACGCCTTTCTTGCATTCTGGCTTCCATTTGGAGAGCAGCAGTCATCAGTTCAGGTAGCGTGGCAGGATGTGGAAAGTGTGCCAGTTCGTCTTTCAGTTCTTCCTTAAGACCACGGCGGAACAGAATATACTGTGATTGATCAGACCAGCCGGTCTCCATAGCCAGTCTTTTAAACGAAGAAATGTAAGACCTTACATCAGCCTGACCTTGGCGTGCATCTAAAAATTATTCCCCGGCTGCAAATGAGAGTTCTGGACTCTCAAAAGTGCGCTTCAATTGTTCCACAAACGCCCTGAAATGCTGTAGGACTGGATCATTACCAGTAACTAGCGGAGTGGCCCAGCCTAGGGCATTGCCTGTCATGTTGGATATCAGAAATCCTGTCTTGGCTTGATCTGAAGCATAAGTGCGGGTTCTAAAAGCAAAATAGACTCTGCATGCATCAAGAAATTCTTTTAGAATCTTAGGGGAACCGTCATACTTGCCCGAGGATAGGGCCATCGGTGGCATGTCAGTAGACTGGGGTTCTCGTGCCGCTACCATTTGCTTCAGTAAATTATTCTCCGCCTTCATGTTTGCATCTCTGAGAGGCTTTGTACTGCAGCTACCAACTCTTGTACTTGCTCTGGGGTAGCCATCATAGGTACCTGGCGTTGCAAACTGTCAACTTCCTTTTCTTGTTGGGGTTGAGTGTCCCAGTTTCCCTCGTCCACCTCCTCACCTGAGTAATCCGTGTCCTCTTCCACTGGGCTCAAGGATCGGTGGGATCTGTAGTCCTTTTCTTTTTGTTTTGTAGTTTGGGTCTCTCACGAGAGGAAGCCACAGTGAAGGCTACTAGGGAGCACTTCCCTGGGGACCCCCTTCCCGGGAGGGACAATATAGGGGGAAAAAGCCAAACGTGGCAAAAAAAAACCTCTGAATTTGTGGGCAGCAGGAATCCTTGAAGGTACAGGACACGAGTGGCAGAAATGTAACCGTCCAGCAATGGAACCCAACAGGTCAGATCCCAAATGGTACCATCAAAAACTATGGAGTAGGGGGCGTGGCTAGCGTGCGAGCGATGCGGACGTGAGCCGAGTGAGCTCCCGTAAGCGCCGACACAATCCTGTACTTTTATCCTGATTCCTGGGGACATCGAGCGACATCAACGCCACGATTGTGCCCGTGAAGCTGTGGGCTACGACCGGCGGAAATCCGGGCTGTCGTCTGCCCGTTTGGAGGGCCATAATCTGCAATTTACTGAAGGCCGGGGCCCCCGAACAGCGAAACCAAGATGGCCGCCGGAGCTTGAGGGCAGACCACCTCCTGTCTGATTGGGGCTTGAAGCGGCCTGGTGTGGTGCGGCACACGCAGTGGACACTGACTTTTCTTACAACCGGAGGTCGCCCGGACAAACGGCTCCTGCTCTTGGGCTGTCTCGACCCAGCCCCGAGTGGTGGAGGACGGCAGCGGCCTGGCCCGACAGAGCTAGAGGTAGGTGGGATTAACTCTCCCCCCCCCCTGCTCCATACAGACGGTGGATTTGTGGAACCTGCGTGTTGGAAGGTGCTTGGAGGACCCCGAGGCCTTCCACCTGGCCTGTTGCGGGGCTGCGACACGGTACACCGGAGTAGATCCGGAAGGGCGTAATTAGCACTGTTCGACCTACCGTGCCGGACGCCCCACGCCTCCCCGGAACTATGGGGAAAGAAAGGCAGAAGAAACCCTCCACACAGAGCAGCATGGACCAATTTGCCGTCGCCACCACCCCGGCCCCGGCGGCCCCAGCAACGCAACCGAACTCCCCCAATGGGGAGGGCCCTCTTTCTCTCCATGATGTAATGGCGGCCATTGCTAATTCCCGATCCTCCATGGAGACCAAAATAGATAGCATGGCGGCAGACGTCTCCTTCCTACGCCACGATCTACAGAAGCTAACCTCCAGAACGGGAGAGGCGGAACACCGTATTTCTGAAGTGGAAGACAATATAGGCGGGATTAACCGCCAACTGTCCCAGGCCTTAAACCGCCTTAAGACCCTTGAATCAAGAGTGGAGGATGGAGAGGGGCGATCCCGTCGTAATAATGTCCGTATCCTGGGTCTGCCAGAAGGGGAGGAGGGACAGTGTATGGAGCTGTTCTTGGAGCAGTGGCTTGTAGACATCTTCGAGGCCACATCCTTTTCAAAGTTCTTCTCAGTGGAGAGGGCTCACAGAATGCCGGCGGGTAGACCACCCCCGGGTGCCCCGCCACGTACTATCATCGCCCGCTTACTCAACTACCGAGATAGGGATGCCCTCCTGCAACTGTCGCGGGCACAAGGCTCGATTACCCATAACGGCTCCCGAATCGCCTTTTTCCCGGACTACACCCGAGAAGTGCAGCGGGCACGACAATCGTTTGAGCCACTCAAGAGACAGCTGGCCCAACTAAATGTGAAATATGGCCTGCTCTTCCCGGCCCAACTGAAGATATATCATGGTGGAACCACGGTTCATTTCAGTGACCCGCAAGAGGCATGGAAATGGGCGGAGGCCCATATAGAAAGTGATTGGACTGCGAGACCGAGGAGGCCGAGAGGAAGACCGAGGCCCAGGCACGCCTCCCCGAGAGGAAACCCGGAGAGGAATGAACAGGGGGTCCTGGACCCCGATGCAGATCAGCGAGAACATTGACCGGACTGTCGCCCCTCTGGCCTAGTAATAGCGCTCTGAAGTATTCTTTCTTTGTACTCTTAAGCCGGACGCATGAGTAGTCCACCATGGAAGATGTTGACACTGGCGCATGGGAGGGGACTCTGGAGGAGCCTCTGAAACCCCCCCCCCCTAGCCGAACTTCCTCCTTTCCTTCTCCTTCTCCCTTTCCCCCCCACCCCCGCTTTCTTGTTTATCTAGACCCGGCTCTAGGGTCTGGGTTTTTGAGCTGCTACCTTAAGTTGAAGGTCCAGCTATGTTTGGGCGACAGGTACTTCGTGTTGGGGTGGAGTATAGGGTGGGGGTAAGTTGGGAATGTTTGAAAGTTTGTTTGTTACTTCAAGACTGTCATATGTTTATAACGGACACGAACCACTGTCTTTGGTCGAAGTTACCACTCCACCATCTCTCACTGATTGCTACAATCGTACAGACCCCCATCATGTGTGATAGATATCCTGTGCACAGACTCACGAGACACCCATGCGCCACACCAAATCCCTGAAGTTCCTCACCTGGAACGTGAATGGGATGGGGTCCGGGATTAAACGGCGCCTGCTTAGGCAATTTCTAAATAGACACTCCCCTGATGTGGCCCTTTTGACAGAAACCCACCTGGCCGGATCACACTGTGCCTTTTTTCAGAGGACTAATTACCACCTTGCCCTTCAGGCGGGGTACACAATGGGCTCCAGGGGCACCCTCATCCTGATACACAAGCGCATTCCATTTATTCAGCAATAGGTTGAGCGTGACCCAAGGGGCCGATACGTGTTCGTCATGGGGACCATCTGGGGCCAGACGATGGGCATTGCCGCAATTTATTCCCCACCCGGGTTGGGACAGGAATTACTGGACGATCTTACTACCCTTATAGGGAAACACCATCCTGATATGTTCATTCTGGGGGGTGATTTTAATGATACCATGAATGATAACTTTGACCGTTCCCATCTCCGAAATCGCAACCCTGACACCTCGACTAGATTGGCCAATTTTGCATCGGCCCTTGGGCTCCGAGATGTATGGAGAGAGTTACACCCGACTGATAGGGAGTACTCCTTCCACTCCGGCGCTCACGGCTCCATGTCCAGACTGGACTACTTCTTCTTGCCACATACCGACCTCCATAGGGCAATGTCCGCAGAGTTACTCCCCCGGGGCATTTCGGACCACTCCCCCCTCTTAGTTGAATTGCGTATGCAGGGTCCCCTTCCCCCTAGAACGTGGAGATTTAACAATTATTATCTGGGGTCCCCGGAACTGATAGATCGCCTGGAGGAAGTTTCTGGTGAATATTTCGAAATTAACGAGAAGTCGGTGGACAGCCCCGTGATATTATGGGAGGCCTATAAAACAGTGCTAAGGGGTGAAATCCTTTCTTGGACAACACATAAAAGAAACACCCGGTTCCGGGAAATATTAAAGGCCGAAGAGGAAGTGAGAAACAGGGAGATTGAGCATATATCCGATCCTACGCCCGAGACCCACCGATCCCTCCAGCGCGCCCAGGAGTGCCTCCGTAACAGAACGATGGATGACGCCAAGCAGGCCCATTGGCAGGCTAGGGCGAGGGTGTATGAACTTGGGGATAAGTCGGGTAAACTGCTCGCTTGGTTGCAGAGGAGAGACGAGGGGCAGCGCCATGTCCGGGAAATTGTCACGGCACAGGGCGACACCCAACATTCGGACTCTGGGATTGCCGAGGCCTTCACAGAGTTTTACGCAGATTTGTATCGGGCTCCGACCTCACCGCTAAACCCCTGCCTCCTAGATGAGGTGACGCTGCCGATCCTTTCGGGGCAACAGAGGGACCAGCTGGACTCTGCTTTATCAGAGGCTGAGATTGCAGAGGCACTGTCTCAGCTCCAGTCGGGAAAGGCACCGGGCCCGAACGGATTCCCAGTTGAAACTTGGCAGAAGCTAGGAGTAGACAAAATGGCCGCTCCTCTACATAGGATGTTTCTTGCTGCCCGGGAACAGGGTACCCTCCCACCAGATCTTTGCAAGGCCACTATTGTGGTCATTCCCAAGCCTGGCAAACCTCCACATGATTGTGCTTCTTATAGACCTATATCGCTGATTAACGGGGAAGCTAAGGTCCTTGCTAAGCTATTAGCGAATCGGTTGCAGTTAGTCACATCCTCCTTGATCCATCCGGATCAATGTGGTTTTATGCCTGGCAAATCGACTCGGATGAATCTGCGCCGCCTCCATTTAGCATTGGAGAGATCCCCGATTATAAACGAACCCTTGGCCTTGTTGGCAATCGATTTTGAAAAGGCGTTCGACTCCATTCGATGGGACTACCTTTGGGAAATAATGCGCCGCATGGGGTTCGGAGAGGCCTATTTAGGCTGGGTGCAGCTACTTTATGCTAACATCAAGGCGGAAGTGAGAGTGAATGGCTGGTCCTCTGGGTCCTTCCCCCTGGGCCGTGGTACGCGACAGGGATGCCCATTGTCCCCTCTTTTGTTCGCCCTTGATATCGAGCCATTAGCTCTTTGGCTTCGCCAAAACACCGCCTGGAGAGGATTCAGATGGCCAGAGGGACACGAGGATCGTACATCCCTGTATGCGGACGACCTCCTGGTGTACCTGGGTGACCCACTAACATCCTCTGCCATTGTAACGCAAATGTTAGTCCGCTTTGGGGAACTCAGCGGACTCAGAATCAACTGGGGGAAATCAGTCCTCTTTCCGGTGAAGGGTGGGGAACAGGTAATCCCCCAGGACTGCCCGTACCGGGTGGAACGACAGGGGTTTCGTTACCTGGGAATATGGATATCCGGGGATTTAACAAGCTATATAAGGAACAATCTCCGACCAATCACAGACCGCTTTATTATTGATGTCCGGCACTGGAAACTCCTCCCCCTGACACTTATGGGAAGAGCGGCACTTTTTAAAATGATGACCCTTCCTAGATTCCTCTATGTCCTTCAAAATGCCCCACTTAAAGTCCCCGACTCGGAGTTCCACCAGGTGGAGACACTTCTCAGAGACCTCATATGGGGGGGAGGCCAGTCACGAATTGCGTTAACTACACTCCAAAGATCTATTTGGGAGGGAGGAATAGGAGTTCCCCGCCTTCAAACGTATTACTGGGCATCACAACTGGTGGTGGTTAATGACCTTCTCCACGGGGACCGAGACCTGCCCCATATACGGGCTGAGATAGCCACTATGCGCAACACTGACCCGCTGCTTCTCCTCTATCAGCCCCTTTTGAGAACCTCTCCGCCCACAACCACTACGCATATGATCACAGTGTGGAGACAGGCACACCGATTCATTGGGTGGGAAAATAAAGCTACTAGAGCACAACCCCTCTGGCGGAACAACAACCTAGCTGAGACCCAGAAGTTGGAGCCGTGGCCTAGGTGGGTGAACGCGGGGATTGCCAGGATTGGGGACATGCTTACACAGGGGTGTTTGGCCTCATTTGATGACCTACAATTGCGATTCCAGATTCCGAATACGGAACATTACCACTACATTCGCCTCGCCCATGCTTTGAGACCCTACCTGACAGCAGATACACAGTTACCGGACTATACCCCCATAGAGCGTAACATCCTTCCGGCGCATATCCCTACCAAATGCACTTCCATCCTTTACAATGCTATATCCTCCTTTGCTAACCCCGAATTGAATGAACTAAAGGCAAAATGGGAAGTAGATGTGGGGGTGATAGATCCTGAGGATTGGATACAAGTCCTTATGCATCCCCGGGAAATCGCCATTTCCTCTAGGCTTCGACTAGTGCAGTTGAAAATACTACACCGGGTTTATTACCCTAGGACACGTCTATATGGCTGGAAACGGGCTTCTAACCCAAACTGTTTGCGGTGTGGGGATGGGGAGGGGACCTTTATTCACATTTTGTGGCTGTGTCCCCAGATACAAACTTTTTGGAACGCATGCTGTAGGGAACTCTCCCGAGTTCTGACTCGCACCATACCACTGGACCCAAGGGCTTTGCTTCTGGGCGTGCCCGATGAGATAGAAGCTAATAAGTGGGAAAGATTGCTCCTACACACGGCGATGGGGCTGATTAAGCGCAATATAGCGCAGAAATGGGGTGCCCCTGACTCCCCAACGCTGGAACAATGGAAATTGGATATGGACATATGCGCTATGATGGAGCGTAGGATTTACTCGGCGCGAGGCTGTCCCAACAAAGCGTCGAAAATATGGGACAGGTGGGAGGAAGGTGTGGCCTGAGTGTCCCATGTACAGGCGGGGGAATGTGCACTGGGGGCTTTGTTTTGTGCTTGTACCATACTATACATTATTGCATGTGATGAGATGATCGCTCAACTGTTGATGTTCTGGGTACCTTTTCTGATTGTGAACGACTATGACAGTCTGAAGTTGTTTTTGTTTGCTTGTTGCTTTGTTATTATGACCACTGTATTATGTTAATAACAATAAAATACTTTATAAAAAAAAAAAAAACTATGGAGTAGAGTGCAGATGGAACATCCACAGAAAAGCCCAAAGCGTTAGGCAGCAGTAAAGAGGAAGAGAGAAAGGAGGAGGCGGAGAGACCACTTGGAAAGAGGACCCACACGCGAGCCGCACACGGGAAGGCAGCACGAACTGAGGAGGGAGAGCAGGGAGGCGGACCAGAGAAAAAAGTAAACAAGAAAAAGAGACTGGAAGAGTCCGGGACAACACTGCGTGGCGCAACAACGGCAGCGAAAGAAAACACAGCTGACCGAAAGGTTGCAACGCGCAGATGTCAGAAAGAGGCGTGCCTAAATAGGTCTATGTGCATGCGATGAAAAAGAACTAGACCGCTGCATACACGTAGTTTATTGCCTGATGGAAATCAGGAAGTGCGGTAGTGAATCCAAAGGGGCCATAGACGCCAGTATCCGAGGCGTCGCATGACAATTACCCACAACCTATGTGAACTACATTGTCTTCCATGCCAAGGCAGAATTCCATTCTAGATCGCATGTATCATCTACAGAGCAGTCACAAATAGCTCACCAGCATACCCCACAGTTTGAACTATATTACGTAGCGGGGCCGTTACAATTTGTGGTGGACTGGCTCGTAGACGACCCAACCCTGGACAAACTAATGTTGCAAGCCACTGGGCCTAGTATGGCTCAGACAGCCCTGGTGCGGGGGGCGGGGGGAATGGTCGCACCTAGTGTCCCTAGGAGTGAGAAAGTGGGTGAGGGCACTGGCATTGATAGGGCTCACTGACCCGTTCTCAGTACAGATCCCCTCGGCATCAGTGGTAGCATCCGCAGCACAGGTGAGATTGGGGATATGAGCGCATTGGGAATCTCACGGGATGGCCACAATAGGGGATTTATTGCATGAGGCCTCCTTTGCAGAGCTGGCAGGACATACAGGACTGCACACGGGCCAATATTCATTACACAGAACTATCGCGTAGATGGCCCGCGTATGGCGAGCCAAAAGAGAAGCATTCCATAGTAGGCACCCTATATGACATATCTGAGAGTAAACACGCCATATCAGGGATATATGGTTTCCTACTGACTAATCGGCCCCCCTCCCCCTTGGTGGTAAGGGGCAAATGGGAGGAAGATCTAGGCGCACCTTTCACAGATACTAACAGGGTGTAGATAATGGGATAGCATAAGAGGGTGTCACGGAATGCGAGACTGCAGCTCATACAATTGTTGGTAACACACAGGGCATATTTGACACTTCAGAGGAATTCAAGGTTTCCGGGCGCAGTGGCACAGGTATGCCCGAGGTGCAAAGCGGCACATGCAGGGATACTACATATGTTCTTGGCATGTCCTATGGTGGGGCAGTACTGGCAGGAGGTAGCGGGTATACTGAACAGAGGAGGGATGCAACAGATGATACTCTCTGCCTTCTGGGCCGCTTTCCACGTCTAAACGCATGAAACCTATTAATAAAATGAAGGATTTGTCATACATCCTAGCCAAACGCAGAATCACCATGGCTTGGAAATGCCCCAGGGGCCTGGACGTGGAGGAATGGCGGCGGGATTTGAAGAAATGGGCTCTGGCTGAAACAGCATTATGGAGGGCGGCAGAGATCAGAGAATGAGAAAGAGCTGAGAGTCTGCTGGGGGCTAAACCCCAGACACTAGCAGAGACCAGACTCAGAGAATGAGAAAGAGCTGAGAGTCTGCTGGGGGCTAAACCCCAGACACTAGCAGAGACCAGACCCAGAGAATGTGAAGGAATTATGAGTTTGCTCGGGCCATAGCCCAGACACTAGCAGAGATCAGAGAATGAGATGGAGCTAGGAGTCTGCTGCGGTTATATCCTACACACTAGCAGAGACCAGACTCAGAGAATGAGAACGAGCTAGGAGTCAGCTGGTGGCTATAGCCCAGACACTAGCAGAGACCAGACTCAGAGAATGAGAATGAGCTAGGAGTCAGCTGGTGGCTATAGCCCAGACACTAGCAGAGACCAGACTCAGAGAATGAGAAGGAGCTGAGAGTCTGCTGGGGGATAAACCCCAGACACTAGCAGAGACCAGACTCAGAGAAAGAGAACGAGCTAGGAGTCAGCTGGGGGCTATAGCCCAGACACTAGCAGAGACCAGACTCAGAGAACGAGAATGAGCTAGGAGTCAGCTGGGTGGTGCTATAGCCCAGACACTAGCAGAGACCAGAGAATGAGAAGGAGCTAGGAGTCTGCTGGGGTTATATCCTTCACACTAGCAGAGACCAGAGTTGCCTCCTCACTCCAATCAGGTTCTTCAAATGTTTACTGGAACAGAGCCCGGGTCCACGCTTACTGCCATGTCTATCTTCTGAAGGGCGCTGCTTCAGTGCCTAGGGAATAAAGCTGCAGCCCAGGGATGGGTCCCAACAAGGAAGACGCATGCCTCTGTTCCTTGTGCTGCAATGCAGAGGGGGCGTGGCCTAGCAGTGCAGCCTGGCCTGCTCTCTGTGAGGGAGGACAAAGACTGGTTTGCAAATGGTGGGTACTTTCTTTGATGGCACAGCTGGCTAAACCGTAATGGAATTGAATCTTAACACAGAAATATTGAGAGGTTCGGAATAATGCAGTGTTACAAGCATCACACTTGGTATATTAAGGGCTCAGAAATGCACCATAGCAGGCATGAAAACTCAGCAGAAACCACATTCAGCTTTGCCTTTTTATCCCAAAACTACAAGCCCCCCTCTGTTCCCCCCCACCACCAAATCTGAGTGACAAGCCAAAGAATGTCCACAAAGAATGTAAAAAGTCAACAACATAAACAAGGTGACTGTTGTATCTTGTGTTTCCTGCCTTGGTCCTGCATGAATGCTTGCCTGAGAGAATGCCTGATGGAATGTTAGCCTGTGGAATGTTGTGGTGTGAGTGCCCCTGTAAGCTCCATGAAGGTCAGTTGGAGTGAAGTAGCCTGTGAGAGACGAGGCCGGTGGATGTCTCCTGTGTACCTTCCTACTTACTTACCCTTGGACTTACCTGATGTATACACCTTGTCACTGGAACTTAGTAAAGAAGTTCACTTCCCTTACCTGAGTATCAGATATTTCATTTCACCCCGCTACACTGGCGACGAGCTGGCTTGAGGGAAGGGACAGGAACCTACAGCCGTCCCGAGACCGAGCAACGCCTAAAAGCAAGGAAGGAGTGAGACCAAGGTGGGGACATCCACCGGCCACCCGCCCCGCAGAGGTTAGCTGACCCTTGTCGCATGGACCAACAGCAGTTACAAGGCAGGAAGGGGGTACCTCAGGACGGGAGTTGATGGATGTTGGCCACTGGAACAGTATTTCCATGCGGGCCACCTTACAGAGTTTGGCCACTGGAACAGTATTTCCCAGCGGGCCAGCTTACAGAGTTTGGCCACTGGAACAGTATTTCCCAGCGGGGCACCTTACAGAGTTTGGCCACTGGAACAGTATTTCCCAGCGGGCCACCTTAAAGAGTTTGGCTACTGGAACAGTATTTCCCAGCGGGGCACCTTACAGAGTTTGGCCACTGGAACAGTATTTCCCAGCGGGCCAGCTTACAGAGTTTGGCCACTGGAACAGTATTTCCCAGCGGGCCAATTTACAGAGTTTGGCCACTGGAACAGTATTTCCCAGCAGGCCACCTTACAGAGTTTGGCTACTGGAACAGTATTTCCCAGCGGGGCACCTTACAGAGTTTGGCCACTGGAACAGTATTTCCCAGCGGGCCAGTTTACAGAGTTTGGCCACTGGAACAGTATTTCCCAGCGGGGCACCTTACAGAGTTTGGCCACTGGAACAGTATTTCCCAGCGGGGCCACCTTACATATAAATTAAGACATGCATGGCCAACTTTCGACGTGAGATTTAAACCCGCTGGTGGGGGTCCGGAAACTAATAGGATCATCAGGTACTGCTCGGCTAGATGGGGGATGATGCCGGCATTTACTGGTCAGCAAGAACACAAGGAATTTTCTTGATGAGTTGCCAGCATTCCCTGATTTTGGCATCATTTCTGAGACATTTGTAAGAGGTTCTTCTGGGCAGATCAGGGGGAAATGTCAAGTCACCTTGCAGCAATATGTTTCTTTTGTCCAGAACAGGAGACACATTTTGGAGAGATCTTGCAATGATATGTTTGGATTCGAATGTCATGTGAGGCCCGTTCTGGAGAAGTTGTCAAGGATGTATCTGGCTTGAAGTGGGGTCTGATGTTTGGCTGATGTGACTGTATTTGACGTGGCCTCTGTTGAGATTAGTTCTTTTATTGTGTGACATGACAGTAATGCAATTTTGCTACAGTGATATATCTTGCACTAACGTTTCTTCCACAGGACCAGCGTATACTTTATGGACTTTTACACAAAATGTTCAGAGTTTCAGTATTTGGTATGCAATTTATCTTGGGGTTTGGAACCCGGCACTGGTTTTATAGGGGTGTTCTGTCACCTGTGCCATTGTATTTTGGGTTTGGAACCTGGCACTGGTTTTATAGCGGCATTCAGGAGAAGTTCCTCTCCAGTCAGCACCACTCGATCCGTGGCAGGGTAAGACCACAGGTGTGTGCCTCTCGCCCACAGCAACACGGATGAAATACCCCCGCTTCATCTGTGCGCCTTAATCAGCTTGATTGCCATTGCTCAGGGCCAATCTCCATTCCCCGACACGAGGAGCGATCGAAAATGGCTGCCGCAACCATCGTTTACATGGTTGCCTAGCAACCCCCTATTTGCAGCTCTACCGGCATTGGCCCAAGCACCTACTTCCTGTAGTGTGCCGTGTCGGAAGGCGATAGCCGGCCCCCTACCCTGGTAGGCCTGTCTGTGCCTGTCCGTGCCGGTACGGCCTCGGCATCCCACACTGCCCGTTGCCTCACTCCCTCTACAGTCCTTCAGTGGCCACCACCTCCCGACCTACATGTGAACAAAAAGTCAATCACCCTGTCCACTGCATCTAGGACGCCAACCCCCTGCTTATCCGGCTGTGTAAGAGACGTTCAGATATCAGTCTTATGAGCTTATAACTAACTTAAATAGCATGGTACCGCCCGCCACAGATTGAAATTGTCATTTTAAGGAATCTTTGCTTTTAAGCATGTACACATTGTTTTAAATTGCCTTCCTAACGTTGAAACTGGTTTTTATGTATATGCACGCTACTGTGGCCTGCAACCAACCTAACTAGCCACTACTACCATTACGACGGTATCACTCAGTTAAAGCCTCCATTACCACTCTCCTCACAACAGCCACCCATACGTGTTAAACCTAGCCCTAGCTTCTTCCTCAGAACTGCACTCTCTTCCGCGTGACAATTCACGCGCAATGACTGCAGTGTACCCAGTTATATCGATCCCTATATTTGTTTGATGCTAGATGTTTACTATGCAATTTTGACCACCATGATTATCCCTGCAAAGTGCCTTCGCAAATTTGTACTTTGAAAAACCCTATCTTGCTGCTGATCTAGCCTAGTGCCCTTGCCAAATTGGATTTCGTTATAGCCTATCGTGCTGCTTGATTCTGCCCAATGTCATTTGCTAAATGTACCTTGAAATAGCCCCTCTCTTAGTACGGTGAAACAGCCTATCCTGTAATAGCCTGCTGTTCGACCTTTGCCTTTGTCGCGCGTTAAAACATATATCCTGACACAGCCCCTGCCTCAACTAGCCTGACTCTGCCACAGTTCCGTCCACAGTATATTCCGTGCATAGCATGCACACTATGCTCCACTACCATAGCATGCTAGGTACTCTGCTCATCCTTAACACCATATTGCTCTATGCCTTGGTGGATCCATCTACCGTTGAAACCCCCTCAGCGTAAACAACGACACCATGACTAACATCCTCACGCCAAACTTTCCCACTCACTTCACCACTACTTCACTCACGCACACTCCTAATTGCCACTCTAGACTCCTCAGACTCAGATCTCGCACTCTACCCGTGCACACCAACACCAGCCCAACTCATGTAACCCTCCGAAATCTTAGACTAGGAACTCGCACCACTGGCTGACTCCACTCTCACTGCCCAAACGTGCACAATGCTATCCTCAGTACTATGCCACCACCCAACTCTAAGACCAAACTCTACTCCAGCAAATCACAGAAGTCCACACCTAAAATTGCCAAACAATCTCGACTAAACGGAACAAACGTTGCCCCACAATATAAATGCGCCCTCCTTAATGTCCGCTCTCTCACCGTCCATGCCATTGAAGTCAACAACCTTATTTTAAGTCAGGACCTAGATATATTGGCCATTACAGAAACATGGCTGCACGAGGCATCTGGCCCGACGATCGCTCTAGCCGTACCCCCAGGTTATTCTATCCTCAGACCGGACAGACCCTCTAAAATAGGAGGTGGAGTTGCCCAGATTTTCAAAGAGGCACTTGCCTTTAGGCTTATACCCTGCAACTGGGAGGGTAATGCAGACATACTGTTAGCCAAACTATCACTATCTCCCAAAAACACCATAAACATGCACGTCATCTACAGACCACCAGGTCTCCCAGCTGACTTCCAAGGACATATCACACACTTACTTAGTGAAAATATTAAAAAAGCCACTAAAACCATACTCTTGGGCAACGTCAACCTAGGATTTCAATGACCCTCTTGACAAAGCCGCCACTTCACTCACCAAAGAGCTGACAGATCTTGGTTTCACCTAGAAAATCGCAACTCCCACCCATGCCAAAGGCCGCACCCTTGACAGGGTGGTTGACCACAATTGTGACTCCACCATCACCTCTAACACTGCTTACCCCTGGACAGACCATAACTGCATACAATTCACCATCCCCACAGCTCCAAGTACCAAAATCATCACTCCTGCTCCTGCTACTCTCGCAAGAAGTGGCAAAAAGCTAACAGCAGATAACCTCCGCCCCTATCTCTACAAACCTTGCCTAGCACCACCCTTCTCGCAAGACCCAAATGTCCTAGCCGATATTTTCAAGGACTCAATCTTTCATGCAGTCAACACCATTTCCCCATTAGAAGAAAAGAAGGAAAAAAAGTATTTACACTCAAACTCCTGGGTCACAGACGAGCTCCAACACCTACGTAACAACAAACGGCAGGTGCTTAAAAATTGACAGGCTAACCCCTGTGACACAGCTAAAGAAAGCTTCAAAACTATTGCCAAAAAGTACAAAGATGCCATTCATTTTTACGGCTAAATCCGAAGCCTACAATAGCCGAATAACCGAAGCCAACTCCTAATCCAAAGAACTCTTCACCATCTTTAGTGAACTCACAGACCCCCCGATCCGCACGGACGAAACTACTAAAGATGAAGCATGGTGTAACAGCATACAAGCTGCTATGCTTAACAAAATAGACATGCTACCAAACAAAATTCTAAACCACTACCAAACCCTTCTGAACCAGAACAAAAGCAAGCCGGCACTATCTCTGCCCAACAACAAAACTATCAACTTCCCCAAATTCGTTTTTCAAGACATCTCTGAATCAGAAGTCATAGACATTCTTAAACACCTCAAACCATCGCAATGTAAAGGCGACATATGCCCTCCCAACATAATTAAGGATTGTGCCGAGCCACTGGCTCCGCTCCTTACCGCCTTCATCAACTCTTCATTCAAATCTGGCATTGTCCCTGACAGCCTTAAGGAGGCCTGGGTGCGCCCCCTCTTAAAAAAGCCTACACTAGACCCTTCCCAGCCAAACAACTACCGGCCCATAACAACTGTCCCATTCCTGCTCAAATCACTAGACAAAGCCGCTCATATCCAGATCCAACTTTATCTATAAACCAACTCCATCCTAGGAAAAAGGCAGCCAGGATTCCGCAAAGGGCATGGAACTGAAACCGCGCTTTTAGACCTAAAAAATCAAATAACACAAATCCTAGACAACGGCAAGCCCGCCCCCTTCCTCCTCCTAGACCTCTCGGTGGTGTTCGATCTCGTGGATCACAAAACCCTCACCACACACCTCACGCATGATGCACACTTCTCAGAGCATTCAGCTACCTGGATCACCTCCTTCTTAGAAGGGAGAGCTGTAAGAGGATTCAATTCAACACTACAGCTAAGTCAATGCCTAGTCTGGGATACTGAATGGAAACCCTTATTGATATATCTTTATGTCCAGTTCATGCGTTCTGGATGACTACCCCTATATAACACCCCTCTCTTGGAATCCCCCTGACCCCACTGAGCCAAGAAGTAGTTCTGTTTTGCAAGTTTAAAGGTTTATTTGATAATTTAAACAATATATATATATATCACACTTTATAATAAATTAATAATTGAATATCACACTGAATCTGAGCAGTAATCAATAATGGATAGTCTGGCACTAGCACACTTGTGAATAGGAACAGAAGAATAAGGTGGTAGAGAATGCTTTATATAAGTTCAGATGGATGTAATGTTGAATGAAAATGCAATACAGAAAATACTCAATATGATTTCAACAAAACAATGTAATCACTTTTCTCTGGCAATCCCATCCCCCCTTTATGCAATGCAAGGAAATGGAAGGAAAGCACACAGTTCTCAGAAATGCAATCAAATGTAATTCAGTTCACCCCAGCAAGCTTAGACTACAGAAGTTTGAAACACAGGCCCCAAAATGCTTTTATATATGATAGCAATGAAGTGAAAAATATGCTAAAATGCTTTTAATTCCCTCTAGAGGTTCAGGGTGAGTGGTATCAAGTTAATATTAGTCCAGGTTCACTCTAGCAATGATTCAGGGATGGTTCTTAAGAGGCAAACAAATTTTTAGCAAGAAAAGCAAGGAAGCTGCTGTTTTCATACGTGGAGAAATTTGCAAATCGTGGTAAACTTCGCGAGTGCGTTTTTCGCGATTGCGGCAAAAGTGTAGGGAATATGAATGCAGTTCATTGAAAAGCCAAGGTTTCCAGCTTTCAGAGGAAAGTTACTGCAAGTCTCTAAGACAAACGGTCACGGAGATATGAGCGATATGGTAAAGGTCGTTTTTCAGATTTGAAATTTTAAAGTTCAAAGTGACAAGTGACACTAGCCAGCTAGCAGCTAGAAATGACAGGTGACAGCTTTGCAAATGACAGGTGACAGTTAGGAGGCAGTCCTACTTAGATTAAAATAGCTTGGATTAGATTATTTTAACTAAGAGATTGGTTCTGCACCGTTCTGCTAGGTACTCACAATATATTTAGAAATAGAATGGGCCTCGCCACGGATCTGGTCAGGTTTTCTTCACTCGCCACGGACGGTCTCTGCGCACAGCGTCGGGGTCAGCTCTACTCTGCTGGTCTGGGTCTCTGGTTCTGATCAGGTCTGTGGGTCCGGATACAGCGGTCTCCGGTTCAGCTGGTCTCTCTCTGGATACAACACTGCTCTCTGGCAAATGGCAAGAGTTCTTGCAAATAATTCAAACAGCTCGCCTGGCTGTGATAATGGCAATGATTTGAGGCCTGCTAAAGAGGGATTTAGCTTGTAGTTGACCTCTCTGCTACAAATTCTGAAGTAAAGTATGGATTTTCCCGGCAGAGCGTCCCGCAGCAGATGGAATTGACTGTCCCTATCTGTCCTGACTGTCTGCTTTTATGTGTTTTGAAAGTGGGTGTGTGTGCAGCATCACTAGCCAGCCCCTCTCTCAACTGCCCATTGGCCCAATTCTCCCCTCTCCCATGATTGGGGAAGGAACTGTGAGTCAGAGTGATGCTGTAGGTTTTATGGGTCAGAGGATCCTCCCCTGGTCAGTTTGCCCACAAAATCTATATTTGATCAAAAGACAAATTTGCACAGGTACACAGTTGTTTAAAATTACATGCACCCATCACATATCACATGAGGTATCCCCTGTTCCAACTCTGCTCTTCCTGGGGGCTTGCATTCAGAAATGGCAATATTTTGTGCTTTTTAGTGGTTTTGCAACATCAGATTTTTCTCCAGATTTGTACACATGTACACGGCCTGTCCATACATACTAAAGTAAATTAACATGTCTCTAGCTTAAACCCAGAGTCTGTAGCATACATAAATAGCAGGGTTTTGCCCCAGAACATCACACAAATTGGAGTTTGGGCTTGAATTGAAGGTACATTTTTTAAATTAAGGCTCTCAAAGTTATACATTTCTGTCATTTGATTACAAAGAGTTGTCAGTGTTTCTGTAAAATATATATTTTGCTTTCAATTCAGTTCTCAGAGTGTTGGAGTCCGCCTCCAAGACTTGGGTGGGTCAGTCACATGTGTCTTCTGGCAGGCCTTTGTTGACAGGAAACAGTCAAAATCAACATATCCTATTCAATTGCAAGAGCCTATTGTGTGGTCTCCAGGAGGCTCCCAGCCAGTCTGCCTTCTATCAATCAAGAGGTCATGTGAGATTCTAACTCCTGGTGTGAATCTCTGGAGGTGAGAGGGTTTCCCAGGCTTCAGGCCTCTGGGAACAGTATGTGGCTAATTTTTAATTAAAATGCAGCCTTTGAAGTCAGCTGAGTCAAATCCCTTTGTCAGCAACTGCACTCAGTTCTCCTGTCAGAGTTTAGACCGCTAGCGCCCCCTTGAGGATTTTGTTGGTACTGCATACAATTTTGGGATCTTTCTTGGATTAATGCATTCTATACAGGAATGGTTCTTACATGGTAGTAAATCCTTGCTTAACATTGTTTTGATGGGGCTCCTTACAGTAAAATGGTTATGTGGAACCCCACAAAAGGGTTGAATCTTTAAAGTGGTCTGGTGTGCCACGATTTCAGCAACTTTTTGACATCAGTAACAGTGGATTTTGTTAACAAAGATCTTTCTTTACTCTGGTGGGTGGCAAGTTAGGTAACCATTTTGGTGTGCGCACAAACTGCGTGGTTCTCCTGGATTCTGGCGCACTTGTGGGCTTTTTGGCCATCTTGGATTTTCTAAGCCCACAGCACCAAATGTTGCAGCATGATAGCTCAAACGTGGGTCAGGACACCCAACAGATCCCCCCACGTGACTGCCCTTTGAATTTGAGTCAATGGGGAGTCGGGTGCACAAGGGTTTTGACCCACGCACTGGTCTGTCCGCATAATCTTCTTCCAATTCTGCAAATGGCACAGTTCAGCATCTTTTCCTTCATCTGGTACTGATCGATCGGTTCTCCTCGCCGGTCCTGATGGGAATATTGGGCGGTACCCTGGGCCCCCCGCGTCTCTGCTCCCGGTCTCCGGATCGTCCTCCTTGGCCAGTCTCGAGGTTTTCTTTCTCCTAGGACGACAAAGGAAGAGCGGCAATACCTATTCATAGACATTTTTCCCCCACCATTGATATAGTGGGGTGGCATATAAATTTATAGTCAAAACATATGAACATGCACATTTCTTTTTGCATTCAAAAACGAAAACACCCACATTGAGAAACTCAGAATTTGATAGGAGATATGTAGGATATTTTAAGTTAGAACTGAATTAATCTGAGACAGTACCCTCTAGGATTCCAGAGGATTCCTCCAGTTGTTGCAGAGTGTGCCTGGGATGGCAACACTTCAACTGGTTAATGTGGACCCACTTGTCTTCCCCCTCTGCCAAACCGCCTTTGGGGATGCGGATCTTGTAGGCCACAGGGGAGATCTTGTCTATAATCTCAAAGGGTCCCTTCCATGTAGGCAAACATTTTCGCTGTTTCGCCTGGTTCCTTTGGAAATTGTATAGATAGACCCGGTCCCCCACCTGATATTCCTTCCTGGAAGTCTTCAGGTCATAGTGGGTCTTCATGCTATCAGCTGATCTTTCTAGATTCCGCTGAGCATAAGCAAAAGCATGTTGAAGGGGTTTCCTTAAATTCTCCACATACTCATGAGTTGTGGAGGCATTTATTAGTGTCTGCTCTTGGGTCCTGTAGAGCAAATGCTGAGGAAGCACCATCTTGCGCCCAGTCATCAACTCAAATGGTGACATTTTGGTTGCAGATGAAGGGGTAGATATGATGGCCATTAGGACCAGAGGTAATCGGATATCCCAACTTGGCCCAGAATCTGCCACAAACTTTTTTAGTATGCTCACAATGGTTCGGTTATATCTCTCTACTGCCCCAGAAGAAGCTGGCCGGTAAGCAATATGCAACTTCCTTTTGACCCCCAGTATCTCCTACATCTTTGTCATTACTTCACTGGTGAAGTGGCTACCCCTGTCTGACTCAATCCTTTGAGGTAGACCGAAACGGGAAAAGATGTGGTTAATCATCAAGGCAGCTGCGGTTTTTGCCTTGCAATTTGGGGCTGGGAGACATTCCACTCACTTGGTAAACAAGCATGTCACAGTCAACATGTACTTATTCCCCCTAGCAGAGCGAATCACGGGGCCTACAAAGTCGATTTGTAAATCTGACCATGGCAGTGTCATCCCCCTCTTTTGGAGAGGCGCACGGTGCGTGAGGGATGATGGCTGAAATTGTGCACACACAAGACACCCCTTCAAGTATTGGTCAAGGTCCTGCCCCATGTGTGGCCAGTATGCAACCTCTCTTAAGATTTCCAATGTTGTGTGAAACCCCCTATGACCGGCGGTGGCCGCATCATGGGCGTGACTTAACATCAGGCTTCGGAATGAGGTAGGAACCACCCACTGATCGTGGCCAGCTTTGGATTTCCTTACCAGCAAACCGTCTTGGATCCGGAACATTTTTGGACATTTCATCAACACCCTTAGGTCCTCTTTCCCAATGTAATCGGTATCCGTCAGGGGAAAGTTCTCAGGGTCCTCAAGGTGTTGGTAAAACTTACCAATAATTGGATCCCCCTTCTGAGCGGTAATCAAATCAGCATCAGGGGTCTCCTTACTCCATTGTGCAATTGAAAGGTCATTGTGAGCATTTGTCTGGGACCTAGTGATAGCAGTGACCTGGATTTCCCCCAACAGGGACTCAATCTCAATTAGATCCCCTTGGATGGCCCCGGTTTTGGCCAGCTGATCAGCTAAGTCATTTCCAGTTTTGTCTGGTCCCTCTATTTTGGAATGACCCTTGATCTTTTTCCAATAGATGGTCATCTCATTCGAGGTGACCAGATCATCAATGTTTTGGATCAACTTCCCATGTTTCAAGGGTTTGTTGTTAGCACATAACATGCCTCTGGTTTTCCAATTAACCAGGTGCTCCACGAACCCGTTCCGTACATAATCTGAATCTGTGATTATGACCAGTTCGCGGAGTTGATGCTGGACAGCAGTGAGGATGGCCTGATGCACAGCCATCAATTCTGCCACCTGACTACTTCGGGGACCAATTTTGTATCCAGCGGAGGGTTCTGGGGACTCATTCACCCATGCATTCCCTACGCCGGCCACCAGTTCTTTCACCCCGTCGTTGTCAACATGGTAAGAGCATCCATCCACATATACAGTGGGCATTCCCTCACACTTGTCCTCTTCAAAGACTTTGTGTGGGGAATTAAGGTATGCCTCCGTGTTGTCCTTGATTTTTAGACTTTCGTCCTCGAGACAGTTTTCTCTGGCACAATCATGCAAGTCAGCCAGACCTTGCGCGAGGGGACTCTTCTTGTTTTGGCCATATCTGACCTCCACAGGAAAGCCTTGCATTGACAGAATCCAGGAAGTAATTCGGGAATTACTCACATTTCCGGCCCGGATTCTATCACTTTGGAGATATTGCAGAGGCTGGTGTGGAGTCTCCACTATGATGTGTTCCCCCTGGATAAACGGGCGGTAATTCTTCAATGCCCACACCGTTGCCAGGAGTGCCTTCTCACAATCGTTGAATTTTTCCTCCACAGAGGATAAAGTTTTGCTCGCATAGGAGATTACTTTATTGACCTTGTCATGCTTTTGGTATAATACTGCCGTCAAGCATGTATTCGAGAACCCTGTCTCCAGGAAGAACTCCTTGTTTCTGACAGGGTAAGCTAGGCAAGGCGCTTGTGAGAGGCTTCGTTTGAGTTGTTTTACTGCTTCGGCTTGTTCTGGACCCCATTCCCACTTGACCCCCCCTTCAGGAGATGAATCAGGGGTCTGGTGATCTCTGCGTAGCCCTCAATGAACTTTCTGCTGTAATTAGTCAGTCCAAGGAGGCTCCTTAGTTCCCGCAGAGTTGTGGGGTCTTTCAGTTTCTGAAGTGCTTCCACTTTCTTTTCCTGGGGACAGAGACCCTGAGGAGTAATCTCATGCCCCAAGAAATTAACACGGGTTCTACACCACTGTGCTTTCTGAAAGGAAAGTTTTGCTCCGGTAGCCCTCAACTGCGTCAGAACATAACGGATCTCCGCTATGTGTTCCTCCACAGATGAACTTTTGATGAGGACATCATCTACATAAGCCAGGTTACCCCTTGCACCCAGGTCGGGCATGGCCTTGTGTAGGAAAATGTTGAATTCATTGCTGGAGTTGATGTATCCGAAGGGAGTCCGGGTCCATGTGTACTGCTGGCCCCCAAAGGTAAAAGCCAGCTTGTATTGGTCCTCCCTACTGACAGGCACAGTCCAGTATCCATTGGTCAGGTCTATTGCAGTGAATACCTGTGACCCCTGGATCTGGGCCAGCCCTTGGTCAATGTAGGGAAGAGGCCATCGGGAAGTATGGACCCGTTTGTTGAGCTCCCTGAGGTCGGCGCAGAGTCTCCACTGGCCGTTTGGCTTCAATATTCCCAGCACCGGATTATTGAAGGTGCTGTGGACTGGACGGATTATTCCCCGGGACTCAAGGTTCTTAATTATTTCAGTAAGGGACTCCATTGATGCGAGAGGCAAGCGATATTGCTTCACAAACACAGGAGTCATGCCAGGGTCCGTGGGGATTGTTGTTGTGTGGATGTCAGTGCGACCACAGTCATATGAGTCTACCGCAAAGAGATCTTGGAAATCCAAGAAAACTTGTTTCAACTTTTGCTTTTGTTCCAGAGTCACACAGGCATCAGCTAGGTTGACTCTCTCTTCCACCATCTGCCTGAAGCCTGGAAAGACTTCTGGTTTGGCTATCTCCGCGGCCTCCTCCAGCTGGGTGGATAAGTCCCTGGTCAGAGTGCTGATTTGGACCGGAGGCTTCAGGTGGGAAAGGCAGCCCTCATGGACCTGGAAAATCACCTCATCCCTCCTGAAGTCACAAGTCACATCTTCCTTACCATAGGGGCAGGAAGTGTACACCAGGAAGTTCCCCCCATGCCGGGTAAAAATCCTGTCTGGTGTCGTATTGTCATCACTGTCACTGTCAAAGCAGTCCTTGGGGATTGGCCCTAACAGTTCATTACCTAAATCAATGGAAAAATGTCGGTCATCAACCGCCATTCCAATAATGGTGCCTGCGGCTAGAGTAATACTCTTCAAGTCACTGTTATCCACCTCTATTAGAATGGTGTAATGTTCTATGTTGACTAATGGAGTTGGGTTTACCCCCAACCCTTGCTGTTGGAGAGAAGCGTTTAGATGTGTGTAAGCATCAGGGTTTTGCAAATATTGTCCTCTTTTAACTTTCACTTCCAGGGAGAATTGTCGGGTCCTTTCTGTGATGGTGACTTCCTCTTTGATCTGAATTTCAACTGCATAAGGTAGCAATTGAGCTGACCTAAATGCTTTTTCTGGATCATCAAAGCCCATGGGATTATCCGCTAATCGGGACCAAGCTTTGAAGTTTATTAGGTCCAAACTAATGGCAAAGCGATTGAGAATGTCACTGCCTAAGTAAAAGGCGGCAGGGACTTCTCGCACGACCCAGCAATTGTGGACTATGCTCTTGTTGCCAATGGAGATTTTGAGCATACACCTGCTTGGCAGGAGATGTTTGGAATTGGGTGCTTCCAGGTCCATTTCCCATTTGTCTATCAGTTTGAATGTGGGAATGGCTGGATCTTTTGGGAGTTGGCGGAACATGACTTCGCTGATGAAGCTCTTACCATTGTTCACGCACACTCGAGCGAGAACAGAGTCCTTCCCATCATTTAACTGAACAGGGATGAACAACTGCTCTCCAATTTGCTGAATATCAGCCAGGATCTGAGCTGATTTCACATCTTTCTGGACTATAGGAGTGGGAGTTTCTGATTGTGGATTAGTAAAGAATTTCAGGGTGTTTCCTTCCAGTGTGGAATACCACCTTAAACTGGAAGGAAGGTTGATTTTCAGAAATAGAGAGGACCCCCCATCACCAGTCTGTTGTCCTACTGCTATTACTGTCACGTCTAGAATTTGGTTGTTCTGGAAGTGAAATTCTACTTGGTCAGATTTTTGTTCAACCATGTGGCAGGTGCCGTTTAAACTAACATGGTTGACACTCTGTTTTAATTTTATGGGTCGGCTAGTCTGGGTCCAGAGGACCTTGTTTACGCAATCTATTAGGGGTGACAACCTTCTGAGGAGGTCATTCCCCAGTAAACAAGGGGTGCCCTCTGGAGTCACTACTATGACTGGGTGTTTCAACTTGTGTCGCCCAATTTTAATGTCCAAATCTGTCGTCCCCTCGACGGGAATTTCCTTCCCGTAAAAGTTCTGGAGTTGTCCAGGAAGTGATGTGAGAGGAATTTGGTAATTCCCTCCCCTTCCTGCATTCAGTTCATCAAAGGCCCTTCTGGACAGAAGGGTAGCTTGAGATCCAGTGTCCACCAGTGCCAAAATGGTACCCTGCCCCTGTACTTGTACCGGGGCATAGTATCTTCCCTCCTTCTCCTCAAGGGGGCACAGATAATGCACATTTTTGGACAACTGGTGGGCTAACTTTCTGGTTTTGGACATCGCTAGCGAAGAGATTTGGGCAGAATTCTGTGGAGAGCCTTGGGAATCTGAAAGAAAAAGTTGGCAACTGGAGATCAGAGCCATTGTGGGTTCCCCTGGCTCCGGTTCCGGGCCGCCCCCCCTTTTTGGAGGCAGTCACCAGGATGGGTTTGAACCAGGGGATTTTCTTGCTGTTGGTTCTGGGATGAGATGGTGGGCGGCGGTAGCTCAGTCTCCCCATCTCCCCAGTCTAGATTTGCATCCCTAGGGACCCATTTTTCTTTGGGAGGAGTTCCCCCCTCTCTGAAGGAGAAGATCCTTTTCCCAGGATCCTCTGAGGATCCCTCTCCCTCAAATTGGAAGATCTGTACCTCCTCCTCAAACTGAGTCTGTTTGGGTCTTTTGTTTCTCCTACCCCCCTCTGCTCCTTGGGAGGCAGGCTTTCAGGGGCAGGAGATTTTGTTTCCGGTTCCTGGGTTTCCAGGGGCTGTTTACAAGTGAGGAAGGAAGCTTCCTCCAAGGCTTTATACCCCCCTTCCCTTTGTGCCTCCTCCCTGGGAACCGGTGAGTTATCGGGGTGCTGCCCCCGTCATTGTTCTGGAGCACCAGGTCCAGAGTTGGGTGCGTTCTGCGCCGGCATGCCGATCTGAGGGTTCTGCAGAGCCCTCAGTATGTGACCCAGATCCCGCGTCATGTTTTGAACCTGGCGCTCTAACTGGGAAACCCGCTCAGGCTGATACGGGGCCCTGTTTTCTCCCCTGGGCTGATCCCGGGAAGGGTAGCTATCCCTTCTTTGGTAGTACCCCTGGTTGGGAAGATTTGGATACCCCTCCACCCTTGGCCTCCCCTCTCCCGGATTCGGTTGTCTGGGCTCAGGGAATTGGGGAAGGAAGGGTGGCGGATTTTGGGGCTGGAAATTGGGTGGATACCTGGGGAAAAAGTTCTGCCCAAGATTTGGAGAATTTCTGCCCTCCAGTGGGAAGTTAGGAGGGAAGTTCCCTGGGTTAGGTGCTTGGCTGGATCCCCCCCCTTGGGCTGGAGGAGTCCACACATAACCCAGGATGGGTCAATTTCCCTTGTAACGGGGACTTACATAGTCAGGAGAGCGAGGGACCCCATTTGTGGGACTACCTCCTTGACTCCCTGTTTGTGACTGGCCTGAGGACCTTCTGGGCCTAGCATTATCTTAAATGATTTTGGTCCTCCAGCCCCGCAAAGAAACTGGAGTATTCCGGGGAGAAGGTCCACTTTACATATTGAATACAGCTTTGGCTGTCCTTCAAATGGAAAGTCTCCATCATTTGCTCAAACAACTCTAAGTGCTCCCAAACAGAATACTTGGCGTTCTTATGATAAGGCGTGATGACGCTCCTGATTGCCTTAATCTGCTTTAAGGGGTCCTTAAACAAGGCCCTTTTTGTCTTATTGGCCCTTTTGGTCCGGGTAACCCTGGTCCATTCATCTTCTGACTCAGAGGCACTGCTCCCAGAGGTTCCCGTCTGTTCTTCCAGGTTTTCCCGGATTCTGCGAGCCTGGGAATGGCTGGCAGAATGTGGGGACCTGGTCTCCTGTGTCCTGTACCGCTCAGAGGAGTCTTCAGATCCCTCCTTGCTGCCAGGATTTGATGGGCACCCCCCCACTGACCTAACTGGGCAGAGGTTTTCAGGATGCCCTTAATGGGCCTACTCACCTGGGGTTCCCCATCAAATTGCACTGTGCTTGGGTGCCCATACCTGGATGCCCGCCCCTCCATTCCTGGGTGGTACTGGCCTATGAGCCCCATGCTTCTGGCTGGATAGTAATCTGCCATCCCTGTGGCCCGGTGCTCATGTGCGCCAGGGGACATGGGGGTGGCAGAGTCCAGGGACTGAGAGAGATAAAGGCCTCTGGTACTAGGGCTCCTGAGGATATGCTCAGGAGTTTCCCTTTCCCAGCGAACCTGGTCTCTATCCGCCCCTGCTCCCTGTTGCAATGCAAGAGCCTGCGCCTTCAGTTCCTCAGTTAAGGCCTTACTAGACTCTATCAGTCTCTCCTGCATCGCTACCTGTTGTTGGAGCCTATCATTGTGCTGGCAGAGAGCCTCATTCTCTCTCTGCGTTTCCTGATTGGTCCTGGAGCACTGGGCCAGTCTTTGCTGCAGGAGGGTTACCTCCTGAGCTGTGTCCCTATTGGCCTGCTCCTTTCTTGCCAGAGCATCCTCCACCCTCCTGGTGTGCTCTAACAAGTTCTGGTGGTCTTTTTGGAGGTCACCCAGTCCCTGGAGGGCCAGGTGATTTTCTTCCATTTTCCTTTTTAAGTGGCAGACTTCCTGGCCTAAGGTATCCCTTTCCTGACTAAGAGCCTGCATCTGTGCCGCCAGGTCGTCCCTTTGCCTTTGGAAGGCACCAGCTTTCTGGCGCTCCTGGTCAAATTCTGCCTGGGTATCCAGGTCTTTCAAAATCAGTTTATTGCTCTCTGCCTTCTCCCTATCTAGGTGGCTTTGCAGGGTGACTACCTGCTCAGCACATGCCCTATTGGAGTCTAACTGTTGCTCCAGCTTTTTCTGGCTCTGCAGTAGGGAGTCCAAATCTTCTTGGTACTCCTTCTGCAAGGCCAGAAATCTGGTATCCTGGTCAGCCTTTTCCTGTTGCAGGATGTCCATATCCCTCTTTATTTTAATGATGTGCTGTCTACTCTCATTTTCTGACTCCTGGCTCCCCTGCAGCCTCTGCTCAGAAGAGACCAGGTCAGATTGGACCTTCTCTAACGCCATCTGTCGCTTATTCGCCAGATCTTGGCTTTCAGTACATTTATCCTGCATGTCTCCCATATATAGGTACAGGTATGCCGCTATCCTAACCATCTTGTCTTGTTCATCCTTAGCTTTAGGAGCCATGTATAGTTCACTCAGGGCCACATGTAAGGGACCCTGATCTCTCCATATATCTGACCCTGTTTCTGTGATCTGGGGTGCGATTGCTTGCAACCAGACCGTCTGGTCCTGATGAGTCCACTCACCTCTCACAAATAGCTTATGTAAGAAGTGCTCTCTGGCTATTTTCATATCTACCAGGGTCGTCATTCTGGAATTTGAGTTCCTTCCTGACTTACAGAAGTTTATATTTTATTTTTGCAAAACAGACCTTTTCCTTAGAGCGTTCCTTTGAGGAGTGCTTTACAGCGTAACACAGCGTGGTGATCCGACCGGATATGTGTATCTGGTCAGCTGGCACACTGTATTAATCTGCACAAGTGATAGATCTAATCCGGAATCCCCGGCTACGAGCCCCCAATTTGTAAGAGGATTCAATTCAACACTACAGCTAAGTCAATGCCTAGTCTGGGATACTGAATGGAAACCCTTATTGATATATCTTTATGTCCAGTTAATGCGTTCTGGATGACTACCCCTATATAACACCCCTCTCTTGGAATCCCCCTGACACCACTGAGCCAAGAAGTAGTTCTGTTTTGCAAGTTTAAAGGTTTATTTGATAATTTAAACAATATATATATATATCACGCTTTATAATAAATTAATAATTGAATATCACACTGAATCTGAGCAGTAATCAATAATGGATAGTCTGGCACTAGCACACTTGTGAATAGGAACAGAAGAATAAGGTGGTAGAGAATGCTTTATATAAGTTCAGATGGATGTAATGTTGAATGAAAATGCAATACAGAAAATACTCAATATGATTTCAACAAAACAATGTAATCACTTTTCTCTGGCAATCCCATCCCCCCTTTATGCAATGCAAGGAAATGGAAGGAAAGCACACAGTTCTCAGAAATGCAATCAAATGTAATTCAGTTCACCCCAGCAAGCTTAGACTACAGAAGTTTGAAACACAGGCCCCAAAATGCTTTTATATGTGATAGCAATGAAGTGAAAAATATGCTAAAATGCTTTTAATTCCCTCTAGAGGTTCAGGGTGAGTGGTATCAAGTTAATTTTAGTCCAGGCTCACTCTAGCAATGATTCAGGGATGGTTCTTAAGAGGAAAATGAATTTTTAGCTAGGAAAGCAAGGAAGCTGCTGTTTTCACACGTGGAGAAATTTGCAAATCGCGGTAAAATTCGCGAGTGCGTTTTTGGCGATTGCGGCAAAAGTGTAGGGAATATGAATGCGGTTCTAGGTTCATTGAAAAGCCAAGGTTTCCAGCTTTCAGAGGAAAGTTACTGCAAGTCTCTAAGACAAACGGTCACGGAGATATGAGCGATATGGTAAAGGTCGTTTTTCAGATTTGAAATTTTAAAGTTCAAAGTGACAAGTGACAGCTAGCAGCTAGAAATGACAGGTGACAGCTTTGCAAATGACAGGTGACAGTTAGGAGGCAGTTCTACTTAGATTAAAATAGCTTGGATTAAATTATTTTAACTAAGAGATTGGTTCTGCACCGTTCTGCTAGGTACTCACAATATATTTTGAAATAGAATGGGCCTCGCCACGGATCTGGTCAGGTTTTCTTCACTCGCCACGGACGGTCTCTGCGCACAGCGTCGGGGTCAGCTCTACTCTGCTGGTCTGGTCTGGGTCTCTGGTTCTGATCAGGTCTGTGGGTCCAGATACAGCGGTCTCCGGTTCAGCTGGTCTCTCTCTGGATACAACACTGCTCACTGGCAAATGGCAAGAGTTCTTGCAAAGAATTCAAACAGCTCGTCTGGCTGTGATAATGGCAATGATTTGAGGCCTGCTAAAGAGGGATTTAGCTTGTAGTTGACCTCTCTGCTACAAATTCTGAAGTAAAGTCTTGGTCTCTGAAGGTGGATAGATTGAAGTCTCTATGTTGGCTATCTGGAGGTTGATGGAGGTAAAGTATGGATTTTCCCGGCAGAGCGTCCCGCAGCAGATGGAATTGACTGTCCCTATCTGTCCTGACTGTCTGCTTTTATGTGTTTTGAAAGTGGGTGTGTGTGCAGCATCACTAGCCAGCCCCTCTCTCAACTGCCCATTGGCCCAATTCTCCCCTCTCCCATGATTGGGGAAGGAACTGTGAGTCAGAGTGATGCTGTAGGTTTTATGGGTCAGAGGATCCTCCCCTGGTCAGTTTGCCCACAAAATCTATATTTGATCAAAAGACAAATTTGCACAGGTACACAGTGGTTTAAAATTACATGCACCCATCACATATCACATGAGGTATCCCCTGTTCCAACTCTGCTCTTCCTGGGGGCTTGCATTCAGAAATGGCAATATTTTGTGCTTTTTAGTGGTTTTGCAACATCAGATTTTTCTGCAGATTTGTACACATGTACACGGCCTGTCCATACATACTCCAGTAAATTAACATGTCTCTAGCTTAAACCCAGAGTCTGTAGTATACATAAATAGCAGGGTTTTGCCCCAGAACATCACACAAATTGGAGTTTGGGCTTGAATTGAAGGTCCATTTTTTAAATTAAGGCTCTCAAAGTTATACATTTCTGTCATTTGATTACAAAGAGTTGTCAGTGTTTCTGTAAAATATATATTTTGCTTTCAATTCAGTTCTCAGAGTGTTGGAGTCCGCCTCCAAGACTTGGGTGGGTCAGTCACATGTGTCTTCTGGCAGGCAGGCCTTTGTTGACAGGAAATAGTCAAAATCAACATATCCTATTCAATTGCAAGAGCCTATTGTGTGGTCTCCAGGAGGCTCCCAGCCAGTCTGCCTTCTATCAATCAAGAGGTCATGTGAGATTCTAACTCCTGGTGTGAATCTCTGGAGGTGAGAGGGTTTCCCAGGCTTCAGGCCTCTGGGAACAGCATGTGGCTAATTTTTTATTAAAATGCAGCCTTTGAAGTCAGCAGAGTCAAATCCCTTTGTCAGCAACTGCACTCAGTTCTCCTGTCAGAGTTTAGACCGCTAGCGCTGCCTTGAGGATTTTGTTGGTACTGCATGCAATTTTGGGATCTTTCTTGGATTAATGCATTCTAAACAGGAATGGTTCTTACATGGTAGTAAATCCTTGCTTAACATTGTTTTGATGGGGCTCCTTACAGTAAAATGGTTATGTGGAACCCCACAAAAGGGTTGAATCTTTAAAGTGGTCTGGTGAGCCATGATTTCAGCAACTTTTTGACATCACTAACAGTGGATTTTGTTAACAAAGATCTTTCTTTACTCTGGTGGGTGGCAAGTTAGGTAACCATTTTGGTGTGCGCACAAACTGCGTGGTTCTCCTGGATTCTGGCGCACTTGTGGGCTTTTTGGCCATCTTGGATTTTCTAAGCCCACAGCACCAAATGTTGCAGCATGATAGCTCAAACGTGGGTCAGGACACTCAACAGAGCGATGAAAGTCTTTTCTAACACAGCTAATGCAGCTCCCACCATTATTCACTGTGGTGTCCCGCAGGGATCCTGTACTGCCCCCACGCTTTACAATCTTTTCACTAAGCCTCTTTTTGATAAATTGGATGCACTTGGGATCGCATACACAAACTATGCTGACGACACCCAAGTGCTCCTTCCGCTAACCGGTTCATACATTCAAGATGCCACTACCCTTCGTCAAATCTATGCCACTATAAAAGCCTGGATGGCCACCAATGGCCTCTGCCTCAACGGGGGCAAGACTGAGATTCTTATTCTTGGCCAAAAATCCACTCTAGCTAATCTAGACTGTCTCTACGCCAACTTCAACATCGACAACTGCATCATCTCAGTGCTCTCATCTGTCAAGACACTAGGGATCCTTACAGATGCTACACTGTCCATGAACAAGCAAGTCAGTGCTATTGTCTCGGCCTCCGCCCGAAGCACCAAACTCATCAACGCCATCAAACCCTACTTAACTAAGGACAACTGTCTCTCTATAGCTAGAGCTACCATAGGGGCAAAGCTTGATTATTGTGAAGTACTGCCTGCCGGTACCTCCATAAAAAACATAAACAGACTCCAAATCACTCAAAATAACACATTAAGAGCAGCCCTAAGAATACCTAAAAGAGATCATATCTCTCAAGCAAGAAAATCTGTTCACTGGCTCCCAGTCAAAGACTGCATCACATTTAAAATCCTTACCATCACACCCAAATGCATGAACCTCACTGCACCCTCCTACCTCTCAGACACGCTAGCTAGATCCACCTCAACCAGGCCTACAAGAACATGCTACACCAACCAACTCACCATCCCGCGCATCTACATTGCTAAAGCTGGAGGAATGGGCTTCCCATACCTTGCCCCTAAACTATGGAATGCTCTCACCTCTGCACTCAGAGCAGAAACCTCTCTTCATGTTTTTCGGAAAAATCTGAAAACTGCTCTCTTTAATTAAACTCTCGCTGTATCCCACCTGTCTCCTTTCTCACCCTTCTCATGATGCGCTTCAAACTGACTGTACTACTACAAGTATATTATGTCTGCCTGTTTCTGCTATCTATGTAACTAAGCTGTGACCTCTCTTTTATGCTATCTATGTAACCAAGTTGTCACCCCTCAATGTAACCAAGTGGTGACCTCTCTTTTATGCTTTCTATGTAACTAAGCTGTCACCCATCAATGTAACAAGCGCCACAATGCTCCCGAGATGTTGCGCGCTATACACATCTGAATAAATAAATACATAAAAATAGTGGTGTTCTGTCGCCCGTGCCATTGTATTTGGGGTTTGGAACCCGGCACTGGTTTTATAGGGGTGTTCTGTCGCCCGTGCCATTGTATTTGGGGTTTGGAACCCGGCATTGGTTTTATAGGGGTGTTCTGTCCCCGTGCCATTGTACTTGGGGTTTGGAACCCGGCACTAGTTTTATAGGGGTGCTCTGTCACCCGTGTCATTGTATTTGGGGTTTGGAACCTGGCACTGGTTTTATAGCGGTGTTCTGTTGCCTGTGCCATTGTATTTGGGGTTTGGAACCCGGCACTGGTTTTATAGGGCTGTTCTGTCGCCCGTGCCATAGTATTTGGGGTTTGGAACCTGGCACTGTTTTTATAGGGCTGTTCTGTCATCCGTGCAATAGTATTTGGGGTTTGGAACCTGGCACTGGTTTTATAGGGCTGTTCTGTCACCCGTGCTATAGTATGTGGGGTTTGGAACCTGGCACTGGTTTTATAGGGCTGTTCTGTCACCCGTGCCATAGTATTTGGGGTTTGGAACCTGGCACTGGTTTTTATAGGGCTGTTCTGTCACCCGTGCCATAGTATTTGGGGTTTGGAACCTGGCACTGGTTTTATAGGGCTGTTCTGTCACCCGTGCCATAATATTTGGGGTTTGAAACCTGGCGCTGGTTTTATAGGGCTGTTCTGTCACCCGTGCCATAGTATTTGGGGTTTGAAACCTGGCACTGGTTTTATAGGGCTGTTCTGTCGCCTGTGCCATTGTATTTGGGGTTTGGAACCTGGCACTGGTTTTATAGGGATGTTCTGTTGCCCGTTCCATTGTATTTGGGGTTTGGAACCTGGCACTGGTTTTATAGGGGTGTTCTGTCACCCGTGCCATAGTATTTGGGGTTTGGAACCTGGCACTGGTTTTATAGGGCTGTTCTTGATTTTATAGGGCTGTTCTGTCACCCGTGACATAGTATTTGGGGTTTGGAACCTGGCACTGGTTTTACAGGGCTGTTCTGTCACCCGTGCCATAGTATTTGGGGTTTGGAACCTGGCACTGGTTTTATAGGGCTGTTCTGTCACCCGTGCCATAGTATTTGGGGTTTGAAACCTGACACTGGTTTTATAGGGCTGTTCTGTCACCCGTGCCATAGTATTTGTGGTTTGGAACCCGGCATTGGTTTTATAGGGGTGTTCTGTCACCCGTGCCATTGTATTCGGGGTTTGGAACCCGGCACTGGTTTTATAGGGGTGTTCTGTCACCCGTGCCATTGTATTCGGGGTTTGGAACCCGGCACTGGTTTTATAGGGGTGTTCTGTCGCCCGTGCCATTGTACTTGGGGTTTGGAAACCGGCACTGGTTTTATAGGGGTGTTCTGTCACCCGTGCCATTGTATTTGGGGTTTGGAACCCGGCACTGGTTTTATAGCGGTGTTCTGTCGCCCGTGCCATTGTATTTGGGGTTTGGAACCCGGCACTGGTTTTATAAGGCTGTTCTGTCACCCGTGCCATATTATTTGGGGTTTGGAACCCGGCACTGGTTTTATAGGGCTGTTCTGTCACCCGTGCCATAGTATTTGGGGTTTGGAACCCGGCACTGGTTTTATAGGGCTGTTCTGTCACCCGTGCCATAGTATTTGGGGTTTGGAACCCGGCACTGGTTTTATAGGGCTGTTCTGTCACCCGTGCCATAGTATTTGGGGTTTGGAACCCGGCACTGGTTTTATAGGGCTGTTCTGTCACCCGTGCCATAGTATTTGGGGTTTGGAACCCGGCACTGGTTTTATAGGGCTGTTCTGTCACCCATGCCATAGTATTTGGGGTTTGGAACCCGGCACTGGCTTTATAGGGCTGTTCTGTCACCCGTGCCATAGTATTTGGGGTTTGAAATCCGGCACTGGTTTAATAAGGCTGTTCTGTCACCCGTGCCAAAGTATTTGGGGTTAGAAACCTGGCACTGGTTTCATAGGGGTGTTTTGTCACCCGTGCCATTGTATTTGGGGTGTGGAACCTGGCACTGGTTTTATAGGGGTGTTCTGTTGCCCGTTCCATTGTATTTGGGGTTTGGAACCTGACACTGGTTTTATATGGCTGTTCTGTCACCTGTGCCATTGTAATTGGGGTTTGGAACGTAGAACTGGTTTTATAGCAGTCTTCTGCCACTGTTGAAACGTAATATTGGGGTGTTGGACACTGGACTTGAAGGGATTTCCTGCCCGTGCCTTGGGGAGTTGGACGCCGGAACCTTAGGGGGTGGTCCTCTCCACCTGCCGTGCACGTTTGTGGGTGCATGTGCTCTGTGCATTTTGAGCTTTGATTATTTGTTCTGGTAGCATACTAGAAGATGAAGGGTGGGCTGTGTTTCAGTACACCTTAGTTGTGTGCTGTGTTTCAGCACACCTTACTTGTGCGCTGTGTTTTAGTAACACCTTAGTTGTGTGTGCTGTGTTTCAGTACACCTTACTTGTGCGCTGTGTTTTAATAACACCTTAGTTGTGTGCTGTGTTTCAGTACACCTTACTTGTGCTCTGTGTTTTAGTAACACCTTAGTTGTGCGCTGTGTTTAAGTAAACCTTACTTGTGCGCTGTGTTTTAGTAACAGCTTAGTTGTGTGTGCTGTGTTTCAGTACACCTTACTTGGGCCCTGTGTTTTAAAAAAAAACTTAGTTGTGTGCTGTGTTTCAGTACACCTTACTTGTGCGCTGTGTTTTAGTAACACCTTAGTTGTACGCTGTGTTTCAGTAAACCTTACTTGTGCGATGTGTTTTAGTAACACCTCAGTTGTGCGCTGTGTTTCAGCACACCTTACTTGTGCGCTGTGTTTTAGTAACACCTTAGTGTTGTGTGCTGTGTTTCAGTACACCTTACTTGTGCGCTGTGTTTTAATAACACCTTAGTTGTGTGCTGTGTTTCAGTAAACCTTACTTGTGCACTATGTTTAAGTAACACCTTAGTTGTGCGCTGTGTTTCAGTACACCTTACTTGTGGGCTGTGTTTTAGTAACACCTTAGATGTGCGCTGTGTTTCAGTACACCTTACTGTACACCTTACTTGTGCGCTGTGTTTTAGTAACACCTTAGTTGTGAGCTGTGTTTCAGTACACCTTACTTGTGCGCTGTGTTTTAGTAACACCTTAGTTGTGTGCTGTGTTTCAGTACACCTTAATTGTTGGCAGCAAGATGCATGAGGGCGCTGTTTTGAGATTGTTTGGCATGGTGGTGTGTTGAGAGTGAGGGCTGGCTCCTTGTTCTGAGTGTCTGATGGGAGGCCTGCAACATATTTTTTTGTATTTTGGATGGGTTTGGCCTCCTTGTGGGCCATTTAAAGGAAGGGGTAGGTGGGAGCATGTCTTCTTGTCCTTCGGAATGGAGTGAGTGGGATTTGGATTGGAGTTTTGGAGTTTGGAGTGGAGGTGGCCAGAGTGTTGTCGGTTCATACTTTGGTTGCATTACCCCATGTACTTTCCCTCACACTTCTTTCCATACCTTTATCTTAGTTTCTATTGAGGAGGGAGATGTGTTGTGTCTTGTGTTTCCTGCCTTGGTCCTGCATGAATGTTTGCCTGAGAGAATGTCTGGTGGAATGTTATGCCTGTGGAATGTTGTGGTGTGAGTGCCCCTGTAAGCTCCATGGAGGTCAGTTGGAGTGAAGCAGCCTGTGTGAGAGACGAGGACGGTGGATGTCTCCTGTATACCTTCCTACTTCCTATACACCTTGTCACTGGAACTTAGTAAGGAAGTTCACTTCCCTTACCTGAGTGTCAGATCTTTCATTTCACCCCACTACAGTTACCTTCCCCTGCTTACCCTGGCCAATTTGTCTCTCCCAATAACACACTTCCCCCTCAAGTACCCAGCTGGGTCCACAATCAGTCTTTCCATCTCCCGCCACCAACACTGCCCTCGCCTCCAAGCTTCCGCCCTGACCAATCCCCATCACCGTCGCACAACCACTTGATGCGCCTCTGCACCTCTCTCGGGGTGAGGCACCCATCTCTGCTGGCGTATCACCGCCTCCCAAACCATCTGTTCAGGCGACTGTCCTCATACTTCCCCCCACCGTGCAAGCCCTACGGCCTGCTTGGCAATCAAATTGCTACCCTCATATGCGCTGTGCCCAACTCCTTGTTTAGAAACTGAAGAACACATGTTACTTTTTTTTAAGGGAAGGTATATCACATTTCAAAGAGGTGGGCATTTGGGATGCTGCCTTTTTTCAGTGTGGAAAATTTAAACTGAAAGTTCATATTACTCATTAGAAGGGCTCATTACAGGTTTGCCGGTATCCCACCGGTAATTCCGGTGTGATACCGGCAAACTGCCTCTACCGTCTCTGCCGCCTGATATCCCGTTATTGCCGGGATATTACAAGCGGCAGAAAGGGGGGTCAATCCCCATCCCATGGAGTCCCATAGGACTTCATGGAGGGGATTGCCGGAATAACTGCACTGGTATTACCAGTGCCGATAATTCTGGCATTTATTTGTTGGAGGAGGACTGATTTACCGGCAGGTGAGGCCTAGTGGTAAGTCAGTGCCCCCACTGGCAAACTTGTGTTATCCCAGTCTGGAAAATTGACGGTGCCGAAATTACCAGCAATTATAGAAGCAGTTTTTCTGGACCGGGCAACATGTAATGACACCCTTTGTAGGGTTGACCATAAGACCTCTCGAGACACAGCTATTGAAGCAAAACCATGCTATCAAGAACACGCATCGGGCGTGTCCGGTAGCTGCCCATTTTTGGAAGTGGCCAAGAGACATCCGTTTTATGCCATTGAAAAGATTTTCCTCCTTAGACGAAAAGAAAGCTGATGGAAATGAAGGCTACATAGTAAGCACCTGTTGGTTTAAATTCAGATGAGGAAATGTACGATTTCGGGCGGTAAGAAGGTATGTGATGTGAATGATAATGGTGCGTTATTCATGTAGAGCGTACCCCTGTACCCCTAAGCACGTTACATAGAACATATATAGATACAATATCACCCAGCCGAAGTTGGTACTCATTTATCAATCTCGGAAGGATGAAAGGCGGAGTTGGCCTTCCTGGGTTTTGAGCCTGTGAGCTACAGATCGGAGCAGCAAGTGCTCAACCTGCTGAGCTATCTCACCAGCTAAAGTGCAATAACAATCCAATGCGTCTTCCATAGTAAGTTGCTTTATTAATAGACTTCTTAAGTTGCAGGTGAAGTCTATACACGAGAAGCTGGACCCATCAGTGCCCACCACCCTGGCAACATCTTCCAACAGCCTTGGGCAGAACCCCAGGGGCCATATATATATATATATATATATATATATAGAGAGAGAGAGAGAGAGGGAGAGAGAGAGAGAGAGAGAGGGAGAAAAATGGAGAGAGAAAGGGGGAGAAATAGAGAGAGCGCGAGAGAGAGATTTGTACATGATTGCGGATGTCATACACATACGCAGTTTTCGATTAATTCGATTTCATTCATGCAGATGGAATCGTTTTCAAGGTATTATTTTTTTATAATAATGTTATCAAGTTGGTGAGAGATTATGCCGAGACGTTTCTAGAACACTGAATGCTCATTGTTAAATGGTCACGTGACCAAAGCAATACATGTCAGCTACTGGGGACTTCAAAGGCAGCCGAGAGGCTTCAAAGAACACTGGGGCCCTGTGTGGCAGGCCAATTCTATGCACTGGCATATTAAATAAAGAGACATTGTGCGCCCTGCGGCAGTGATTTTGGGAACCCCCCTTGCATGGCGGGCGAGGATCTGGGCGACTGCCGGGGCGGTGCGGGCCTGCTGTTTGCTGCACTGCTGTAATCAGTGTGGCTCGCGCTGAAGCAGCTGGTGGGCCAGGGCAGCTTTCATAAGTGGCAGCAGGCCATGAACCGTTTGGGGGGTGCTAAAGAGTATTTTCCTTTGCATTGTGGGACATGCAGTCTTGTGTGTATAATAGTAAACTCTGGGTATACAAATCCCAGAGGAAAAGACAAACCAGGGCTTGACTACCATCACCCAGATGGAATGGGGCACGTTGGCATGGAGAGTGTGGTGCGCGGGGGGGCACTGGGCTTTTTGGCAAGCCAAAGAGCAAGGTTTCAGATCCCCCCACTCCGATGACCAATACGAAGAAGGGCCAGCAAAATACATCTCAGTGTGGAGTCATTCTATGCACAGCAACGATGAGAGTACAGGAAGGGCCGGCCATAATGGCTTGCCAGCAACGATGAGGGTACAGGAAGGGCCGGCCATAATGGCTTGCCAGCAACGATGAGGGTACAGGAAGGGCCGGCCATAATGGCTTGCCAGCAACGATGAGGGTACAGGAAGGGCCGGCCATAATGGCTTGCCAGCAACGATGAGGGTACAGGAAGGGCCGGCCATAACGGCTTGCCAGCAACGATGAGGGTACAGGAAGGGCCGGCCATAACAGCCTGCCAGCAACGATGAGGGTACAGGAAGGGCCGGCCATAACGGCTTGCCAGCAACGATGAGGGTACAGGAAGGGCCGGCCATAACGGCTTGCCAGCAACGATGAGGGTACAGGAAGGGCCGGCCATAACAGCTTGCCAGCAACGATGAGGGTACGGGAAGGTCCGGCCATAAGAGCCTGTCTGCAACAATGAGGGTACAGGAAAGGCCGGCCATAACAGCCTGCCAGCAACGATGAGGGTACAGGAAGGGACGGCCATAACAGCCTGCCAGCAACGATGAGGGTGCAGGAAACGCCAGCCATAACAGCCATTCTGCAACGATGATGGTCAGGAAATGCCGGTCATAACAGCCTGCCAGCAACAATGAGGGTACAGGAAGGGCCAGCCATAACAGACTGTCAGCAACGATGAGGGTACAGGAAGGGCCGGCCATAACATCCTGCCAGCAACGATGAGGGTTCAGGAAGAGCCGGCCATAACAGCCTGTCAGCAACGATGAGGGTACAGGAAAGGCTGGCCATAACAGCCTGCCAGCAACGATTCTGGTACAGGAAGAGCCGGCCATAAAGCCTGCCAGCAACAATGAGGGTACAGGAAGGGCCGGCCATAAGAGCCTGCCAGCAACGATGAGGGTACAGGAAGGGCTGGCCATAACAGCCTGCCAGCAACGATGAGGGTACTGGAACGGCCGGCCTTAACAGCCTGCCAGCAACGATGATGGTCATGAAATGGCGGCCATAAAAACCTGCCAGCAACGATGAGGGTACAGGAAGGGCCAGCCATAACAGCCTGTCTGCAACAAGGAGGGTACAGGAAGGGCCGGCCATATCAGCCTGCCAGCAACGATGAGCGTACAGGAAAGGCCGGCCATGGCAGTCTTCCAGCAGCGATGAGGGTACAGGAAGGGCCGCCCATAACAGCCTGCCAGCAACGATGAGGGTACAGGAAGAGCCGGCCATAACAGCCTCCCAGCAACGAGGAGGGTACAGGAAAGGCTGGCCATAACAGCCTGCCAGTAACGATGAGGGTACAGGAAGAGCCGGCCATAACAGCCTGCCAGCAACAAGGAGGGTACAGGAAGGGCTAGCCATAACAGCCTGCCAGCAACGACGAGGGTACAGGAAGAGCCGGCCATAACAGCCTGCAAGCAACGATGAGAGTACAGGAAGAGCCGGCCATAACAGCCTGTCAACAACCATGAGGGTACAGCAAAGGCCGGCCATAACAGCCTGCCAGCAACAATGAGGGTACAGGAAGGGCCGGCCATAACAGCCTGCTAGCAAAGATGAGGGTACAGGAAGGGCCGGCCATAACAGCCTGCCAGCAAAGATGAGGGTACAGGAAGGGCCGGCCATAACAGCATGCCAGCAAGGATGAGGGTACAGGAAGGGCTGGCCAAAACAGCTTGCCAGCACCGATGAGGGAACAGGAAGGGCCGGCCATAACAGCCTGCCAGCACTGATGAGGGTACAGGAAAGGCCGGCCATAACAAGCTGCCAGCAGTGATGAGGGTACAGGAAGGGCCGGCCATAACAGCCTGCCAGCACTGATGAGGGTACAGGAAGGGCCGGCCATAACAGCCTGCCAGCACCGATGAGGGTACAGGAAAGGCCACCACAACACCCTGCCAGCAACGATGAGGGTACAGGAAGGGCCGGCCATAACAGGCTGCCAGCAGTGATGAGGGTACAGGAAGGGCCAGAAGATAAGCCCCAGGACGAGTGAGCAGGTGAGCATTTCAGGGGTGGGATTCAGAGTGCTGTAGGGTATGGAACGGGGTGGGGTATTCAGTCAAAAAAACGATTTGCATTGGGTGGGGCGTTAAGTAAGTAAGTAGGCTTGATGGAGACAGTTAAGGCAAGTTTTATGGGGCCTTAAGTGATTTCTGGTCATAAAGCCTGAACAGCAGGAGCATTCCTCATCTCATCTCCATGACAACAGGCTTGGACAAGCTAGTTTCACTTGTGGGGGAAATTGAAACTTAAGACTTGTCATTTCTCCCCACTGCTGAGCAGTATTTTACATTTAATCCTCCCTTAGCAAATGCACACTTTTACATGTAATACCTTTGCACAGTAATTTCCTTCAAAAAGTGATCACATGTGGGCAACATAATTACACTTTTCAAGACTTTGATGCACATCTTGTTTTACAAAGTGTTAGTTAAAGGCAAAATCGAAATGTGTTCTGTAGTCTCAGCTGTAGAAAAGACATTCATTTGACTGCAGCAGTCTAACCCAGGTCAGTATAGATGTTGAAAGTTTTGCACACATTTTTGAGGAACAGGTCTTTAACTGAAAGGGAAAAACGGCTTCCCACATTTCCTTTAATCTTTCTGCCAAAATGTATTCAGCTTCACAGTAACTGTAGCTCACAATGCTGCCTTCCCATTTAGGGTCCTGTGGAATTGTGGGGTATAATTAAGGCCCTAAGCAGAAATCCCCTTCACCTAAAAAACACATTTAAACAGTGCCACAAAAACAGCTGTGCTTTAGTCTTCCTGGCACATGTGTGGCAAGCCTTGAACACTAAAACCCAAAGAATGGCTCTGCATTTGCTTTCCTTACATTTGAATCATAAGAAAATGTCCTGCATTCAGAGCGGCTCTACATTTGCTGTTCTGTCATTTGAATACCAAAGTTGCGCACAGCATTCAAGATGGCCCTGCATTTGTTCTTTCTTTCATCTGAAATACCACAACGGTATGCTCTGCATTGAAAAGTATGCCTGCATGCTTTAATCCATCTGAATGCCAAAAGGTTAGGCAATGCATACCACAAACATTGTTTTACTGATAAATCACATGAGGGGCACAGATTTCTATATTGCAACTTGTTTTTGTTTCCCTTTGATGTGAACCACCGCACTCAAAACATTGTGAATGAAAGAAACCGCATAATTTTCCCTCTTTATTCTGTGTCCAATCCAAGAACCCTGGGCAGGACCCCTCTGTGTCCATGAACCATCAGTACATGCAAACCCACTCAAAATGACAGAACCACATTTGAAACTTGAAATTAAATATTGCCTGCACATGTGTAAAAGGAAATCAAGAAAAAATATGTTTGAAAGCCAACGTGAAATGACAATTTGGCTTGCACAGAAATGTCAGTGAATATGTGTGGGTGGGGGATTTGGCTACACATGTACATTATATTCTTTCCCACGGGACTTTAGCTACCTTGAGAACCAGTTAAACCAGTTTGACTCAGGCAGAAAAAAAAATTGGAAGTCCTGCATCCTCGAGAAGTCACGCTTATAAGTGAACTATTTAGCAACGGCATGTGAGGTGGCCAAGAGTGTGAGGAGTCTCTGCCCTGCTAGACTAGCAGGCAGTACTGGAAGAGGGAACAAGGAATGCCAGTGCGGCCAGTGCGTGACCAAGAAATGCGATTTCCTCCAGCACCCACTCTGAAGGATGAACTGTCAAACTTCAAAGGGCATCATAAAAGTCCTTTGTTGCAAGCCGAGCCAGGAGGAGACAGTTTGCTATGGGGGGTTGCAGCACCGCCCCCACATGTGACTAATCCTCCACATTGACATTAAGGGACTTCTTCATTTTAAGACATTTTTCCCAGCACCCTGAATAAGTAATAATGTTATATTATGCTAGTTTTCCATGTGATTTTTAGACTGATGTAGAGAGACCAAGTGCATGTTTCTAGCACTTTGTGAACTGAAATGGCCAGGAAAGACACGTTGCTGGCTGATTTATAAAAGGGACAAATATGAAACCAGGTGGAAATATGGAAAGTGATGTTATGAACATGTGCAATTATTGGCAGAAGTTTAGCTGTCATGCATATCAAGAAAAGGGCTAACATTTGCCAAAGAGCTATGCTATCCCGCATGGATTTGGAGGTCGGCTTGTCTAATTCCCAATGACACACTGAAACTGCATATTCAC
This sequence comes from Ambystoma mexicanum, assembly GCF_040938575.1. Taxonomy (NCBI): domain Eukaryota; kingdom Metazoa; phylum Chordata; class Amphibia; order Caudata; family Ambystomatidae; genus Ambystoma; species Ambystoma mexicanum. The sequence continues at coordinate 49,123,256 of NC_090935.1, forward strand.
ATCTTCTGGCGGTGGCTATAAAGAAGTGTCATAAATACAAACAGACAAATGACGTTCTCTCCCCTGAACCAATAGGCCCCGGGGGCAGAGAGAGGAATGACAGACTGTCCTATCCCAGGATAGGAGTAATTCCAGAGTACTTCCCCCTAGATTGTAAAATGAATGATGTCATTTGGGCTATATAAGGGGGACACAGAGAGACACAAGGGATCCATCCACAGCAGGATACACAGATTCCAGATCCAGACACACAAGAATCCGGGGAGACAGGAGAGGAGGCAGCTGATCCTATCCAAGAGAGTGCAGTAACCAGACCCTGGCCTAGCTGTCCAGAATCCCATCCAGGAGGGTGCACTGACCAGACCCTGGCCTGGCTGTCCAGAATCCCATCCAGGAAAGTGCAGTGACCAGATCCATTGCCCGAGCTGTCCAGAGTGACCAGAGACCTTGCTGGCTTTCCAGAATCCCAAACCCAAGCTTACATTGTAAGTAGCAAATTAACCCAGTCCCAAATTGCATACCCCTCTCTTTTGAATCTTGCATCCCATTGAAAACCCCATTGAAAGTCGCAAATTGACAGTATAATTCACTCACCTGTCACGGAGCCTGCCCCCAGACATCAGGAGCAGACCAGTCGGCCCAGAGTACTGGCACCCATGGGGACCTTTAAGGCCCCAAAGGATTGCCTAAGGGCTTCCTGGACTCAGTCCTGGCGCTGTTGGCACCAGGCTCATACTGCCTTTTCAGACGAGACAGGTTATCAAGTAAGAGAACCATGTAAAACCCAGTCTGAGGTTGGTTGAAGGGACTACTTTATCTGGGGACTATTTGATAACGTGTGGTGCAGGGACTTCTTTACCTGGGAACTACTTCTGGGAAGCTCTTTAAACCACGCCCGAAAAACAAAACACGCTTTGCGTTATTCTGCACTCCTGCAGCGTAACGCTCACCGTGTTTGCAGCTACAGTCCTGTCTTCAGCCACGCCCATACTGGTCATCACGATCCGTGCCTGCAAAGGAAGGAGAGATCACAGATTAGAACAAGAGCTTTACCAGATACTCCATCACCATCTCTCGGGAGTCTCCGCATCTGCAGAAAAAGGAACATCAGTTAACCGCGCTACGTAAGAACCAGTTTAAAGACAATTAGCATAGCACAGCGTGATACTCACCTAAGCGATGTACGTCCACACGATCCAACGAGGCATTCTCACACGATCGCCGTCCCGGTGCAGCCGTATCTGCAGAACAAGGAAAGAAAACAACAGGCGAGCTGCGCTTCGCTAAAGGACATTCAATCTCGCGCAGCATAATAATCACCAGAACCAGTATTGACTTGCGGTTCCGCGAGTCATCATTACACGACCTACGCTCCGGCGGCGCCGCACCTGCAGGAATAAAAGGAGACAGCGAATTGATAGCACAAAAGAACAATATCACTTGTTGGACATTTTTTAATCGTGCTAGTATTGAAACTTACCTTGGCATTACCTCATCTCATCCAGAGGGGAGTCGCCTTTCTTCTGGAGTGTCATGATTCGCCATTTTCGCCCCTTCTGGACTTCCTGGTCCATGGTGCACCGCACCGTTGGAGCCATTCTCCTCCCAACATGGCCAGCTCTTCAGCCACGTTGTGGTCTAGCGTTTACGCGGGAGCCCTGGCTTCCTAGAAAACGGGCATGCCCCCGGGGCGCTGCGCATCACAACGCTCCTTTTCGAGTTCGCAGCCAGTGTGTTCATCGTTACCTTCCTTTCCCTTGTGCCATTATCCGATACTTTTCCATGTTTCTTTTCCTTCCTAGAGCTTAAGAAGCGGCCTTTTGCCTTCGCCTGAGGCTGTCCGATTCATTCCTTCCTGGACCCACTTCCATGTTTCTGCGCTCACAGCCTCATCCTAGTACTCTGCGAAGTAGTGCTTCCCTTCTTTGATTCCGTGCTTAAACCCGGATATTGACTGCTTATTCCTTACCTTCCTGGAATCCTGAACACCTGTCTTCCTCTGAGTCTGCTCTCGCTCCACACTGGATACGGAGGACCACCGGCCTTACCTGTATAAGTCACGGGCATCCTGGAAGACAGAGAAACCTTCAAAGAAGAAGACGACAAAGGAAAACAGGTAAGACCGGGGCAGAGTGTGACAGTTTGAGACGCCAAGGACTTGATACTAAGCTCAAATGGAGGCTGCTGTCCAGGACCTAATGAGAGGAATGCAAGAATTAATAACAGAGGTTCAAAACCTCAAAGCCGAAAATGCAGTGTTAAAACAATTCGTGCTTTCCCGAGATTCGCCGTTACAGGAAAGTGCTCTGGTAGAGGGCACAGTGGACAAATATGATGGTTCCTCCAAAACGCTGCAGTCCTTCCTTGATTCCTGTTTGGTGCATTTCACATTCAAACCCTACTATTTGTCCACAACCCGAGCCAAAATGGGATTTATAATTGCACATCTCTCTGGTAATGCCTTAGCCTGGGCAACTCCCTTGGTGAATGCTGCAGATCCACTCCTGGACATCCTAGTACTCTGCGAAGTAGTGCTGCCCTTCCTTGATTCTGCGCTTAATCCTGGATATTGACTGCTTATTCCTTACTTTCCTGGAATCCTGAACTCCTGTCTTCCTCTGAGTCTGCTCTCGCTCCACACTGGATACAGAGGACCACCGGCCTTACCTGTATAAGTCACGGACATCCCGGAAGACAGAGAAACCTTCAAAGAAGAAGACGACAAAGGACAAACAGGTAAGACCGGGGGCAGAGTGTGACAGGGAGTACCTCAAAGGGGAATCTGCAAAGAAAGGTACAGGAGTGAACTTTAAGACAACCAGAACTCTAAGCATTACACGCTACACAGGATTGGCATAAAGACTTACCTCAGAGTCATTGTTGTCTGGAACCCTGCCATAAGGCTACAGGATCAGTGAAGTTAACTGGATCCCTGAATCTTGACTCACCCCTGCACAGGGTTCGTATCTATCCAGGACTGAAATCTCTGCACTGGCACCCAGTGGCTGCTAGGATAAAGTTCATAACTCTCTGCGTTGTCCACAAGGCCTTTTGGGGCCTGGGGCCTCAATACCTTCAACTCTCTCTTTCTAAATATCTTCCTTCTCAAGCTCTTTGCTCATCCGCCTCCAACTCCCTCTGGTCAGTCGCTTCTCCAAGCAATGAGTTGGTGGTAGATCTCTTTCATCGGCTGGGGCCTCCCTCTGGAACAGCCTCCATGCCTCCTTGAAACTTGAGGTAAACCATCTTCGGTTCCGGAAGCACCTCAAAACCTTCCTCTTTGCTTCTGCTTTCTCTTTTCCTCTCCCCTACTGAATTCCTGGCTACCTGGCCACCCTTTTGATCCCGGGCCAGGCCCCGCCAGTTGCACACCTGCACTGCCTCCCTGGCAACCCCCGCACTTGGGGGGGTTTCTGCATCCCTACAGTCCCCCTACCAGCACTTGACACCAGATGTCTGCACTTACCATTGCACTTGCCACCAGCTGGCCTTACTTCTTTACTATTATTTTATTTATTCTATTTATCCCATTTACTGCACTGTCCCCTCCCTTTCCCACAGTACTTTTTTCCCTTCCCCCTTCCCATGCACTTGCGCAATCTGAATGACACCTGGCTTAGTAAGATCGTTGTCTCTGTCTTCCTTCTGTTCCCTCTCCCTTGCCTCGTCACACCTTGAAACACTTATGATTAGGCACGTTATAAATGCCATATCATATCATCTGTCCCATTGAAAAACCCAAACCGTAGTCCCATTGAGAACAACCCCTTTCTGTTAGAATCCTACCTGTTATGTGCCTCTGTTCCTTGTCCTTAAAAGCCGATTTCCTATTTTGACAGCTAAGCCCTTTACGTGGCTGCCTGTCATCACAAGTCCCATGTAAAAACGAATTTCCATTCTGCCGCGTGTGTTTTTCTTTTGCATTTGTTTTGTGTCCCAAAATCGATTTTCCTACCTTGTGTTCTCGTTGCCCTGGAATGCTGAGTAGTAGTCTTTAGGCTTCATTACCTTCTAAGGTGTAGCAACCCAAATTTCCTTCGTAGCTGTCCCACCCTAGTTGTGAGCTGCTGTGCGAGTCATAAGCAAATCCGATTCTGCCGTTTTGCTCATAAATCGGGTTTTCATTTTCTTTTCTGACTTCCCACCTTGGGGTGGTGGCTGTATTCTAAATTCGATTTTCTCTCTTTATCTTTACTCCCTGCCACTGCCTTCCATCCAAAGGGAATTAAGTTAGCTGATGTTTTGGGGTGAGTGTTGCAGGGGGAGCGCTTAACTTTAATGCTATCAATTCCTCTAAAATCTTTTTTCCTGTTTGCCATTAAAGTTACATGTGAATTGTGGGGATTTTGAGCTAACTGTGTTGTGAGAATCTTTGCATTTGTATTGCCACAACATTGGTGGCTGCTGTCCAATTGTTTGGTTTAGCTTTTATTTTCATTTAACCATAAAATTAATAAATATCTTATTTTTTTTTTATTGAATTTACTCAATTTAAAAAAGAAAACTGAGTTTTATCAAAGTTACATAAGTTTGCTTTTCCTTCCTTCTGGAGAAGAAGAAGAAGTAGAGGAAAGAATCTTCACGCAAAACCCCCTCCCGCCGTATGCACTCAGTCGAAAAGTTTGTGTAGTGGACGCTTCGCAGGGGGTTGCGACTTAGGCTGAGTTATTGCTATTTTGTTTAATCTGTGACCACGTGAGAAGTGCTTTTTTCATAGCTAAGTCTATTAACTTCGCCATGGCCACTGTCCAGCTCGTTTTCTCCCCTGAGTCTTTCTTCTTGATACACCCCGGCCTGGTTCCTAGTCCATTGTGACACGGGGTGTTTGTGAAGGTGGGTGCGAGACGGGTTGGGGACCTACTCAAAATGAATCTGTGGTTTATTAAAGATATTAAAGATAAAAAGCACTTTTATTGTGTGCCACGTTCATTGTCGGCGGAAGGAGTGCCTGGCTGGAGTGTGCGTGTTATAAATCCGTTACAGAATATAGTTCTGGAGGATATCATTTGAGATTTCTCATACTTCAGCAAATTAGGCCTTTTTTTCTTCCCCTTCGAGGAGGCAATGAACTTGTTTAGGCATCTCCAAGTTCTGATACCTAATTCTGCTCCTTTTTGCTTGGCAAGGGCCTCATTTTGCACATTACTCCAGAGCAGGCCCTTTTACTGAGGGTCATGTCCCCCCACTGACTCCGGCCGTCAGTTATGGGGTTCAGGGCTATTTCACCCCACAAAGCGGAAGGGTGTATGATGCTATTATTGTGCTAGTAGGAGTGTGTGTTTAAACCTTGGTAGGGGATCAAACGGAATGCTGTTCAGGAAGAGGAAAGACAGCCCACCCGGGATGCTCTCGGAAATTCTCTTAGGACATTTCCTCCAAAACAAGATGGCTACCAGAATCTGCTGGAAGAAGTGCTCCTCTCTACTGACTTACTTATTTTTTGTAATGAATTTTAAAAAAAATGTGATATGGTTTGTGTAAACCTTTTTAATGTCGAGTAACACATAATTCTGTCATCATTCGTGTAACACACCTGGTAAAACATGAATTAATTTCTGCTTATATAACAACAAAAAGATTGCTGTTATCTATCACTTATGATCTTAGTCCCATCTCGTTGGGATGTTGTCCAGGGTTTCTTCCAATAATGCAATCGCGGCCAGTGTTAGACTCCCATTTGCCCCGCTCACGATCATACGACACCATTCCTCCGTGGATAGTGAGTTTGTTTTGCAGATGACTTTTCCTGCGTATGTTGTCCTCGGGTTTCTCAACACAGGGCAGACAATTATTATATGTTGTGAGGATTCCCACACTTGGACTCTTTGACAGAATCCATACCATGTATTGTCATGTGTGTGTTTTTTCCAGAAGTGTAGAATTTCTCCCGTCGGGATCGTGTTGAGCCTAAACCTTAGAAATATGTCTTCATAATGTCTTGAGAGGAATTTAAGTAGGTATGTGTCATTCAAAGCTCTTCTCTGAGATGGGTTTGGAATATTCATTCGGTTAGTGGACATTTTGCCTTGTGTTTGAATCCAATCTTATTCTTGTAGCTTCTTTTTAACCACATTAGGGTTTGCTGTCAGCATTCCTCTTGGTGCTCCTATTTCTTTGAGCCAAGTCAGACATTTGTCTTTCCGATGGTCTATTAGTTTGTTTGTTTGTTTATATATTTATATTGTGCGCCAGACCCAGAGGTATCAGGACGCAGTGGTTCCAAGAAGGCTCCAAGCTTAGGTTACACATAGTACATATACAAATCAAGACATCAAGGAAATACAGTTACATCGTAGTTCCTCTCTTGTTCCGTTTTTCTCAGTTCTAATAATTTCAATAGGCCGGAGAGTGATCCTCCAGTGTACATTTCATTGCTAGAGATAAGGATTTCCAGAGAACTTGAGATTCCATTGATTGTAGCCCTAACTCGTATCTAATGGCACTGATCGGAAGGCCCTTGGGTAGTCGTAGCACTGGCCTACAAAATAGGCCTTCCAGCACTGGCCATGTTTTCCATGATAAATTTAATAGTGCTTCCGCTCCGTATGTTAACACTGGTATTACCTTCTGCTTGTAAAATGTGAGGACTGGTACCAATGTATACGTTCCATATCGGTTTAGTATTGCTTTTGCTTGGGCAGCTCGGCTTCTTGTTTTGGCGCAGAGTGTATCATACCACTCCTTCTCATTAATGCTACAGTTGAAGAGGATGCCTAAGTAGACGATGGATTTTACTTGCCTGAGGCTTTGCCCCCCCCCTATTTGCCAGTTAAAGGTCCTCTTTGTTTGTCTGGGATTTCCCAACTTTGTTCCTAATTCTAGCACGCAAGTTTTCTTTATATTTATTCTCAAGTTGTTGTCACTGGTGTACCCAACAAAGGCATCCAGTCTTTGTTGCAGTCCAATCTGGGGCTGATGGATATTGACCATGTCGTCTGCATATAGAATCCAAGCAATTTGCTGGTTCGCCTGTTTTGGGGGGAAGGCTCCAACAGATTTCTAAGATTCATGGAAGTCCAATAGATATAGATTCAATAATATGGATGCAAGAGGAAACCCTTGTTTTAGGCCTCTGTGTGTAGTTATTTTGTTTGTGGCTTCTCCTTGGTTGCCTAATCTTATCTGGATTGTTGTGTTTGAATACAAGGTCACAATAGCCTCTAGTAGGTCTTGTGGGCAATGCCACTCATGTCATTTCGTCCACAGCCTGCCTCTGTCCACACTGTCAAAAGCCTGCTCGAAGTCAATGAATGTCAGGAAGTGTTTTCTTTGTTTATATTGTCTTTAATTTTAGTATGTTTTAAAAACAAAAATGTAAAACCTTTATTTTTGCTGTTGAGTACGATATACAACATACCAAGCACAATTACAGGGTTGATATAACATCACAGATCCACTGGTCACAGAAAATTGCATTTTTCCCATTGTGCGCACTGCCGCCACATATTGTAGTTTTATTATTCCGCCCTTAATCTTTTCACCGTTGATTAGAGGGTATTGTCTTTCGTTTCAGCTTATATTTGCTATCAAAGGGAGAAACAAAAAGAGACAAAAGATAGAAAAGAACAACGTTCATGGGTATTCTTCCGATTCGCTCCCTTGAGTGTCTCTGAGGTAATTTCGTAAAGGAGCCCATATGTCCTTCGGTCTACTGGTAGGGTTGACACTATTTACATATCGTTCTTCTGTATCATGGACGAACAATAGGTCTCGCAGCCATGCCTCCTCCGTGGGGGCCACCTTGGATTTCCTGTAATAAGTTTCTTTTCGCCACTGCCCCCGCCACCGCCACAAATCTTCGGGTCTTTACAGATGCCTTTCCTATATCGCCCAGGAGATATTTGTGTGGGAAGGCTGGGATCTGTAACCCTGTGAAGTTACTTATTTTCCCGGCTATTGGTTCCCAGAAGGACTTGATTGGGGGACATTCCCAATACATATGTATGGAATCTGCTTCGTTGGCGCCACATTTGGGGCTAAGTGATGGGACTAAAGGGTCAAACTTGGAGACCTGCTTAGGAGATATATGTAGGTGATTAAAGTTTTTGAAATGGATTAACCTGAAGTTAGAGTTAATTGATATCTCCTTGGTAAAACGGCAATATCTGGACCACTGGACATCTTCTATGTCGGTGTGCAGAACCCGTTCCCATTTCCTTTTCATAGTGTTCCCTGACGGGGTGTGTTCTTGGGTTGCTTTATATAGGCTCTCCACCGTGCCAGTGAATCCATCAGGGGATACTATCGCTGTTAGGAATTCTTGAATCGGGGGGGCTGCAGGGAAGGACAGCCATTTCTTTTTGCATGCAGCTTTTAATCTGTGATATTGTAGCGTGGTGACGAGTCCCTTCCCCACCTTGTTGTGTACTACATCCAGTTTTATATTGCCCTTTTTAGTGACTTTAGTTGTATACAGCATTGCCCGAATATCGGCCGGGGCTACTGCGAATTTCTCAGCTCGTACATGGGCATGTTTTTCTGCTGATTCAGCCCCCAGTATTTCGCAAAGCCCGCCTGGGCTGCGTGGAAGTATAACACGAAATCTGGAGCTGTCAGTCCACCGGTTTCATATCGCTCGCATAGCCTGGGCCATTTTAGTCTTACTGATTTCCCATCCCATACAAAGTTGGCAGCAAGTTTCTGCAGCTTCTGAAAAAAGTCCCTGCCTGGCCAAATGGGTATCCAGCAAAACATGTATAACAGTTTGGGAACCACCACCATCTTGAGCAGGGCCACCCGGCCGTACAAGGATATCGGCAGCCTTCTCCAGACTGCAAGTTTATGCTCTAGAAGTTTCAGGTATGGCTCGTAGTTATTTGCCTAAAGAGTTTGCCTGTCAGTGGACATTATTATTCCCAAGTACCGTGCTGTAGTGGGGGACCAATTAAATGATGGTGTGGCTGGGGATTGTTCGGTGGATGGAGTGAGTGGGATTATTTCTGATTTACTTTGGTTGATTTTATAGCCGGAGTACACAGAGAATGTATTTATTTCTTGCATTATTGGTGGTAAATGTACTTCCGGGCACCTGACGTACACCGTCGTGTCGTCTGCATATAGGGACAGTAATTGGGGGTTCCCTCTAATACGAATGCCCCTCCACATGTGCTCGTGCCTGATCTTAGCAGCCATTCCCTCTATCGTAAGCACGAATATGAGGTGAGGCAGTGGGGAGCATTGCCGGGTACCCCTACCCAGTTCAAATGGGGAGAACAGTGTACTGTTAGTTCTTACCATTGTTACAGGATTCTTATACAGTATACAGATATATCTCTTGAATATTTGCCCAAACCCCATCTTGTCTAGTATTGAGAACATATAGTTCCATGATACTGAATCAAACGCTTTTTCAGCGTCAAGCGTGATTGCGGCCACCTTGGCTTTCGGGTCTAATTGTGATGTTATTGCAAAGAATCTCCTTAGATTCAGTGCCGTTGAGCGGGTTTTGGGATAAATCCCGTTTGGTGTGTGTGGATTAGTTTATTCATGTGCCGAAGCAGTCAATTTGCCACTGCCTTTGCATACATCTTTGTGTCTGAATTTATCAGTGACAGTGGGTGGTATGATGCCGGGTCCTGCGGGGGTTTATGGGGCTTAAGGAGGACAGTTACAATAGCCTCCCTCATGGTGTCAGGTAACTCTCCCCTCTCTAGTGCCTCCTTCCAAACTTCCAAAAGTCTCTGGGCCAGCTCTGTTTTAAATACCTTGTAGAGGTCGATCGGTATGCCGTCCGACCCAGGGGCTGTGCCTTCATGAAGGTCCGCAATGGCGTGTTCTATTTCATCAGCTGTCAGCGGGAGATCTAGCGTCGATCTTTCCTCCTCTCCTAGTGTGGGCATCGGGAACGAGTCCATGTATGTTCGGAGGTCACCCTGGGTCACTGTGTCCACATTTGCATAAAGTTTGGAGTAGAATCTTTGGAATTCCACGTTAATTTTGTGCGGGCCGTCCGTACATTCCCATCCTCGTCATGGATACTGGTAATGTGTCTTGATCCCTGTTCAGTTCTGATTAGGGTTGCCAGTGCCTTAATCGCCTTGTTTCCTTCACTGTACTTCCTTGCCCTTATAGGTTGGGTCATGTAGTAAACTTCTTTATCTTCCAGCATCTTGAAGTACTCCAAATGCTCTTGCATTTCCTGCAGCTGTTCCCTCCCCGGGGGTGTGATTTGGTGGGCCTCAAGGTCCTTCAATTCATGTTCAGTTTGTGACAGGCCATGCCTTATTTCCCTCAGGGTACCGTGTGTCAGTCCCATCAACTGGCCTCTCAGCCATACCTTAAATGTCTCAGAGACCGAACCCACGGTCTGTACCGTGCCGGTGTTGGTTCGAAAAATTCTACAATCTCTGTTCTCAGTGGTTCAATCCCCGATTCATCCTTCAATAAGTTTGGTGGCATGCACCATGTGCGGGTGGTGCATTCTGAGTTCTTAGGGGACGTTCTCAGGAGAACCGGGGAGTGATCACACAATGTGCGCAGTAGGATTGAGCACTGTCCCATCTGTGGCATCAACTCAGGGGAGCATAGTCAATAGTCAATTTGTGAGTAGGTACCGTGGACCCCTGAGTAAAATGTATAGTCCCGCTCAAGAGGGTGCAGTTCTCTCCATATGTCCACCAGGGGTAAGGTATCCATTGTCTGCCTGATCCTAAGCCCAGTTCTGGTATTTGGTTTACGGTTTCCTGCTGAACGGTCTAGAGCTGGGTCTATGGTTAGATTTAAGTCGCCACCCAGATCACATTCGCTGTACCAATTAGCGATATTAGTTCCATGATGCAGAGTTAGAACTCGGGACTGTCTGTGTTTGGACCGTACGTGTTGACCAGTATAACGTCCTTGTTATACAGCTGACCCCACATTATCACGTAGCGGCCCTCTTCGTCAGACAATGCTTTGGACAATAAGAAGTTCACTCTCTTATGTACTATAGTGAGGACCCCTCGCACCATGGAGGAGTAGTTTGTTGCCGCCTTGGTATGACCCCAGTTGCGTGCAAATGTGTCTGTAACTTGCTTTATAGCGTGAGTTTCTTGTAGGAATAATATATCTATCTTATGGTGGGTTGCATAAACTAGTATCTTTCTCGCTTTTATTGGGTGTGCCAGACCATGCACATTCCATGTAAGTAGTCTAACCTCCTGCATCTCCCGTGTCTTTGGTCGTGTTGTCATAGGTATGCCACGGCATGCTTCTCATCTGCGGCATCTTCGTGGATCTCTTGTCGTACTCAACAGTATTTTTATGTGTTGCACTCCACCTCTCTTTATGACCATTTCCTGTCGGCTTGGCCGGATGCGTATTCAGGGTCAGAGTATACCTAAGTGCTTCTTTTCCCCCTCCCCATGGGCAACCGGCCCAACTCCCTCCCCACGCCCCTCCCTCACCATCCCGCCAACTGGACACCACCATGTAGGGGTCCGAGGAGTCCCCTCTTGGGCTCCGTGTTTCTGGGGTGGCGACCCGTGATGTTCCCGCAGCTTGGATCCCCATGGCGATACTAGTGTAAGCATCCATCGGTCCTTTCTTATTATGCCTACTTCCTCTGGGCATAATGAGCGTGCTTTAGATGTACTGGTGTATATCTACCGGCCCCTGTTGTGGGTCATATAGCCTCGTGCCCTTCACACTGTCGCACTTTGGGGCTGTATTGGATCGTGCCACGGTAAGGAAGTTTTGGGCTCTACAGTTGCCCACAGCCAGACTGCACAGCAGGGGACTCCCTCCGTTCCCAAGGATGGGTTCTTTAGAGTGTTAGGAGGGGGGGACGGCCAGTTCGCTACTGTCTGTGGCCTATCAGTGCCCGTGACCACCGTGTGTGCCACCGTTCGATTTTCCCTTCTCCTCCTCAATGGGGGGGTGGAATAGGTAATGTCTATGGTGTTCGCCGGAGGGGGCCCACTTGTCCAATGACCCGTACACAGGTGTTTGTGTCTATTGATCTTGTAGTCGGTCGTGGGATGCTCAGGATTGCCTACAGTCAAGGTTCCAATGTGCCCCCCGCTGATGGGGGGAAGGGGCCAATGGCACTGCGGGTCGCGTTGATCCATTTCCCTCTTCAGTGTGCACCAGCACTCCAGTTATTTTTTTTATTTATTGTTTTTTTTGTGCCTGGGTGAGTGTTGAGTGGTATGGGGGAGGCCCCACACGACCGGCCCCGCCTCGTGGCACCAGCCTTGATCCTGATGGAGTCTCTCCCACCCTGTGTGCGGCCTGCCTCCCCCCCGACTCGCACCACTCCACGCTGCCTCTGGACGTTGCTTTCCGGGGGGGTGCCCGGCTGCTGCTAGTATCCGTCAAGCAGTGTTGTGGGTGCAGGGGGGCATCCACCCCCAGCCGGCTGCCGCTCGCCCACAGTGCACACGGCAGCCGCCGGGGCGGGCTGGCCCCCACATGCCCCCGCCCACTGGTGCACATGGGCGCTGTACTGAAGACCCTCTGCTACAATTTCGCCAGCCCCCGCAGTGCCTCCCGCACTTGTCGGGCATCCGTTGCAGGGCTCCGGTGTCCAGCCGCCAAATTGTCCACCTCAGGCCGGTGAGTCCTTTTGGGTGCCACGGATGAGCGGGGAGGGGAGCCCCCGACCCGGCGGACTGGCCGCTCGCACACAGCGCACACGGCGTCTGCCGGGGAGTATAACCCACAACTACCTTCGCACACCGGCGGTCCCGCGCACCCCTCAATTAGTGCCTGCAGGAAAGCCACTGCCTGCCACTGTGGTGTTTTGGCAGGATGTCCTCAGCTGGCACTCTGGGCCGCGGTTCGCCGTTCGCCGGTGGGGGAGGGGCGGGCTAGCTTCTCCCACTCGATCCACAGCCTGGTCCCACTCGACGGGTTTTCACACGGCCCGCAGACTGCTGTTGCTTCTTTTTAGGGCCAGAGGGTGCCGTGGGGTTTCCAATGTCACCTCCTCCGCATTAAGTGTGGAATTTGGTCCTGGATACGCAGGATTATCTTCAGGATTTATAGAAGACGGCGTAGCTGCTCTGTCAGGTGGCCATTTTTGTTGGCATCTGACAGCGCCCCCAATTTTAGTATGTTTAAGATGACGAGATTTGGGGTTGTGCCGATTCCGTTAATGAACCCCGTTTGGCGGGGATCTAGCCGGCCACTTCCCTTAGCCCATGATGTTAACTCTCGGAGTAGAATGGAGCTCAAGATTTTACTCATTACGACAGACAAGGCTATTGGGCGATAGTGCTTTGGATTCTCTCTGTCCCCTTTTTTGAAAATCAGGACAATGATGGCATTTGTGCAAGAAGACGAGAGTTTTTATATTCCATGATCCTTCTAAATAGGATGGTCATGAAGTCGGCCCAGAGTCCAGGGGATTCTTTCAACATGCAGTTGGTTAAGTCATCAGTGCCTGATGATCTCGACGAATTCAGCCTACCGATCATTCTTTCAATGTCGTCTCTATCCAAATTGAAATTCCATTGATTTGTTTTTTGGTTTGGTATCCATGTTATGGCAGCATATACATTTGAGAAGTGCCCAGTCCAGCTTTCTTCTGAGACGTTTGAGGTGAGAAGGCTCACTTGGAATCTGCCACTGTTGTTGAGCAGTTCCCATAGATGTCTTGTATTTTGTTTGGTGATCGTTTCCGCATCTTGTTGTGCTCTGTATGATTTTGTCGCTATAAGCCACTTTTTATATTTTTGTCTTCTGACTTTAAGACAAAGGGTTGTGTCAGGTTGCTGATTTTGTCTAATGTTCCTTATATCAGAGCAGAACTCTCTCTTTGCTTTAACTACTAGTGTGTTATACGAGTGTATCGGTTCGATGGAGGGTTTCTCACACTTTCTTGTTGTTTCGTTGAAGTTCGTTAGCAGCCATGCATATTCTGGAGCTTTATCGACATGCCCCTGGATGTTGCTCAGTATATTTGTTATGCGTTCGATATCCTTGGCGCTCACCCTAAGTCTGTTGCCTCCTTGCGTGACTTCTATGTTATTTATTTATTTTATGCTGCTTCCTTGGAGGAGATTTTATCTCAGATCAACTCTAAGAGGTTGTGGTCGCTTGACGACATGTTTTTTATACAAAATGTTCCCACTGTTCTCAGCAGATTTTCAGAAAAGAATGTGTAGTCTAGGTGGACACTTGTTGTGCCTTTGGACCATGTGATCTGCCCAGGTATGCCCCCTTTTGTTTGTCTGTTAAGCAGGAGTAGGTTGCGTGCTTCGGCGCCTTCTATCCATTCATATGCCTTCCTTTCTAGCACCTGTTTGCTTAAGACGTCTCCCTGGTCGCTGCTTATCTTTATGTTCAGAACCCGACATACTACCACATAAGACTTTTTGTTCTGTATTGTGAAGCGTCAAGTTCCTCCATGATTGAGGTGACAAATGATTTATAATTGCACATGTCTGGGCTGCGATAAACGTTGCATATTATTATCGTTTGCGGCTCCTTGTTGTTTGGGAAAAGAGATTTAAATTTCTGATTTCCTTTACAATAAGGCCAGATCTGATTTTAATGAGTGTGAGGAGATGCAAGTAGGGTCGACCAAAGGACCCTTTCCTTGCAGGATTTATGTAGCATGCGTATCCATCACAACATGGTGTCTGTCTAAGCCAAGTTTCTTGTAGACAGAGAATGTCATATTTTTCTAATCCTAGATTTTGATCGGTGAAGAGGTGTCCTCTTCTGATTCTTAACGCCAGTACCACCCATATCGGCTCTGGTATTTCTAGGGCACTAGGGGACACTATTTGGTTCTTTCTTTTTCTGTTGTCCGCGCCTTCATGCTTGAGGGTCTATAGTGCGCTATATAAATACCTTGTAATGTAATGTAATGTTAGAATCCGTGTGAGTTCCAGGATCCTATATGTAGAGGAGTTTTATCATCGTTTCTCTGGCTCTAGTCCTCCGTCTCATGGGCCAAGGCTTCAGCAATCTAGTTTCACTCTTGATCATCCATGTTTGGATCCCGCTTCCCTGCCGGTTTTGGCCCTTTTTGAAGTAATGTTACAGATGTAAACTTTACTTGTATTTGTATGGGAGGTCGCTCTCTCATTTCACACTTCTGGTCATCCGCTGTTATCGCTGATAGTGATTTGGATTTTATGTCCTGGTTTTTGGGCTCCTGTGCTTGTTGCCTCGTTTTGTCTTGTATTTACATAAGGTTTCCTCGCTTCCCTCTTATGATTTCGGATTTCAAAGCCTAATGGCAGGAAGTCAGTAGCGGATTCTACTGTTCATGACTAGAGGGGACTTTAGGTGTAGGGTCCCCCAGTCTGCACGCCTTTCATTCATGAATTGGACAATCCTGATGTCCTCAGATGTAATATATCTGAGTTTAGGGCTGTGATGCAATCATTTTATGACGTTTCTGTGATTTAATATTAGATCAATTTTTGGAGACAGAATTCTTTCTATTGTCACTAAATTAGTCATGTGGTCCTTGTCACTTCTCTTGTGCTCTATTTTTGTCCCATTTTCTCCATTTGATGTGTGGTTTCTCGTAGGCTGCTCTCGCTGCGTTGTGCTGTTCTCCTGAGCAATTGATTGCTTTTCTTCTAGGGTTAGAAATAGCCTACGGGTCGACATAGGACGCCGTCCCAGCGTCATAGCCTCCTTGCTTGGTGTGTACAGATCTTCTCTGTGCACTGGGCTCACTTTGTGACTGCTTATGTTTATCCTTTTTATTTCCTCCTTGTGAATGGTTGCTCTTGATTTTCCTGCATTGCAATTTCATTCAATCACTCTGAGATGTCTTCATAGGGTTTACTTCCTTCCCATTCCAAGTCTGATGTATTGTTTAGGTCTATTATTTCTGTTACATTGTCGTCTTTTAACAGCTTTCCATATGACTCTTTTGAATCTATCGGTTGCTGGCACCCTGCCTTCTTCGTCCAGTGCCCCCGTGACTAATCTGTTTGAAGTCTTCTGAGCCATTTTCGGGTTTTTCTTTTGTGTCTGTTGTTGGCATTGTTATGTTACGCAGAAAAGCTCTTGACCCATTGGTTTTTGGTTTCTGAGCGATTCGTATGTTCTTTGATTTTTTCAATTGAGGTTCGTTCGATGACACCCTCTGGGAGGTCGCATGAGCCTGTAGTTGTTTTCTTTTGGTGTTTGTTCTCGTCTGAAATATTTCAAAGGGCGGCAAGCTCTCTTGGGTGGCCCTTGTGTCTGGGAGCTGGGCTGATGACATAGATATTTCCTTGATATTATCTGATCAAGCTACGTCCTGTGCATTCAATGCTATGTTGTTCTTGGTGAAGTGTCAATTTTCCCATATTTAGGTAAATTTTCACCTTGTATTTGATGATTTGTTGGATTAATTGAATACTTACCAAAGTTTGGGGTTCGCAAATTGGCTGTTTGTTGTGATCAGGTTTGCTGACGCATCCATTTGCAGTTTTCCAGAACTGCTGTAATTAGTGCTACTTTGTCCGTCTCTCCTTGCTAAGTCGCATAGTCAATATGCCACATCTGGGATGTCTCGGCTTCCTGATCTAGCCTTACATTTACTTTATTTACAATGCCTTCTAGAAACATCAATCTGGTGTGTGCCATGGCTAGTAGTGTTGCTTGATCCTTTAGTGTATCCTGAATTGCTTCCTACAACTTGATGAAAGGCGCCATAGAGTTGCATAAAATGGGCATGATATTATTTTGCAATTGTGCCATTACCTCTGGTGTTATATTCACTTGAGGTCCAGCTAGATCATGATGAAACACCAAGTCGTCCTCTATTATGCGATGGCCAAGGAAGTTTTGTAGATATTCGAGTCATGCTGACCCATCTTCATCGCACTCATTTGCCTCATAAGAGTCTTGGCCCAGCTGATTGATACCAGAAATCTGGGGTTCTTGGGTCTTTAGTCGGGGATCTGGGGTTGTCTCAAAAGTGGTTGATTTCCCTGTGTCCGTGCCTTGCAAATGAGCATGTTCGCCTCTGTCGATGTTCTCAAGCTGATCTTGTTGATATGAGTTGTTTTGGGGCATGATGCCAGTCGTGTTTTAATTTCCGCTATGTCACAGGATAACCTTGCTGCGGGGACAGAATGAGGCGTTACGGCATGCCGTGTTTCTCGTGTTGACAGTGAATGAGGACTACTTGCTTTCAGGGTCTTCTGGAGAAGTTCCTTGTTGGCAAAGAGGGTGGAATTTGCAAAGATACGTTCCAATGATGTAGAATCCAAGGGATGGTTTGCATTTAGTTCTAGTTCTGAGGTTTCTCATAGAGTCTCACGCGGATATGCATGCACAGCTGGAATAGATCTCTCGCTTGTGCTTTCACTTTCTATTTCCTTACCTTGGACACCACCCGAACATCCACAGTGCAAGACGAAGCATGTGCAGTGTCTCCCTCCGTCGGCTCTGCCATGTATGGTGGCGTGGAAAAATCTGAAACAGCAGCCAAACCATGTATGGTACGTTCTTTTTGTGTTGCTGTATTTTTCCACTCTAGCTTCTGAGAGCAGGTTGTTGATGAGATAGGGTGTAGTAACATTGGCGGAGGGTGGGCTATTGATATTGGGGCCATGGCCAGGGGGCTAGACATCGGGTCAGGTACCAGTGGGCATTCTACGTGCTTTTTCTGGTCTGTATAATCAATGTGTTCCACTGAACAGGGTGAGATTTCCTCTGCGCACGTTGGTGGGACTGCATCTAGGTCGCCAGTGTGAACATGAACTATATTGAACTTTATCATATCAATATTGGCAGTGTTGCCAATGGGCAAAATCTGAAGTGTCCCAGTTCTTATGTTGTGGCACGTGGGTACGTCACTTACCTCTTCAAGTCTGGTAAGGCAGCTATCCTCGCTCAGTTGTCGCAATTTCAGCCTGGTCAGCAGGCCACCTGGCGACATCCCCGACTTGGTGCCGTCTACTAGGCCAGTGATGTGTGGGGCTGCCACCGGAGCACTGGATTCAGCTGGAGACTGCACCACCTCAGCACCAGCTCTGCATCCACTATGTGGTAGGTAGGGTTTTTTGAAGTGAAGCCCAACTCCTCCTACCACAATGGTAGAAAGAATGAACAGACAGCTGAGACTGCACAACCTCAGCACCAGCTTCACGTCCGCCCCGTGGTAGTTAGGGGGTTTTGAAGTGAATCCCAACTACACGTCCGACCCGTGGTAGTTAGGGGTTTTTGAAGTGAATCCCAACTCCTCTTCTCACAATGGTAGAAAGAATTAACAGACTCCTGAGACTGGACCACCTCAGCACCAGCTCCGCGTTCGCTCCGTGGTAGGTAGTTTTTTTTTAAGTGAAGCCCAACTCCTCCTCTCTGTGGGGTAGATTTATCAGCCCACCAGAACTCCCCTACATCACCAAACCACATCTTAGCAGTCACCAGCAGAACGGCTGCATTGGCTCTGTTGAGAACAATGGCCTTGCATTAAAACTGCATTTCGCAGTCACCAAAATAATGGCTGCACTGTCTTACCAGCCACACATGGGGCAAGATGAAACACAGAACACCCCGAGAATTGCTGCCAGTAGTAATTTCTTCATTTGCACCAGAGAAAAGAAGTCAAAGGCCGCTTTGCTAGGCTGCCAGGTCAAAACCTTTCACTGAAAAAGAAAATATTATGCCTTTTAAAATGACTGCGCCCTGATGCTCTATTTCATCTGTTCAACAGTACACAGTTCTGATCCAGTAAGACCCAGCTAGGTCCATCAATATTTAGGTTGTGCTCCAGCAAAAGGAGGCATTTCTCATTGAATGACAGGCGGTGTCAGGCAAGATCTGTGAAATAACAAAGAACTTCACTCCAAGCCGAACGGAAAAAAGGCTTTACTTTTGCAACAAAATATCACATATAAACTATTTACAAAAAGCTGTCTCTCTCTCTCTCTCTCCTAGCTCATGTCAGTTTCAAAGGACTTTTTATTTGGACAGATGCCTGTGTGTTAGAAACATGACTGGGGCTTTGGAAAGGTTCAGAAAATGGATGACAGGAAGGTCGCATTGTAAAGTGAAAGCCAAGGAAAATGAACCACGTGTAAAATGGTGCTTTTTACAAACAAGAAAATATCTTCTTAATAGTGAAATGTAGAATTATGGCCCTGTCCTTGCATAGAAAGGTGATGGGGTTTGTTTTAAAACATATATAGAATATTTAATTCCAACAGTCTTGCTTTCTGGTACAGGAAAGAAAAATAAATAAATTAATACATTTGCTGTGAGGCCAGCAGAACAACATTTACAGGCCCTAGCTTCAAAGGATCTTGCTTCCTGGGAACAGGATCTACCTCCCTCCCTTCAAGTGGACCAGCTCCTGGCGCATATGAATAGGCAACAGGAGAGGATCCCGCACCCTCGTCAGACAATGCTCCAGCTGGGACAAGGGATTTCCAGGACACATAGGTGTGAATTTCTGGTAGCACCTCCCCTCCACTTAAACTGAAGAGCTTCAAAGGCAACTCCATGGCAACGCTGGACTATGGCTAACTAGAGCCTGACATTTGGCTGTTGGTTGGGAAGAATGCCCTTATTTGGAAGACAAAGCCGGCCCATTTGGGGTGAAAGACTGTTCTTATTTAATAAACTTTAAGACTTTTATTTCTGCAACCAGAAAATGCAGTAATGGGAAAGTTTAACAGTTTGAATGTAAGTTTTGTGGCATTAAAATAAGACATTGTAGCTTTCCCTAGCATGGAGAGGACGCAAACGGCAGAAAAATGTAACTCATGGGAAAAGAATACATGGTACAACTTGGTAAATTGATGCAAACATCCTGTATGATAATATGTACGCATATATAAAATTGTAGAATTTTAGGTGAAACGGTTACCACTAAAAATGGCGAAAGATTGCTAGAAGGACTAAATAGTGTCGTACAAACTTGGGAGTGGAAATGCCATGATCTGTGTAAAATATGGAATCTACCTATGGGATTTTCAAAAGCGTAACAATTGTAAAAAGGTGCATTTTTGTGTCATAACTGATTTAGCCAAAAGTGACTGTGGGATGGCTCTGGACCTCATAAAAACACACCCCATAAAGCTGAGTCCCCTCCTTCAGTCCAATCTGCTTCTAGAGAGGAGGCGACATACATAGGCTGACCTATCTGATTCTTAGAGGTAGGTCTAGCTTAGTTCTGCCCCATAGTATAATCCTGGGATGTCATCCTCCTTATTAAGGTGGAATCTCAGAGAGACGAAGGACTGACTGACTGACTCTCCTGACTTCCTGCTTCAGCATATCCTGAGATCCAGACATTTAATACTCACCCTGCAAGATTCCAGATTCCACTGCCAGGAAAGGGATAGCTGATCC
Source organism: Ambystoma mexicanum (assembly GCF_040938575.1). Taxonomy (NCBI): domain Eukaryota; kingdom Metazoa; phylum Chordata; class Amphibia; order Caudata; family Ambystomatidae; genus Ambystoma; species Ambystoma mexicanum. The sequence goes on from NC_090935.1 coordinate 49,143,491, forward strand.
AGACCCTCCTATACAGGCAGAACCACCCTTCAGAATTAAATCCCACAAACAAATCCCACTAATTCAGGGAGAAAGGGGAAAAGTGGCTGAATCCTCATTGGGATTCTCCAGCGCTACTTGCTTGCTCTGCTGCCTGCTTTTTCCAGCTGATGCCCCTCGCTATCTATTGAGACCAGACCCCGGGGGCCAGCTGTCCCCTTCTAGGATAGCCCGCCGCTGTGCCGTGACCAGATCCTTGTCCTGCTGTCCAGAAACCCTGTTGGCGGTCCCAAATTCCAAATTCAAGTGCTGATTGTATTACCCCATCCCATAGCAAAACGTAGCATATCCCATTTTGATACCTTGACTTTCTTCCACCCTATAAGTAATCCTGAAAGTACACTAGTAACTGTTTAAATTCTCAGAACCCTCTGTGTATCCTGTTCCTTGATTCCCAGGTGTTAGCGTAATTTTTCCCCATCCTTATAGTCCATTGCATAAATCTTTAGTCATATTTTGAATAATTTAATTAACTCCCATATAGAGTTGAACGCGGTGTGAATGGGTTAACCTTGCAAATTAACTTTCGAGCGTACTTTGTCTTTCTTTAACAATCTAGCCACTAAAATCTAGTTTAAGTTAAACTTGTGATTTCCTTTCCAACCCGGTTTACCTTGTCTCCTGCTTTCATTTAAAACCAAATTTCTTTTCCTATTAAGAATCTCATTCTGTCAGTCAGAGTTACCCTTTCACTTTCTTATTAGTCTTATTAGTCTATAATTTGTCTTATTAGTCCTGTGATGTGTATCTGTCCTTTAGCATAAAGATCGCATTCCGATTTTGTCTATTCAACCCGTTTTTCAAACCGTTTTGACATTTAAATCCATGAAAAAAAGAAAATGCAATTTCTCCACGTGTGATTTGGCTGCATTGGCTGCATTGTGTTTTTCATTCCCAAGTCGATTTTCTGAACTGTATGCCTCCTGTTAGGACATTGCTTTGTAGTTTGCTAGTGTTCTTGCATCTCTGATACTGTCATACTCATTGCTGCCTCATTCATTCAACCGCACATGTAAAACTAATATTTAGTAATTCTGAGCGCTATTTGGTTGAATTGCAAAGGGTTTTCCTCCCATTTCGAGGAGGAAGGTCAGATTTTAATTCTGTTTGCTGCCCAGTATTCCTGACTCATTGCTACTCCTTTCTATCCACTCAAAATCCAGTTAATAGGGGTTTGACGGAGCATTGCAGGGGGAAATCTTAACTGGGGTGCTATCTACCCGAAAAGTAATATTGCTCTCGTTCATTTGTGCTTTGTGTATGTTATATTAGAAGGTCAAACTAAGTGTATCTGTCATTTCACAGTGTAATCGTCACCCCACTGGTGATTGCTGCCCAATATTAAATTTGTGTGCTTTCATTGAAATTTTTAAATAAATAAATATTGTATTGCCACCCACCGGCCTGGTTCATGGTCTATTGTGGCCCGGGGTATTTGTAAAAGGGGGTGTGAAATGGGTTGGGTGCCATCTCAATCTGAATTCTTAAAAAATAAAGTAAAATTGTTTTAATTGTGCTTGGCAGCCTAGGCCAGTATCAAGAATCCTGGTCTGGTGTGTGTCGCCCTATTGTAATCCTTAACATCTCACAAGATTGTGTTGATGTTTCTTAAGGTTAAGAAATGGGGTGGGCACTGCTTTGTTTCTACTTATTCACTTTTCTGAAGTCAATTGCGGGGGCTCACCCTTGAGCCTAGGCACTAGGCTCTGAAACAATATCCATACAATAGGGCTGAACAACTTCCAACCCTGGGTGAGCTCACTCTCACTCCCCTCAACGGGTTTCAATTCATTCTCATTAGTAATTTGTATTTCTTCATTAAGTAATCCACCATTTCTGTTGTAATATTTCCAATATTTCAATTGTTTATTTATTCCTAACCAATCAGTGTTTCAAAATTATTGCCAATGCATTTCGGACATCCGTCCATCATCAGGGCTATCAACACTATTTGTTATCAATCAATAATATTTACAACACCATGACCCATTCCCAATGATTCACCCAAACGTGAAATCGTAAAGTAAATGCATGCACATACCCGGTTAAAGTTGTGTTCCATCATGGCGTTCACATCAATACAACAAGTCGAAAAAATATACAAAAAACATCCATTATAGATCATTGTTAAACCTCATTTCACAGTATAATATCATGATATACTTAACGCTTTTCTACCTGTTTGGCTTTTCGTCCCCAGAGTATATATTCACCTCTGTTGCCGGTATCCTTATCTAGCGCGTATCCTCTGAAACAGATATTTATATATATGTATAACTACTTCCTTATCTGTGGTCCCCCTCCTTCAGTATTCCCACTTGACCTCCTCTTCCGTTGTGCTTACCTTTACTCTCCTGCTCTTCGTACGCGACAGCTATTCCAAAAGCAGCTCTCGCCACTCGTACTAACATTTATCAACACTACTCATTCCCGCGCATGCGCGCCGCTGCGTGCAATGCCGTAATGTGTTTCACTAATCTCCTCCGCGCATGCGCGAATGTGTCTTTTCAACTCTTCAGAAATATTATACATATATCAGCTCGTATATTTATCTGTTATTTCACTGAGTTCACTGTTAGGCAGCGATTAGCTGCCTTACGTCCCACAGGGAAATTAACCCCTGCGGGATATACTGTGAACTCCAACATTAGACACATTATTACAATTGGCTCCATTATTAAGTAGTGTTAAACTGCCTTAAATTCCACAGGACATAAATTCCAGCATTTTTATCAGTCATGATTTTTCTTTGCATTTAACAAATCTTTCTTATGTAACACACATATTTTTCATCATAGAAAACACATAAAATTCAACTCCTCATTAATGCCCCCTGGTCTCAGGGAGTCAAGCCGGTCGATCCAAAACGATTCTCGTTGATTCAATTTTCTTCCCAAATCCTCATGTGCGTTGTTCTGTCTAATGTCCTCCAAGACTTGAATCCTCATCTGGCTGATGTTGTGCTTCATTGTGTTCCAATGTCTGGCTACTGCCGAATTCGGATTGTTATTCCGAATACACGATCTATGTTCGTTCCATCGCAACTTGCCAGGTCTCTTAGATTGTCCAACATAGTAGATGCCACACGGGCATTTAATACTGTATATTATGTTCGAGGTATCACATGTCGCATATCCCTTAAGTTTTATTTTTTCACCTGTACGAGGGTGATCAACTGTATCCCCTTTTGTTATAAAATTACAATTACTGCAATGCAAGCAGGGATAAGTTCCTTTTCTCAATGTGTCCAATGCTCTCTTTTCAGGTCTCGTTTTAACCAATCTGTCTCTCAAGTTTGCACTCCTCTTGTACGCAAAAGTTGGTAATTCCCTGAACAAATGTTCAACTCGCATGTCATTGGTCAGTGTACTCCAGTTCTTCTTGATTACACTCTTTACCTTGTTGCTTTGTACTGAGTAACATGACACATATACAATATTTGGTTCCTTCTTCTCTCTCCTTGTGCCACTTACTGTAGGTTCCATCACTCGTTTTTTAGCAAATTCTATCTCCGCTGGTTTATACCCTCTTGCTTCAAACCTCCTCCCCATGTTCTCAATTTCTACCGCGCATGTTCTTGGATCATTGACAATCCTTTTTACTCTCATCATTTGACTGAAGGGCAAATTTCTAATTAGACTCGGTTGGTGAAAACTTAGTCGATGAAGTAAGTTATTTCGATCTGTTTCTTTTCTGTAGATGCTGGTCAAAAAATTATTGTTGTGAATACGTATTTCTACATCTAGGAAGTGAATTTGCGTTCTTGAGGTTTCTTTTGTGAATTGTATACGTTGATCAATGTTGTTGAGATAGGTGAAAAAATCATTAAAAGATTCCTCTGGGCCATTCCATATTCCAAAGATATCATCTATAAATCTGACCCACATTTTTATATAATTTCTCCATACTGCATGATCAAGTACATATTCCTTTTCGAATTTGTGCATGAAAGTATTTGCATATGTGGGAGCCATTGAGGCCCCCATTGCTGTCCCAGATTTCTGAATGAAAAATTTATTTCTATATTGAAAATATGAATTTTCAGATATGAACTGTAATAATACCAAAATAAATTCCTTCATTGCTTTCAAATCACCTTCTTGGAGAAGTAACCATTCTATTGCTTCTAGACCCAGGTTATGTGGAATAGAAGTGTAAAGGCTCTTCACGTCAATTGTAAACATAATTGAGGTTTCTGTAAATACATTTTTCTCCAATATTTCCAAAAAATGATTAGTGTCTTTAATGTAGGTATCTGTCTTTTGTATCAATGGTTGCAAAAACTGGTCAATGTATTGGCCCAATGGCTGTAGTACACTGTCTACTCCAGAAACTATCGGTCTGCCTGGTGGTTTTGTGAAACTTTTATGTATTTTAGGTAGCGTGTAGAAGTTCGGTATTCTTGGATATTTATTTGTGAGAAAAGATCGTGTTTTGGCACTTATCCATTCTAATTCCTCTGCTTTCCCCAGAAGTTCTTCTAAGTTCTTCATTATCTCAATAGTTGGGTCATTATCTAGCTCAGAATATACATCCGTGTTTCTGAGCTGATTCATGCATTCGTCATGATAATCTTGACTGTTCATTATTACAAGTGCTCCTCCTTTATCCGCTGGGCGTATAGTTATCTTGTTATCTCCATATAAATCTTTCAATAACTTAAACTCATTTGGTTTCAAATTTCCATATCCCTTCCGTTTGAATGACACTTTCTTAAGATCTTTGAGTACTTGTCGATGAAAAATATCGATGGATGGTACATTTATGGGTGGCATAAAATTACTTTTCTTTCTAAACTCTTTCTAAACTCTTGTAGTTCCTCTGGGTCTTGTTCTTTAAGTTGTGATGTATCGAGTTTCACCTATCTCAACAACATTGATCAACGTATACAATTCACAAAAGAAACCTCAAGAACGCAAATTCACTTCCTAGATGTAGAAATACGTATTCACAACAATAATTTTTTGACCAGCATCTACAGAAAAGAAACAGATCGAAATAACTTACTTCATCGACTAAGTTTTCACCAACCGAGTCTAATTAGAAATTTGCCCTTCAGTCAAATGATGAGAGTAAAAAGGATTGTCAATGATCCAAGAACATGCGCGGTAGAAATTGAGAACATGGGGAGGAGGTTTGAAGCAAGAGGGTATAAACCAGCGGAGATAGAATTTGCTAAAAAACGAGTGATGGAACCTACAGTAAGTGGCACAAGGAGAGAGAAGAAGGAACCAAATATTGTATATGTGTCATGTTACTCAGTACAAAGCAACAAGGTAAAGAGTGTAATCAAGAAGAACTGGAGTACACTGACCAATGACATGCGAGTTGAACATTTGTTCAGGGAATTACCAACTTTTGCGTACAAGAGGAGTGCAAACTTGAGAGACAGATTGGTTAAAACGAGACCTGAAAAGAGAGCATTGGACACATTGAGAAAAGGAACTTATCCCTGCTTGCATTGCAGTAATTGTAATTTTATAACAAAAGGGGATACAGTTGATCACCCTCGTACAGGTGAAAAAATAAAACTTAAGGGATATGCGACATGTGATACCTCGAACATAATATACAGTATTAAATGCCCGTGTGGCATCTACTATGTTGGACAATCTAAGAGACCTGGCAAGTTGCGATGGAACGAACATAGATCGTGTATTCGGAATAAGAATCCGAATTCGGCAGTAGCCAGACATTGGAACACAATGAAGCACAACATCAGCCAGATGAGGATTCAAGTCTTGGAGGACATTAGACAGAACAACGCACATGAGGATTTGGGAAGAAAATTGAATCAACGAGAATCGTTTTGGATCGACCGGCTTGACTCCCTGAGACCAGGGGGCATTAATGAGGAGTTGAATTTTATGTGTTTTCTATGATGAAAAATATGTGTGTTACATAAGAAAGATTTGTTAAATGCAAAGAAAAATCATGACTGATAAAAATGCTGGAATTTATGTCCTGTGGAATTTAAGGCAGTTTAACACTACTTAATAATGGAGCCAATTGTAATAATGTGTCTAATGTTGGAGTTCACAGTATATCCCGCAGGGGTTAATTTCCCTGTGGGACGTAAGGCAGCTAATCGCTGCCTAACAGTGAACTCAGTGAAATAACAGATAAATATACGAGCTGATATATGTATAATATTTCTGAAGAGTTGAAAAGACACATTCGCGCATGCGCGGAGGAGATTAGTGAAACACATTACGGCATTGCACGCAGCGGCGCGCATGCGCGGGAATGAGTAGTGTTGATAAATGTTAGTACGAGTGGCGAGAGCTGCTTTTGGAATAGCTGTCGCGTACGAAGAGCAGGAGAGTAAAGGTAAGCACAACGGAAGAGGAGGTCAAGTGGGAATACTGAAGGAGGGGGACCACAGATAAGGAAGTAGTTATACATATATATAAATATCTGTTTCAGAGGATACGCGCTAGATAAGGATACCGGCAACAGAGGTGAATATATACTCTGGGGACGAAAAGCCAAACAGGTAGAAAAGCGTTAAGTATATCATGATATTATACTGTGAAATGAGGTTTAACAATGATCTATAATGGATGTTTTTTGTATATTTTTTCGACTTGTTGTATTGATGTGAACGCCATGATGGAACACAACTTTAACCGGGTATGTGCATGCATTTACTTTACGATTTCACGTTTGGGTGAATCATTGGGAATGGGTCATGGTGTTGTAAATATTATTGATTGATAACAAATAGTGTTGATAGCCCTGATGATGGACGGATGTCCGAAATGCATTGGCAATAATTTTGAAACACTGATTGGTTAGGAATAAATAAACAATTGAAATATTGGAAATATTACAACAGAAATGGTGGATTACTTAATGAAGAAATACAAATTACTAATGAGAATGAATTGAAACCCGTTGAGGGGAGTGAGAGTGAGCTCACCCAGGGTTGGAAGTTGTTCAGCCCTATTGTATGGATGATGTTTCTTAAGGTACCACAAACACAAGCTATTATCCCCTTCTGCTGAGACTGTGAAGGTGCAGTGTGGCTGGGAAGCACCAGGTAGCAGTTAACCATTTAAATTCTCAGTACAAGGGAGCCTACACATACCTCTCACAATATCAATGAAGACAAACGGGTAACGTACTCCAGCTTTAGAAATCTGGAAATGGTACAGCCGAGCGTGTTATCATTAAATCAGAATACAGGAGGACAGAGCATTGCAGTACCCTGAAATATTGTTTGTTCAGTAGTTGCTTCTAACTAGAAATTGTGTGCACCTCATTGAGTGACCATAATTGGCTTGTAGCTTCTTTTGAGATAGAGCGGGACCAGGAACCACAAACCAAAATTCCTATTCCTCTCACCGTTTCGGCACAAGGCAGCCGCATTATTTGGCACAGTAACACGGTAGCTAGACTCAGTAGGTGTGTCAATAAAACTCTGGGCGTTCTTACTGACATAGTGAAATCTCAATTGTTATCCCCAGATCAATCCAATCTATTTTTTCATAAGATAATATCACCTTTTCTAGATCCACAAATGCCAAATTAACATCAGTATGATTTGCAGTATGATTTGCAGGTTTGTTGCTAGGTCTGAAAAAGATCCAGGGCTGTAGCCCCTCAACACGCTCCCCCAGCACTTGCTTCTGATGATGTGGCGTTGCCAGTAAAAAGAGGATACTCCTTAATAAACTGAGGCTTCTGTCGAATTCTAACCTGGAGGCGATACCATATGAAATGGAAGTAGCTTCTTTAAAACAGTCGTATAAGAAGTGGCCCAATATACAGTCAATGCACATGACCCCTTGGCGGAGTCAGTTCATGGACAGATTACTAGAATCTGACTTTTGGACGTTAACCAACTGAGAAGGCAACATCCAAACCGATCTTAAAATCTCAGAGGATGCCGGGACTGGCCCCTTTGGCATGCTCTGTTCGTATCAATCTTAGACTTACCAGCTCCCCTCTGATCTCTATTCATCCATTTGGAACTTACCCATTGAATACGGGGATAGGAAAGAGTTAACTATAAAATCCAAGATGTCCCAGGCCGGGACCCTGATGGCCTGTCTGATTTCGTCCTTAAGAACTCTGGAGTTATGGACAGAAATTTTAACTATCCTCTTTAAAGATATCATCACCTCACGCTTTTTCCCACTTCCTGTCATGAGGCCTATATAGTACCACAAATGATGTGTCTCGGGAGAGTGTCTCGCGCTCAAAGCCAGTCTCTTATAGGATTAGTACATAGTCCGTCCAAATTGTTGCAATAATCCAGGAAATCCAACTTTGAAGTATGTTGTATTTATTCTTCAGTGATAGAAAAACAGCCTCTTCAGTGATAGAAAAACAGCCGACACGTGTTTCGACCCCTGGTCGTTGTCAAGGCCTAGATTAGCTCCATGACGCAAATGTCCCTTTCAGAATGTTGATGTGTATAAATCTTAGTAAGCCTAACCATTGTTTGTTTTAAAGGTGACCATCCGATAATCCAAGTCATATAGGAACTTGTGGTCAAAGATTTATGACATGAGTGTCTAACTTGTAGAGGCATCAAAAATAAGCACATGATTTCTGGTAAATACTATAGTGAAGACCCTTTATAATGGGTTCAAATCCCAAAGCTGATATTCATGATTGCGGCAGAGGGACTCCCCTGCAAAAGATCCTCTCTGTGTTCAGACGCAATGGCCACAAATTCCTATAGGACTTGGATTACCGGATGGCTTCCGGTTCCCAAATCTATCGAAATGACCTAAATATTAGATGCACTCGTCTTTTGGACACACTTGGAACGGATCGTACTAACGTAATTTCTAATCCCTGCTTGGTGAAAAAAGCAATGGGAATTTGATTGGCTGGGTACCCTCGAGATCATACCCAAATCTAAGTTATATAAACATCTCTTGCCTGAGACAAAGAAGTTGGCTTATTTAGCAACATGTCTATGCTAGACTCAGAGAAACCTTTTTTAGATTTTGTTTAAACACCCTTCTTACCGTGGAAATGACCATTCGATCAGACCTCCGACCTGAGACCTTGTTCTGACGATTTTGCAAAATCCCCGGAGTGTCTGGAGTCATGGGAACATTTAGTTTCTGAATGTGATGGTACTTTTGTTCTCAGATGTTCCTTCCTGAGAAAAGATGCACACAATGTTGACTTTCTATCTTCTAATCAGTTCTGGTGTAGATCCCTTTTCGGCAATCAAGTCTCGGCGGTTAAATTTCTAAGGTTTGTTTTATCTTAATTTGGATGATTGGATTTTTCACATTACTTGTTTTAATGTATTAATCATCTTCAATGTCCTCTAGGGAGGATAACCCAGGGGCTACGCGCTCGTCTTGGAAGCAAGATGACGCGGAGCAACACAGGTTCAATCCCCGGGTCCGCGCTTAAAAACCTCTAGGTATTGAGTGCCTTATAAATAAACAATTAATAATAATGTATTTCCTATATAGCGATACACACTCAGAGCGCTCAATGAACAGAAGACATTATTATCCAACAGATGGTATTCATTTTATTGACCACAGGAGAATGAAAGGCTGATTTGACCCTGCCGGGATTTGAAACTGCCACAGCAGGCTGCACACTATCTGATCGGCAATATACAATTGAGATTCAATGTGTAAAAATGGTTTATCATTTATGATTGTGAAAGATTTATTTTAAAACAAAGCACAGTTGTATAAAAAAAGTTCAAATAAAGAAAAGAAATACTGGTGGGACCTAGTGTGAAATTAGCAGCAACCAATGAAATTTAGAATGCATTGGCGTAATGACATTGCCCAAAAACATGATAGGATTTAAAGAGAAAATGCCCCTCTGTAATGGTACCTGGCAGCATGGTAATGCTTTGCTTGTGCTGTGGTGCATCGGTGGCTGTAGCAAAATAAACACAATGGACCAGCGGTATAGGGAATGGTACAAGTTTCACATTTATCTTTTTACAAGAACCAATAAATGTCACTCATTAAATTCATATTCATTTTATTGTCATACACATATATAAAATATCAATTGTTAAAATCACATATCGCAAAATATTTATTACACAAATCAACTCACTCTCAACCACTCCTACCATTCATACTTTGTTTTTTTTTTAAATATCTAAATCACACGTAACTCGTTAACCCCTTGGTCAACAATTCTTCTATTTCTATATGTAAATGTCCTCCACTACAGTGGCAGATGGTACATTCTGTGTTTAAACAATTACATAGAGAAAATAGTCTACATATGTTTCGGTTCACTAATAGAACATCACAAATTCATCCTCTTGATGATGCAACCTTCTTCAGGACTGTAATAGGGAATTTTTATCATTCCCCTGTAAACAAGTAGGGTGAGTTTCAGCACTCGCAAAAAGGCAAAAGACGGCGTGTCTGCTATCTTCGTTTTATTAATTTCAAGGTATCATATCGTTAATCCGATGTGGAGGGCTTCTTCTAGGCCTAATTGGCATTCGACACATGGAAATCAGTTTGTGGCACGCCTGTTAGGTATCATCTTCATATGTTATATCACAAAATATATCTCTTGATTTAGTAGATGTATTTCAAAGACAGTAGCATCTGCATGTAAGGCGCCCCTCTATGTTAAAGAGTCTGCATCCACGGGTGTCCTCCAGTACGACTATCCGTATCGTCTCGCGTACGCTCCTGATTGATGCGACCACCGCGCACAAAGATTTCGGGTGGCTGTGTCAGGTGCATGTCCAGCTGCATAAGACTGAGAGGTGCTACAGCTGGGGGGGTCTTTGGTGTCTCAGTGGGCAGTTAGGAGGGAGGTCACAGGCACCTGACTAGAAACTAAAGGCCCTGATGAGGTGCCTTGGCATAGTGCCAAGTGACATAACATCCCTTAAGCTGACATCACAACAGCTGGAGAAAGAATACTTTTAATTGACATGAATAGATGTAACCAAGAGTGATGCGTTTGAAGTGAAAAAGGTTTTACCCAGTTGTTATTCGGTGGTTTCTGGGGCAAGGTGTGGTAACATTGACCATCTCAAAATAATTCTACTGCCTACCCTAACCAACAACACATCTCGACGCACAACTCCAGCACTAAAACACAGGTTCCACAATCTAACGTGCACCACCCAAAGACCCACTCAATGTCCCTAAACATCACACCAACCCAGCACAAGCACATTCTCTGCCATCTGACTTACCCCGCAGACAACCACAGGAACGGATGACCACAGCAACCTGCAGCAACCCCGCTACAGACAACTCACAAAATGTCTGAAATGTGCAGCACAGCACAGGGAACCCTATCTTTCCAGATCTGAACACACCTACATAGCGAGGAAGCAGCCTTGCCCTGCTCCCACGTTAGTCCTTTGCTCCGCCTCCTGCAGATCCGGAAGCTCTGACAAACCTGTGAAGATGGCAGAAGGCTAGCTAGGCAAGACTCAGCCGAATGCCACTCATTCTCGCGTGGCACAGACCCCTGGCATGCCCAAGCAACCCCAGTGACTTTGCAGGCTCTGCTGCTGTCAGTCTGCTGTACTGCGCCCACAGGCTCCTGAGACTTGGCATCTGCCAGTCACATCAAGTAATATGGGACTGAAGGAGGGCCAGGGCAGCAATAACGCAAGTCTAGGGGCCACTAACATAGCAACACGGGCGGGCACCATGTTTTCACTAAAATCATTACACCTGTCACATTGTAAATGCCGCCTTTATTTCAAATAATGTTTGTTAAATTGCTTCCAAGGAGTCCAATGTTTGCAATTAAGTCCAGGATCACACACTATAGTTAAGCAGTGAAGCCAGGATTGTAACCCACTCTACAATTTGGGCGCTTGACCACATATCTTCAAAGCTCTACTTGGTACAAATATTTATTTTTGTTTTGACTTTCCAGGACTAAAATAATAGGGTCTTATAGAGTTTACTTTCAAAATACGCCAAGCCACCTGCCAATCACTATAAAAATAAAAGCCAAAAGAATTAACGTGGTCACTTTATTTTCCACATCTTCAATAGAAAACTACAAGTCCCAGAATGCAAACTATTGTGAGCCTGAAAAATGTCCTGTTTTACAGCATAGTACTTTGAGCACTTTAAGACACAGACTGAATGACCTTCTGTAATATGATCACGTGGGCATATGGACGTTTTGACAGAAACGTGCAGCTTGATGTTATGTGTGCTTAGACGAACATTTGACGATTCACATGCAAGCAAAGCCTTGTGTTGCATGTCAAGCCAGTAGACGTTCATGCTTGCCAGCATCAACCATTGCATTCGGGAGGCGCTAGTCCAGTCCGAGTTTTAACATTGGTGTTAGGCGGAAACCTGTGCAGTTCCCTCTGGGACCACTGCAAAAGATTTAGGACTACAGGTGTTTGGCAGTAAACCCACTTGGTAGCAGTCTGTACCACACAGATTCACTGTTGGTAGCTGTGGCTGAACAGTCAGACTTCTCTCAAGAAGAGTTAAGCAGTATGTGGAGTATACAAGATAGGGCAATTCTTCACAGTAAGATAAGCAAACACGCAACAAGGCTTCAGTGTAAAGATATAAAGGTATTTATTGATAACAAAACATCTATCAAAAACACTATGGCACTATCACGGCAAACAAATCAATCACAATTACTCTACGAAGAAGAAACTATCAATCCCCCTAGCAATATGTCGACAAGTCTAGGTTTTACCGGCACCACTTATTTACAGACAGAGGTGTATACCTCAACCTAGATGACACTCTAATATTAGTTAGGACGGGAGAGAAAAATAAGCAGGTTACGAAATCAACACAGTTCAATTCTTCACGGGAAAAATGTAAGGCAAGAAGGCAAGAACCACAATAGATCATAAAGTTCAGAGGCCAGGCCCACTCGGAGAGAGGCAAGGCGATGTGTCCCAAAAAGTCTCTAGTGGAGATGCATTCAAGTCTTTGTAGCAAATTGTTATCGGCAGATTGAACTAGTTCAGAACAATAGGTGAGAAAGCTTGGAGACGACCCAACGGAAAGGAGAGGATTAAAACACCTCACTCGAACCGATCGAAAGGGAAGCCAGGCGGACACGGTACCTTGTTGTGGAGGGCAGCTCCCGCGGGGGCAGTTGTTCCTGGTGGTGGATGCACGTCGGGTCTTTGCCAAGAGTAGAGATGATCTTGTTGTCGAAGAAAAGTGAAGTCCGGTGCACCACCAGGGAAGAGACCAGCCGCGGAGTGCTCCATCACAAGGCACCACCTTTTGGTCGCGGTACAGGGGTAGTGGCTATCCGGTTGCCGAGGTGCTCTGCACAGGCAATTCGACCACTGCGTCCTGAGGCGAATAAAAAGTAAAGGAGACTGGTTGTTCCCACCAGCCAGGGGAAGAGACTCTCCGGCAGGGAGATCTCCTCTGAAATCGGGAAGTGGTGAGTCGGTTCCGCAGGGCTCCACCGGAGGTGTCGTCGTTCAGGTCGGCTCAGCGTTACCCTCATCGGATTCTTAGGTCATGTGGCGACATCTGAAGATCCAGTCCCAAAAGCCCTGCTTTTATGCAGAAAACCCCCATTCATTCAGCCTAGCTGTCAATCAACACATGCTAAGTGGTGAGCGGGGAGGCTCACCACTTGGGCCAATCACTCCAGAGTGCGACCGGAGTTGGCAAGGCAACTCGGTCCAGGGTGCCTAAACCCCCTCCCACACCCCTGTGGTAACCCAGACAGAATGGCACCACTTTGGAGGGTCTCTGTACAGAGCCCGCCAAAAGTGGAACAAAGGGCTCGACCTTTGGTTTAGGAGTCACAGAGACGAACACAGACGCCATTTTACAAACCGAGTTCTGGCAGAAAATACCATCCGATAAACTTATTTAAGATAAGTAGATCGGTGGTACGTTAGAGATTAACGAGAAAAAGTATCAATCTCCAACAATGGGACGAATCCCATAGGGTTATGTTCGGGGTCGAACATAACAAGTAGTTTCCACTGCCACCAGCCAAAACTCGACGAGGGGGGACGGGACAGCGCACCCTCGAATAACAGATCCAGGAGTAATCGAATTACCCCTACTAGTACGTCCACAATAAGATGTTTGTACTAGTTCTATTAGTAAATTTAGGTCTAGTAAAGCCAATGGTGACTTTACATGCCCGGGGAGACAGTAGTCAGTCCCTGGGTATGGAGTCTATGGTGGAGGCCCGCTAGGACGCCCCAGTGTTACAGCACGTAGGGTGCGTTGTAACACACATAGAAAAACATATGAGACCCTATGGAGTAAAAGACCCCATAGCCCATAGAACACAGTGACATTCAAAGGAATTACACACATACATGTCCAAGAGTGGGAGGAAAAGAGTCTCACTCTTGGCAGGATGGAAAAAAACAAACTCCAGAAATCCAGCAAAGCTGCTGGGGGACTCACTAGGTTAGGAAATTCAGCCTAAACAGAGAATTCTCCCTAACAATTGGCCCCATTCCAAGGTTGGCGGGGCGGTAATTCCCCCGTCCACCACTGCCCTTCCCCATTCCCATTTTTGCCCCATAGGGCATAATGGGAATGGGGAAGGTGGTAATTACACCAAGGTCCCTTAGCGGGTTGGTTTTTAACGCCTGCAAAAAGCAGGCGTTAAAGCACCAACCCGCTAAGGGACCTCGTAGTAAGGCGGTAATGGTTAACGGTCACCGTTACCATTAACGGTGACCGTTAACCATTACCGCCTTCCGTGTAATGAGGCCCAATGTGTAGAATATCATGGGAGCGATGATTGGATGAGGCGAACAGCCAAGTTTTGAGGGATCTCCGGAAAGCCCAGTATGAGGGTTCAGCTCTCAGGGTGGGAGGGAGGGAGTTCCATTGTTTGGCGGCAACGGACAGGAAGCCTGAGCCTCCTGCTTATGCGCGTCTGACTTAAGGCTGGTGGAGGCGAGTTGCATAGAGGCCTTGAGGACTGAACATTTGTGATTTTCTGAGAGAGGTAGGGGGTGCATTATTTATTTATTTATTCATTTTATTTCTAAAGCGCTGAGTCAAGAGCCCGGAGGCATGGGAGCGCTGAATGCTGAGCATTGTTGGACAGGCATCTGTGAGTGATGGGCATGGTCTTGAAGATGATGCATTCGTGGATTGACAGCCAATGGGCTGCTTTCCTGGCGGCAGAGATGTGAGCCGGTTTGGGATTGTTGAGAGCTGCTCGGAGTGCGTTATTTTGAATGATTTGAAGCTTTTGTATGTTTTGGAAAGAGGTCCCAGCAAACAGGACATTGCAATAATCAAGCATAATGATGAATCGTGCTATGGTAAGGCGCCAATGATGGCCCGTGCTATGGTAAGGTGCCAATGATGGCCCATGCTATGGTAAGGCGCCAATGATGGCCTGTGCTATGGTAAGGCAGCTGTCAGGGTATAGAAAGGGAGTAGCTGCCTTTATCAGTTTAGATGTGTAGGCAGCAGAAGAGTCTAGTGCATTCACTTGGCGGGTCATAGAGGGGGTGGCGTCTAGATGGACACCTACTGTCTTGACTAATGTAGAGATAGGGATGGTGATGCCATCAACTTTGACGGCAGTGTACTGGGGATTGAGCTTACTGAGCACCGACGGAGGTCCAATCAGCACGATCTCAGTCGTGTCCCCATTAAGGCGCAAGTGGTTGGCTGCCATCAAGGCCTGGATGGTCGTGTAGGCAGAATCAAGGTCATTTGAGTCATCTATGTAGTTGCCAGAGAGGGGTAGGAGAATTTGCGTCTCATCAGCATAGTTGGAACATGCTAAACCGAGGGACTCAAGTATGTCAAAGAGGGGTCTGGTGAAAATGTTGTAGAGTGTAGGCGATATGCAAATTCCTTGCGGAACCTCGCAAAGGATAGGTGGTGTTGGGGCGCTGACATTGTCGACAAACCCTTTCATGACTCTCCCCTCTAGAAAGGGGGTGACCCACGCTGTGACGCAGAAGTTGGCTGAGGTGGTAAGGTGACGGCAGAGGATATTGTGATCTACCAAGTCAAACACTGCTGACAAATCAAGGAAGAGTGGGAGTGCTGGCTTCCCCATGTTTCTAAACTCGACCATCAGGTTTTTTAGGTCGAGCATCGCTGATTCTGAACCATGGCCTGGGCGGTAACCGGAATGGTGCATTCCTAAAATGTGGTTGGTTTCCAGGTAGTGCTGGATTTGTAGGTATGTCTATGATTTTAAGGAGGAATGGGACAGATATGAAAGGCCGATAATTATTAGTGGATGTTTGTTTTTTAAAAACGGGAGAACCCAGGCTTCTTTGAGACTGGTGGGCAGGATACCTGTGGCAAAGGAGGCACTGATGAAGGTGGTGATGTGGGCTTCTAGGGCTTCGAGGCAATCCTTGATAATGGTGGCTGGGCACACATCGCCTTTGCACCTGGGTGGTTTTATACTTTTTAGAATGGATAGGACTTCTGGCTCTGTGACTGGCTGGAAGCAAAACTGTGGGAAGGTAGGAGTGGAAGAAGTGGGACCTGTTTGGGGTTGCAGTGTGGCTAATTTAGCGTGGATCATTTTTGTATTGTGCCTAGTTTGTTGAGCATGGCATTATGGATACTTATGCACCAGGTTTCGTCCTTTGTAATGGAGGAGGGTGGGCTAGAGATGGTTTCAAGTTCTCTGAGAATGGTGAAGGTTTCCTTTGTGTCTGATTTAGCATTGGCTAATCTGGAGTTGAATGTGGGGGACTCACCAGAGATGAGGGCTTGTTTGTAGGTTTTAGAGGGCTTGGAGAACTCCAGTTTGAAGGCGTCCTAGTTTTTTTTTTCTTACATCTTTGTGCTAATAATTTTTTGTGTCAGGGATCTTGTAGGTCAGGGGTGTGCCCGCAGTTTAAGTGTCTTACGGGTTTAGCTTTTCATTGGGTCAGGGGGTCAACAGTGTATGCTGCGGATGCTAAGATAGTGGTGTAGAGTTCTGCCAAGAGATTCAGGTCACTTGTATATGGTAGCTCTAGTTTAGACATGGCCAGCAAGGACAGGGTGTGGTCTTTAGTGAGCTTGCGGGTTAAGGAGGGGGTAGAATTAGGGTAGTGTTTTTTTTTGTTGGGGTGATGAATGGTTCTATCGTGTTTCCCTTTTGGCCTATGCAAGCATGTTTTAGGCTCTCGCTTTCTCAGGTAAAGTGGCACTAGCAGGCAGAAGTCGTCATATTGCAAGCGCTCTCGCTTGCTTCAAAGCATGTGTGAATCTTGAAGGAGCCCATTGACCTTGACTAACTGAATTACTAGTTTGACCTCTCTGATAACACTGGCTTATTTGAAAGAGAGCAGCTGGTGTCAAAGGCTGATATAATGAGGCTTTGTTCTCTGCTAGCAAAATGAGTTCAGTATGCGACCTTGACCTGTTGGGATCACCTCTTCCATTGGAAAGCATGTGTCATGCTGGGTGTAAGAGAACGAGGCACGGAAGGAAGGGGGTAACACTTGTACTGAGGTCTCGTGTTGCTATTTGCTCTGTGTCTGTCATTGCTTTTTACTAATAAAGTGTTCACCAATCCACCGGAACCGTGAGTGGTCATTTTCCCCCACATGAGTCTTTGGGGGTCATTCTGAGAGTTACAGTAAAAAATCATTGTTTCTGTGATGCTGGTTCCACCGTTTCCAGCAACCCATAGTGCCGTAAACAATGGACGATCACAGGTTGTTGGCCGCATGCATTCCGGCATGCCGGAAACAGTGACACCGGCATCACGGAAACAAGTGAAAAACAGCAAAATCCACCTGCACCATCATCCTGGGTGCCGGTTCTAGCATGACGATGCCATATGCAGCGGCACCGGAAATACTGTAACCGGAAATAAAGTGATCGACGGACCAGGAAACAGGCCGGTGGCCATCATTGAAACACAATCCATTGCAATCTGCAGGATCAGTAGACATCCACATCTCCTAACTGCTGAAATCCAAACTTGAGCATGGCATCACGCATCTGTGCGACCCAGCTTCTCAGAGGAAGATCTGCACATGCTGGCAGAGACCATAGTGCAGCATGCCAGGGCGTTATTTTACACGGACCAGCGCCACAGAACACAGCAGAGGAAAAAGGAGACCTTGGAGGAGGTGGCACAGAAAGTGTCAGCAGTGGAGACGACCCCACGCACAGAGAAAGACTGCCACAGGCAGTGGGATGACCTCCGCCTGAGGGTCCGGAACCTCCTGCCTGCACACCGCAGACAATGCATGGGTACCGGTGGTGGACCCTCCTCACCAATCTGCCTCATGCCCTGGGAGGAGACATGCAGCAGCGTGCTGCACATGGAGGCCATTAAAGTAGTGGGTGCTGTGGAGGCTGGACACTGACCGAGGCCGGTGAGTGGATGAAGCCCCAATATGAACAACAACCCCCACCCACCCTGCCCTCAACACTGTATTACTACTGGACTGAAATGGCAATTGCACAGTTCCCGTGCCCCAAATCACACCCTGCCAGCACACTCACACACACCTGAATCAACAGCCAAGGCGCTGTTGAGGCCATACACCCAGGCCCCATCACAATGACCCATGCCTGAAATCCACGAGGGGCACTGCACAGCACCCTGTACTGCCAAGCGAACAAGCATGTCCTCCCGACACAGACATAAGGCACCCTGCCACCGCTTACCACATGTGTGCCTGCTGTGCCACCACTTCCACCACAACACGGCAATGCCAGCCCTAACCTGCACCCACACATGCCCACCCTCCCATCCAATGGAAATGGCCTGGTACTTCTACGTCCCTGCCAGACCGACCACAAACCACCAATACACATACAGTGCCTGCAACTGGGTCAGCCATCACCTTCTGCCTTGTACCTTCCAAACCCTCCCCCTCGATACTCCCACCTTCACATCCCAACACCCCACACCCAACAGACCCCCATGCTACCATCCCCAGCAAATGGCAGGGCACCACACCAGTAGTCACAGTACATCTGTGTGGCATGTCCCAACATCCCACAACCTGCAGCTGAGGCTGCACAACACAAGCATGAGCGCACCATGCCATGTGCCAAGGCATGTCCTCTTAAAAGCCTGCACCACAACCAACACATTGGATGTATCAGGGACTTTCGAAACCACACTGGTCCTTAACATCATGCCTTTCTTCCACCCTCAGGCACATCATCTGACAGAGATGGTGTCCAGCCAGGGACCTCAAGAGGCACCAAACGTGGAAGGCGGTTGACTCCATGCACCACCACCACCCAGGAGATGTCTGCACACACTGTGACTGTCACTACTGCCCCTCCAACTCAGGCACCCCCTGCAGTCATCACAACAGCTGCCCCTCCAACCCAGGCAGCCCCTGCAGTCATCACCACAGCTGCCCCTCCAATCCAGGCAACCACTCCAGTCATCACCACAGCTGCCCCTCCAATCCAGACAACCCCTGCAGTCATCACCACAGCTGCCCCTCCAATCCAGGCAACCCCTGCAGTCATCACCACAGCTGCCCCTCCAACCCAGGCAGCCCCTGCAGTCATCACCACAGCTGCCCCTCCAATCCAGGCAACCACTCCAGTCATCACCACAGCTGCCCCTCCAATCCAGACAACCCCTGCAGTCATCACCACAGCTGCCCCTCCAATCCAGGCAACCCCTGCAGTCATCACCACAGCTGCCCCTCCAACCCAGGCAGAACCTTCAGTCATCACCACAGCTGCCCCTCCAATCCAGGCAGCACCTGCAGTCATCACCACAGCTGCCCCTCCAATCCAGGCAACCCCTGCAGTCATCACCATAGCTGCCCCTCCAACCCAGGCACCTCCAGCCATTGAGCAAATGCCTACAAGGGCGACGGCAGGAAGACGGTCACTACCTCTACCCCAGCAGTCTACGATATAGGTGCCTGAGTACAGTGATGCAGAAGCTAATGAAGATGCAGGTGACACCACAGGGACACCACTGACAATGCCACCTATGAGCAGCTGGATTCAGCTCCTCAAAACTGACAAGCCCCCCATGCCAGCCCTTCCCCAATGTCAGGGATATGGATGGCCGTCTGCGTCGCATCGAGGAAAGGCAGGAGGGATTATCGGCCCTGGTGCAGCAGCACCTGGAGGAGTCCCGCCTGATGTGGGGGGAGGCAGCCCTGTGCAGCGAGGAACAGCTCATGCAGGAAAGCATGCAGTTTACTGGGTGCAACACTGCACGTGCCCTCAGACGTGCAATGTGCGCAATTGTACTCATAGCCAGGAGGGTCCATGAGGGCAATTGCATCATGTCGGCTATGGCCGTGTCACTGGTAATGTCCCTGCAGGGGACCCTGGATGGACGGGCCAGTGACCATTCCCACACGCCTTCCACAAGCTCCACGCTCGCTAGTTCTTACCAGAGCATCCCAAGGCAGAGGTCAATGCACCTGTCTGACACAGGGCACAAGTGCAGCTCAGGTGGCAAGCAGCTACGAAAATGGTCAAACAGGTGCCATGGGTGTGTCTTGGATGAGACATTATTGACAGTGTGACACAAGTTGGGGAGGGATAGTTGGGGGGATTTGGGGACGGAGAGTTAGTCCACCTGTACATTTTTCCATTCATGCAAATACACTAGGTGTTGCATTGCAAATCATGACTGGACATTCATTATTTATGTTAGAGAGTGCTTTTTTCGCTGTACGGTGTCAATTGAGGGGTATGGCCTAGGCCATGTGCATGTGCTCTGTGATCAAAGGTAGTGCGTAATCAGTTGATGGCGTACATCACGCCCATCCTTGGCATCCCTGCGAGGGGGCAATAGGATCTCAATCTCACTGTCAGTGCCGTCGTCCACCTCTGCAGGAGGCATGTACATGTCTGGGGGAAGGGGAATGTTGCGTGTGAGCACATGTTATGTAACATGGCACAGGCCAGGACAATCTTGCCCACCTTCACAGGACTGTACATGAGGGCACCCCAAGATCTACTCAGGCAGCAGAACCTTGCTTCCAGCAGTCCAAATGTTTGTTCAATGGTGTACCTTGTCCTGAGGTGTGCACGGTTCTAGGCATGCCCGTGCTCATTTTGTGGTTGCCTGATGGGGATCATGAGCCATGGAATTCAAGTGGTATCCGGAATCACCTGCATGGGAGGGACAAAAGGGGGACACAGTCATTGTGGAGGAGGTGGCATTGCAGCCATGTCTGGATGTTGGTCAGTGTCACATGGGATTGCTGCAAGATGTAGCGAATGGCACAGATGACCCTGGTTTGTTGTGTATTGTAAGGCAGGGGGGTGGTTTGCGCCCACATTCCCCACCCCATATGACTCCCACCTTGCCCATTACCCCTATGGCTACGCATCCATCTACTTTTTTTATTTCGTCTTCCATGTTATTTTGGGAATTTGCATGTTGTACACGGGTCATACCTCCCATTCGTCATTCTGTGTTACACCATTGTTCCAATTCTTGTCACAAGAAAATGGGTATGTGTGCTTGTGACAGGCAGGTCACCTGGCTTCATGCTGTGGGGTATGGTGCTGGTGGGGAGGTAGGTTGCATTTGTCTGACATGGTTGTGACGCAGGCGGTGGGGGGATGTGCACGGTGTGTACATGCTGGGGTAGGTGGCATTGTTGTGATGCATTCTGGTACCTGCAGCCCAGGTCCATGTCCACCCAGTTGCACACCTGTACTGCCTCCTGGCAAACCCTGCACTTGGGTCTGTATCTACAACCCTACAGTCCCCTTACTTGCGCTTATTTCACACTTGCTGTCTGCACTTTAACACTCGCACTTGCCACCTCTTGGCTGCACTACATGTTTTTTTAAACCTTTTACGGCACTCGCCCATCCTCCCTTTCCCCTGGCACTTTACCCCTCCCCTATACCCAGCAAATGCGATGTGCCTTAGCAAGACTCAGGTGGCCCCTTTGTTGTGCCTCACCATACCTCACCATACCTCACCATACCTCACCATACCTCACCATATCACTTATTGCCTTAATTATGTCCTTTTCTAAATATGCCCCCTGTCCCACTCTGGACAGAAATAGCAGACTTCGAGCTAGATTACCCCGCCTTTACGAGCCCATAGGCTATAGTAGCAAGGCCTTTAACACCCAACACAAATCTACCTTACGGTACCCTGAGCCATGTCCCAACCTAACCATACCTTGCAACAACACTATTCAACCTAAACTCATTCCAATACAAATCCAGAATACGCCTAACGTAACCATACTATCTGGAGCCTTGATCAACACCAGGTCTCGAGAGCCCACGCCACTGAAATAGCTGGCACCCTATCCTCTGATAACCTCGACCTCCTGGCAGTTACCGAATCTTGGCTGCAAGAAGCAGCAGGTCCAGCACTCTCACTTGCCATCCCTGAGAACTATCAATTAATTAGAATGGACAGACCTAACAGCAGAGGAGGCGGTCTGGCCATTATAGCAAAAGCTAACCTCGCTTTAAGACTATTACCTCAGCCTCCCCTCAAATCAGGCGAACTGCTCATAGCCACATTGCCTATCTCTAAGTGCCACACCGTAACAATCTACCGAATATATAGGCCACCTGGACCTATTGGGACCTTTTAGGAGGATTTATCTAGTCTCTTAGCCACCAATACAAAAGACTCCTCACAAATCCTATTACTAGGCGATTTTAAGTGAGGATTTAATGGGTATCCAGTTAATATGTCGAATGCATTTTGTAGAATGACAATAATGTCGAAAACATTTGGCCAAATTTTTTTTTTCTCGAATGTGTTATTTTTTACATTTTTTTTGGTTTCGTGTCTAAAAAAAAGGGTTAAAAAAAGGGGGGGTCTGAGGGAGGACCCCCCCCATTTCAAACAGAACATTTAAAAAAAAAAGACATTCAAAATGTTTTTTTCCGACCAAATGTTTTCGACATTATGGCATTCGAAAAAATGTCATTCGAAATACTGTAGATAAACCGATTTAATGACTCCAATGACAAACCAGCCCAATCTAAAGCCACTATGCTAGCTGAACATGGTCTAACCCAAAATGTTTGCACCCCAACACACGACAAAGGAAGGACCCTGGACTGGGTTGCTACCTTGAACTTTGATATGAGCATCACCAAAATTACTCCTCAACAATGGACAGACCGCTACCTTTTCGACTTTGCATTGACTCTGAATACACAAATTACCAAAGAGAAAATTATGGCACCACCCCTACCCACCAGAGCCAAAATAAATATCCCTCCAGACAATCTCCTGCCATTGCTACTCCCGACTATCAATGCTCTTCCCAATAACTTGGATCCTGAGCTCCTGGTAGAAAGTTACAATAATGCTATGAAGAAAGCATTAGATACTACTGCTCCTCTACATTTTCTAAAAAGTAAACAACAAGCACACCTAAACGAATTAAGAATGCAAAAAAGGAAGTTAGAATCTCAATGGCAACACACCCCATCTGAAGAAAATAAACAGAAACCTTCGCTAATAATTACAAAAAAGAAATCCTTCTCACAAAAAGAAATCTCTTTAATGAAAGAATCTGCAATGCAAGTTCCAATACCAAGGAACTATTTGCCATCCTAAGTGAGCTGGAATCCCCCGTACTCCCACCTGACAACATAGCCAAAGACCAACAATGGTGCACCAGCATCCAAAACGCTCTAGCCAAAAAAATAAAAACACTCCAAACCACAATCTCCCTAAACAAAACGAGACACCATTCCTCTCTAGCCCTACGACAACCAACTCACTAGGCCCTGACCTATTTAAACTTGCCAAAATCTCCATTCAGGAAACCGAAAGGATCATCGCATCCCTCAAACTGTCCAACTGTAAGGGGGACAGCTGCCCAGCCCAACTAATTAAGGATGCGGCAAGGGACCTAGTCCCCTTCATAACCAAACTGATTAATGCAACCTTCTCCTCTAACACTATCCCAAGCAACCTAAAAGAGTCTTGGTTTCTACCTCTCCTCAAGAAGCAAACGCTAGACCCTGCCATTCCCACTAACTACAGGCCCATCACCACGGTACCTTTCCTTCTCAAAATAATAAACAGAGTAGCATACCTACAAATCCAGCACTATCTTGAATCTAACCAGCCCCAGGTGTTCGCCAATCAGGATTTAGACCGCAGCACGGCACAGAGACAGCCTTAATTAATCTCAAAGTACAGATTGATGAGCTCAACGACAAGGGAAACACCACCATGCTACTCCTCCTTGACCTGTCGGCGGCCTTTGATCTGGTGGATCACACAGTCCTGTGCGAACACCTGGCATCGGCTGCCCATTTCTCAAGCGAGGCCATAGCCTGGATCCAATCATTTTTGGACAACAGCACAATGAGAGTTTTCTCCACATTGGCATCAGCAGACCCTATCAAAATAGTTTGCGGTGTACCCCAAGGTTCTTGCGTCTCGCCAACTCTGTACAACATCTTTACCAAGCCTCTATTTGACAAATGGGACAGAGTGGGTGCCAACTACACAAATTATGCAGATGACACTCAGATCCTCATTCCCCTTTCGGGCAATTTTGACTCTGATACGGCCTTGGTAAACAAAATATATCTCATCATTCTGGCATGGATGGCCAAGCACGGCCTCTGCCTGCCTGAATGATGATAAAACTGAAATCGTGCTCCTCGGATCCGCGACCAACCTAAAAAAACTTAGTCGCAACTACTCTGCATTCAACATTGATGGCAACATAATTATAGTTACCAAGGTAGTGAAAACACTGGGCTTTTACCTTGACTCTGCCTTGACACTGAAAAAACAGGTGAACTCCCTAGCATTCTACTGCCTACACTTGTAAGCTTATTAGGGAATGCAGAGCCTTCCTCACCAAAGCCAGCTGCATCATCCTTCCCAATGCCCTAATACTTTCCAAACCCGACTATTGCAATGTCTTGTACTTGGGAGCCAAAAAATACATCATTGACAAAATTCAAACATTGCAAAATAACGCCCTTAGAACTGCCCTTGAACTGCCCTTAACCTACCAACCAGAGAACACATCTCTAACATAAGAAGAGAACATAAGCGGCTAAAAATCAGCAACAGAATTTCACTTAAAACAGCCTCACTTACCTTTAAATGTCTTAACAATGCAGCCCCCCCTTACCTGGCAGCAAGAATAGTGAGAAGAACATCGAATCGCCCCACCAGAACTACCAACTCCTACTGCCTACAGATACCCAAATTCAGATTGAAGAAAACAGGCGGCAGCAGTTTCCCAGTTAAGGCAGCCCAGTGTTGCAATGCTCTCCCACTTGACATTAGAACTGACCAATCCTACTATAGCTTCAGACGGAATATTCTCCCATGGCTACATTCCAATGACTCCCACGATAAATAAACAAACAAACAAACATGCATGATCTCAATGTCACATGGCCTAGTAAGATCGTTGCCTTTTGTCCACCCTCTGTTTCCCCTCCCATGCCTCATCGCACCTTGAATCACTTGTGAATGGGCACATTATAAATGCCATATCATATCATATCATGTGTTGTGCATGTCCTGTGGAATAGTTGCGATGGGCTGTGCTCCATTTGCCCATGCACTACATGCCAGACATGCCTTCCCACTCATGCATGCAACATGTGGACATGCTGTTGCATAACGCATGTGCACTTGTCAAACCCCCCCCTCCTTCCGCAGTGCACATGCTATGTGTCAGTACTTTCACTCACGCAATAGCCATGTCCGCTCTCACTGTATCGTGCCAGGTACCCTGGGAGTGGGGAGTTACGCAGCACCATAGTATTGTGCTTAGATCCAGGGATGCGGGCGCTGCAGTGGGTAATGAGGAGGCCTGCATCACACACAACCTGCACATTTAAGGAGTGGTACAGTGGTACAGTTTCCGGTTGTGGAAGGCAGCCTCATTGGCATGTCTGGCCACCAACTCCACGTGCGTGCAGTCCCGCGCAGCTATCATGGTGGGCATGCCTGCAAGGGCATGGAACCCCACTTTAGTCGCATTGACCTGGGCAGGTGTTCTGGGGAGGGCTATGTGGTCGGTCTGACATGTGCCGCAGGAGGGCATCCAGGATCTGAAGGAGCCCCTTGGAAAAACAGGGTTGGGATAATCCATGCAACTCTCCTAAGGTGTGTTGGAAGGTGCCGGTGGGTGGCCATGAAATGCAGCACCGATGCCTCCTTGAGCAAGGGGGGTATGGCGGTCCTGATGTTGATTAAGCTCTGGATGTCATCCTGGATTATATCCACTGTCTAGGTTACGGCCTCCCAGTCCAAACGATACAGGGTGTGCATGAACATATTGAAAGCACAAGCAGAGGCTGTGGGCATGCACACAGTCCCTGAAGATCGCACACTTTGAAGTCTCTCACCACAGATTCAAGTCACAGGCCGAGGCTGCGAGAACACGAGTATTTCAGGCACAGGCCAAGGCTGTTGGTGTGCACATAGTCCCCGAAGAAGGCACACTTTGTAGGCTCTCAGCACGGATTCAAGTCCCTGGCCAAGGCTGTGTGCGCACGCATATTCCAAGCACAGGCCGGAACTGTGGGCATGCACTTAGTCCCAGATGAAAGCACACTTTTTAGGCTCTCACCACAGCTTCAAGGCACAAGCTGAGGCTGTGGGCGCAGTGTTGCCAACTCCTCAGTGGAGAAAGTAGCTATTGGCTCCCCTAGAAGTCGCCAGAAGTAGCTAGATGACGTCACTGCCTAATTTGCATGATTACCTTCACTTTCCCCCTGCAATTTATGGCTTTTACTGTGGCCCCCTCCCCTTTTAACATCTCCCTTTTAAGTTATCAGTGTGTTTTTGCATTACTCCCGTTAGAAAACGGGCGAATGACCACACTTGTTTCAATTGATTTGGAAACTTGCATAAATGAGCAAGTCTCCAAACCAATTAAAAAAAGTAGCTAGATTTCTCGCTAGCCGCTTGTCAATGAGAAAGTCGCTAGGGGGGCGTACTTTCTCACTAAATATAGCGAGAAAGTCGCTAAGTTGGCAACACTGTGTGGGCGTGCACATATTCCAGGCAAAAACTGAGGCTGTGGGCGTGCACATATTCCAGGCCAAAACTGAGGCTGTAGGCGTGCACATATTCCAGGCACAGGCCGAGGCTGTGGGCGTGTACATATTCCCAGCACAAGCTGAGCCTGTGGGCATACACATTTGCAGGCACAGGTTGTGTGCATGCACATATTTCAGTCACAGGCCGAGGCTGTGGGTGTGCATGTATTCCAGGCACAGGCTGTGGTTGTGGGCATGCACAGGCTGAGGCTGAGGGCGTGCACACCTTCCAGGCACAGGCCGAGGCTGTAGGCGTGCACGTATTCAAAGCACATGCTGAGGCTGTGGGCATCCACATAATCCCAGAGCTCTCATGTTTCTCATGGCAATGCGTGAGAAGGACATTCAGTACTCTTCTTGCTTTCAATTTGAGTTTTTTTTTTCCCATTTGAAATTTAGGAAAACCACACGTCCAAGAACCCGAAGGATAGAAAACAGAACTTGGTGACCCTCTCACGCATGGCACGGGAAACTTGGGAGCTCTGTATTCCCTGAAAAAGGCACACTTTTTCAGCTTTGACGTTTCCAAGTAAAGAAAATAATACGTAGCCTCACCCAACACCACATGGCAACTACCAACCGAAAAACACACCTATGCTCAGTGAACGTCTATCCAAACGAAAGCTGCCAACAGCACATCACAGCTCCCATGATCTTTCTCCCGCTCTGTCCTACTAACAAACCCGTCACCCTCCATGCATTACAGATCCGCCAGTGCGCCAAGAGACCACGCAGGTGGCAACAGTGTGTGGTAGAAGAACCTTTAACATAACAAACTTAAGGTTGTATCATTTTAAATGTGTACTGTTTATCTTATCCAAAGACAGATATTACCAAAAGGTGTTCCATAATAACAAACATGTTCAGAGAGCTCATGTTTCCACCCTGCCATGGCTGAGAACCCTGGGACTTGTTGTTTTTTCGCGGTATGTGTGGTCCCCCTGACCCCGAACCATCATGGCGCTGCCTTGTGCAGAGGCACCCTCGTGGGCTGTTAACCACGTCCCAGCTCCCCAACGGTATGGCCTGCCTCCCGCGACCTGCCCGCAGTCCCTATTGGCCAAATCCTCCTTATCCTGGACTCGACCTGGGCAGCCCTCTGCCTGGCAACCCCTGCGGCTAAGAGCCCCGAGGCAAAGGGCAGCTCCTGCATTGGCAGCTCCAAGGTGTGTCTGCAGGTGTCAGCAGGGGAAGCCAGTAGCCTGCCGTCAACCAGCAACGATAAAGAAGGTAGGGGGGCAGGGTGGGGAGTAGAGCAGTCACTCTACTCTGGAAGCCCTGCCACATAACAAACCTACTTAAATTGTGACAGTGCTGTGACTGTAAGTTTATGCCCACTAAAATAGTACTGTGATTGTTAGTGTGTGCCCTCTAGACTAGTACTACAACTGTCGTCTAGGATAGTACTGCGAATGTTAGCACGTGCCACATTTGGATAGAGTTGTGAACATTAGCCTGCACCGGACATACACAGAATTATGAATGTTAGCAAATGCCACACTTAGATAGAATTGTGAATGTTAGCAATTACCAATTATTTAGATAGAACTGTGAACGTAAGCCTGTGCCAGACCTACACAGAATTATGAATGGTAGCAAGTATCACACTTAATTAAAATTGTGAACATTAGAGTGTTCACAAGGAGAGGAATTCACTGACGGGCCCATAGGTCAGTGCTCACCCTCTAGAACTTGTAAAACAAGATAGCTGCATCATGTGAGGAATGTGGTTGCAGGATTCACATACTCCAACACGACTCAATAATGAGGACTCAGTAAGTTAGCAAAAGGAAGTCCTTTTGGGGTGGGGCCAAGTCTGATTTGCATATGGTCTTTCCCTTCTGTAATGGCTTGGCAGGCGAAGAACGGTGGTCTGGAGGGTTGCCCAGAGCATTGCCAGTGGTTACGATTAATTCTAAACCTTCCAGCCATCACCTCTTTGTTTTTGCTATGTCACCCCGAGTGGGACGGGTATGCCCAGACGTGGGTCCCGTGCCTGCTGGGCCTAGAGACCCAAGCTACTCCTCACTGATGAGCCCCAACAAGGGCGAAACATGTTTGGGGATGCTTGTGGTCTCGTGCAGAAGGGATGTGGCCTAGCGGTTCGGGCTGGACTGCCCCTTTTGGGGTGGGGCCAAGTCTGATTTGCATATGGTCTTTCCCTTCTGTAATGGCTTGGCAGGCGAAGAACGGTGGTCTGGAGGGTTGCCCAGAGCATTGCCAGTGGTTACGATTAATTCTAAACCTTCCAGCCATCACCTCTTTGTTTTTGCTATGTCACCCCGAGTGGGACGTGTATGCCCAGACGTGGGTCCCGTGCCTGCTGGGCCTAGAGACCCAAGCTACTCCTCACTGATGAGCCCCAACAAGGGCGAAACATGTTTGGGGATGCTTGTGGTCTCGTGCAGAAGGGATGTCGCCTAGCGGTTCGGGCTGGACTGCCCCTTTTGGGGTGGGGCCAAGTCTGATTTGCATATGGTCTTTCCCTTCTGTAATGGCTTGGCAGGCGAAGAACGGTGGTCTGGAGGGTTGCCCAGAGCATTGCCAGTGGTTACGATTAATTCTAAACCTTCCAGCCATCACCTCTTTGTTTTTGCTATGTCACCCCGAGTGGGACGGGTATGCCCAGACGTGGGTCCCGTGCCTGCTGGGCCTAGAGACCCAAGCTACTCCTCACTGATGAGCCCCAACAAGGGCGAAACATGTTTGGGGATGCTTGTGGTCTGGTGCAGAAGGGATGTGGCCTAGCGGTTCAGGCTGGACTGCCCCTTTTGGGGTGGGGCCAAGTCTGATTTGCATATGGTCTTTCCCTTCTGTAATGGCTTGGCAGGCGAAGAACGGTGGTCTGGAGGGTTGCCCAGAGCATTGCCAGTGGTTACGATTAATTCTAAACCTTCCAGCCATCACCTCTTTGTTTTTGCTATGTCACCCCGAGTGGGACGGGTATGCCCAGACGTGGGTCCCGTGCCTGCTGGGCCTAGAGACCCAAGCTACTCCTCACTGATGAGCCCCAACAAGGGCGAAACATGTTTGGGGATGCTTGTGGTCTCGTGCAGAAGGGATGTGGCCTAGCGGTTCGGGCTGGACTGCCCCTTTTGGGGTGGGGCCAAGTCTGATTTGCATATGGTCTTTCCCTTCTGTAATGGCTTGGCAGGCGAAGAACGGTGGTCTGGAGGGTTGCCCAGAGCATTGCCAGTGGTTACGATTAATTCTAAACCTTCCAGCCATCACCTCTTTGTTTTTGCTATGTCACCCCGAGTGGGACGGGTATGCCCAGACGTGGGTCCCGTGCCTGCTGGGCCTAGAGACCCAAGCTACTCCTCACTGATGAGCCCCAACAAGGGCGAAACATGTTTGGGGATGCTTGTGGTCTCGTGCAGAAGGGATGTGGCCTAGCGGTTCGGGCTGGACTGCCCCTTGTGGGGTGGGGCCAAGTCTGATTTGCATATGGTCTTTCCCTTCTGTAATGGCTTGGCAGGCGAAGAACGGTGGTCTGGAGGGTTGCCCAGAGCATTGCCAGTGGTTACGATTAATTCTAAACCTTCCAGCCATCACCTCTTTGTTTTTGCTATGTCACCCCGAGTGGGACGGGTATGCCCAGACGTGGGTCCCGTGCCTGCTGGGCCTAGAGACCCAAGCTACTCCTCACTGATGAGCCCCAACAAGGGCGAAACATGTTTGGGGATGCTTGTGGTCTCGTGCAGAAGGGATGTGGCCTAGCGGTTCGGGCTGGACTGCCCCTTTTGGGGTGGGGCCAAGTCTGATTTGCATATGGTCTTTCCCTTCTGTAATGGCTTGGCAGGCGAAGAACGGTGGTCTGGAGGGTTGCCCAGAGCATTGCCAGTGGTTACGATTAATTCTAAACCTTCCAGCCATCACCTCTTTGTTTTTGCTATGTCACCCCGAGTGGGACGGGTATGCCCAGACGTGGGTCCCGTGCCTGCTGGGCCTAGAGACCCAAGCTACTCCTCACTGATGAGCCCCAACAAGGGCGAAACATGTTTGGGGATGCTTGTGGTCTCGTGCAGAAGGGATGTGGCCTAGCGGTTCGGGCTGGACTGCCCCTTTTGGGGTGGGGCCAAGTCTGATTTGCATATGGTCTTTCCCTTCTGTAATGGCTTGGCAGGCGAAGAACGGTGGTCTGGAGGGTTGCCCAGAGCATTGCCAGTGGTTACGATTAATTCTAAACCTTCCAGCCATCACCTCTTTGTTTTTGCTATGTCACCCCGAGTGGGACGGGTATGCCCAGACGTGGGTCCCGTGCCTGCTGGGCCTAGAGACCCAAGCTACTCCTCACTGATGAGCCCCAACAAGGGCGAAACATGTTTGGGGATGCTTGTGGTCTCGTGCAGAAGGGATGTGGCCTAGCGGTTCAGGCTGGAATGCCCCTTTTGGGGTGGGGCCAAGTCTGATTTGCATATGGTCTTTCCCTTCTGTAATGGCTTGGCAGGCGAAGAACGGTGGTCTGGAGGGTTGCCCAGAGCATTGCCAGTGGTTACGATTAATTCTAAACCTTCCAGCCATCACCTCTTTGTTTTTGCTATGTCACCCCGAGTGGGACGGGTATGCCCAGACGTGGGTCCCGTGCCTGCTGGGCCTAGAGACCCAAGCTACTCCTCACTGATGAGCCCCAACAAGGGCGAAACATGTTTGGGGATGCTTGTGGTCTCGTGCAGAAGGGATGTGGCCTAGCGGTTCGGGCTGGACTGCCCCTTTTGGGGTGGGGCCAAGTCTGATTTGCATATGGTCTTTCCCTTCTGTAATGGCTTGGCAGGCGAAGAACGGTGGTCTGGAGGGTTGCCCAGAGCATTGCCAGTGGTTACGATTAATTCTAAACCTTCCAGCCATCACCTCTTTGTTTTTGCTATGTCACCCCGAGTGGGACGGGTATGCCCAGACGTGGGTCCCGTGCCTGCTGGGCCTAGAGACCCAAGCTACTCCTCACTGATGAGCCCCAACAAGGGCGAAACATGTTTGGGGATGCTTGTGGTCTCGTGCAGAAGGGATGTGGCCTAGCGGTTCGGGCTGGACTGCCCCTTTTGGGGTGGGGCCAAGTCTGATTTGCATATGGTCTTTCCCTTCTGTAATGGCTTGGCAGGCGAAGAACGGTGGTCTGGAGGGTTGCCCAGAGCATTGCCAGTGGTTACGATTAATTCTAAACCTTCCAGCCATCACCTCTTTGTTTTTGCTATGTCACCCCGAGTGGGACGGGTATGCCCAGACGTGGGTCCCGTGCCTGCTGGGCCTAGAGACCCAAGCTACTCCTCACTGATGAGCCCCAACAAGGGCGAAACATGTTTGGGGATGCTTGTGGTCTCGTGCAGAAGGGATGTGGCCTAGCGGTTCGGGCTGGACTGCCCCTTTTGGGGTGGGGCCAAGTCTGATTTGCATATGGTCTTTCCCTTCTGTAATGGCTTGGCAGGCGAAGAACGGTGGTCTGGAGGGTTGCCCAGAGCATTGCCAGTGGTTACGATTAATTCTAAACCTTCCAGCCATCACCTCTTTGTTTTTGCTATGTCACCCCGAGTGGGACGGGTATGCCCAGACGTGGGTCCCGTGCCTGCTGGGCCTAGAGACCCAAGCTACTCCTCACTGATGAGCCCCAACAAGGGCGAAACATGTTTGGGGATGCTTGTGGTCTCGTGCAGAAGGGATGTGGCCTAGCGGTTCGGGCTGGACTGCCCCTTTTGGGGTGGGGCCAAGTCTGATTTGCATATGGTCTTTCCCTTCTGTAATGGCTTGGCAGGCGAAGAACGGTGGTCTGGAGGGTTGCCCAGAGCATTGCCAGTGGTTACGATTAATTCTAAACCTTCCAGCCATCACCTCTTTGTTTTTGCTATGTCACCCCGAGTGGGACGGGTATGCCCAGACGTGGGTCCCGTGCCTGCTGGGCCTAGAGACCCAAGCTACTCCTCACTGATGAGCCCCAACAAGGGCGAAACATGTTTGGGGATGCTTGTGGTCTCGTGCAGAAGGGATGTGGCCTAGCGGTTCGGGCTGGACTGCCCCTTTTGGGGTGGGGCCAAGTCTGATTTGCATATGGTCTTTCCCTTCTGTAATGGCTTGGCAGGCGAAGAACGGTGGTCTGGAGGGTTGCCCAGAGCATTGCCAGTGGTTACGATTAATTCTAAACCTTCCAGCCATCACCTCTTTGTTTTTGCTATGTCACCCCGAGTGGGACGGGTATGCCCAGACGTGGGTCCCGTGCCTGCTGGGCCTAGAGACCCAAGCTACTCCTCACTGATGAGCCCCAACAAGGGCGAAACATGTTTGGGGATGCTTGTGGTCTCGTGCAGAAGGGATGTGGCCTAGCGGTTCGGGCTGGACTGCCCCTTTTGGGGTGGGGCCAAGTCTGATTTGCATATGGTCTTTCCCTTCTGTAATGGCTTGGCAGGCGAAGAACGGTGGTCTGGAGGGTTGCCCAGAGCATTGCCAGTGGTTACAATTAATTCTAAAC
Organism: Ambystoma mexicanum; assembly: GCF_040938575.1. Classification (NCBI taxonomy): domain Eukaryota; kingdom Metazoa; phylum Chordata; class Amphibia; order Caudata; family Ambystomatidae; genus Ambystoma; species Ambystoma mexicanum. Next base: position 49,176,896 of record NC_090935.1, read on the forward strand.
CTTCCAGCCATCACCTCTTTGTTTTTGCTATGTCACCCCGAGTGGGACGGGTATGCCCAGACGTGGGTCCCGTGCCTGCTGGGCCTAGAGACCCAAGCTACTCCTCACTGATGAGCCCCAACAAGGGCGAAACATGTTTGGGGATGCTTGTGGTCTCGTGCAGAAGGGATGTGGCCTAGCGGTTCGGGCTGGACTGCCCCTTTTGGGGTGGGGCCAAGTCTGATTTGCATATGGTCTTTCCCTTCTGTAATGGCTTGGCAGGCGAAGAACGGTGGTCTGGAGGGTTGCCCAGAGCATTGCCAGTGGTTACGATTAATTCTAAACCTTCCAGCCATCACCTCTTTGTTTTTGCTATGTCACCCCGAGTGGGACGGGTATGCCCAGACGTGGGTCCCGTGCCTGCTGGGCCTAGAGACCCAAGCTACTCCTCACTGATGAGCCCCAACAAGGGCGAAACATGTTTGGGGATGCTTGTGGTCTCGTGCAGAAGGGATGTGGCCTAGCGGTTCGGGCTGGACTGCCCCTTTTGGGGTGGGGCCAAGTCTGATTTGCATATGGTCTTTCCCTTCTGTAATGGCTTGGCAGGCGAAGAACGGTGGTCTGGAGGGTTGCCCAGAGCATTGCCAGTGGTTACGATTAATTCTAAACCTTCCAGCCATCACCTCTTTGTTTTTGCTATGTTTAATGACAAGTACATCAAACAGAGAAACAAACAGCAATCAGCAGCATTGCAATCACCAGTCTCGCTCCGACTGCATAAAACTCGTCATCATTGACGTCTAACTCTACAAAACTCGTCACACAATATAATTGGTTAGGAAAGGTAACTTAAGTGTAGGTGCTATATCTGTATAAGGTAACAGAGCATGCGGATTGGACAACTCTTGTCGGGTGGGCGTCTACGTCCAACCCTCTACATCACGCATGATAGACGTCACTATAACTACGACGTCCCATTGGTTCTACGATCTATAGGTGTCAGGAATAAGGGCTGGTGCCGCCGGGGAGTAACTAAGTTTGCTTATTGAAGCATTGGTACAGAGAACTACATTTCCCAGCATTCCGGGAGGACCTGTAGTTCAGCGCAAGTTGCCGCGCGTTGCCAGCTGCAAGTAATGAAGGGCAGCATAAAGCCAACACACTCGCAGCCGCAGGTGTGGCTTATTTTGTGTTCCTGGATGGGTGCGGTCGGAGCGAGACGTGAGCGAAGCTTTCCTTACAGCCCGTAAGACTTTGGGGCAATACGAAGCTGGCGGACTGGCTACAGCGTTTTCTTCAGACTCTGAGTGGTCCCGTGGGGCCGCTCAGAGCTCAGATAAGTAATGGGTACATTACTCTGGTAAAATCCTGGAAGCAGGAGGAATGCGTGCGGGCTGGCTGACATTGGTTACGGCATTTTCTTTAGACTCCGAGTGGTCCCGTGGGGCTGCTCGGAATTCAGATAAGTACTGGGCACATTACGAGTTTTACAGCAAAGTGTGTGTTTTCAGTAAATCCTTGTTAAGGACTTCGATGCTTAATACTCGTGTGTTCAAAGGCACACGACAGAATGTGGACCATGTTTTGGGTTGCTAAATCAGCAACATACAGTACAGGACATTCAGGGTTCGGGGCTGTTTAGGCACACCAGTGTTCTGTGTCCCTGTCTTAGCATGTACATTATGGCTATAGGTGTTCAGTGTTGCTTCCGCTTGCCCAACGGGCCATGTGTTATGTATTTCATGTATGGAATCTAATTCCATTGTTGGTGTTCATCTATGCTTGCTATATGTTTATCTTGTTACATGTTCACACGTATTAAGGTGTGTTTATACGACTTTGGAGGTAGACTGGAGGCAAGATTAATAGCGTCTAACCTATGTGTTTAGTTTAGGAAAAGAACTAGATAAGGAGGTTTTTTCCCTGTGCTTCCCCTTTCCTATCCACCTTAGGAGTTTCCTAACCCTCTATCCGGTGTTCCTACATCCCTACCCTATCCACAACCTCTTCCTAACTCCTCTTCCCCCCATTGGCTGCCACGTGGTGTCCTGTGTCTATAATCAGGCGCCTGTGCCAACCACGGGTGGAGGGTCGAATTCATTCGGCTTCTGTGGTTCGGGGGAGAGTGTCGATTCCTCTCCTCCATTATTGTGTGCATACTGACAATAGGACCCTAGATAACTTGGTCCATTGTGATTGGGCGGGTTACACCCCCAGGCATAAATCCCCATTTTAATTAGCAGCATGCAGAGTGGACACCCAGGTGCCTGGTGTCCTAAGTTTCACCCTGCCTCCCTTCCATCAATCAGTATCTTAGGGCTATGTGTCAATTAGTTGGCTGGGTATGGCCTCAGAACTGTAGCCGGTCACATGTCTATTCACCATGAATCTGCTTCAGTTTCCAGCTTTTATTGTATTTAATTCTGCTTCGGCCCTGCCACCTGCCTGGCCCTTTCTTATCTTGACCTTCACGGGTGAGCTGGTATGCTCCGAAGTTTGATTCTTGCGAGTTGATGCTCTCCTCCCTTTCTCTGGGTGACCTTGATTTCCCAGGCATGAGCCGCTCTCTGTTGAGTTTCGATTCCGCTCTTCCTCTCTGTTCTGGCTGGGTTGTGAAACTGGGCCTGTTAATCCTCAGGCATCCTGGGTAACTTTCTGCTTTACAAAATTGAGTCGCACTTGTATAATGTACTTCTTGAGGTAGATATATATCTGGCCCATGCCGCTTCCATTATTTTACTAAGCATAGCAAGTAGTATCGTCTTCTTAGCTTCTTGCGTTCCAAGCCTATTTACACATGTTTGACGTGTTGGTTATTTTCATCCTGTCCTGTAAGACGTTTCCATCATTTCAGCATCGTCTCTCTCCTGTGTCCATTACATCTATTTTCATAATTGCTTGCACTGGAGTGTTATCTTCGATAGCCGTTTTGTTCATTTGCGAGTCTGTTCAGGCACTTATGTCATTTCTACTGGACTTCCATTAAGGCTCTTGGGATCTCTTCGTGGACCGTGTGTAGGTACTCCTCATTTCGTATCAGTGGCTGGTATGGCTGTCTGATAGGGTACCGTGCTGCCCAGTGTTGTCTGGGTATGGGCGCTTAAACAGGTACGGATCTTCTAATGTACACTGGGCAGAGTCCCAATGCAGCTCTCTGTTGGTTCATTTGCTCTTCATACGTCACATACCTTGGCAAGTACCTTCCTGGTAGCTCGAAATGAGGGGCTGTGGTGTAGGTCATGTCTGGGACCTTCTCTACACTCCCCCCTCACGTCGGTTCATCGACCACTTCTGCTTCATTTTTCGTCTCTATTTCTTTTGATTCTTCAGTGTTTTGCTCATCGTCTTCAGGGTTGGTACATGATGGCGTGAACAAGTGCGTCTTTGGAGTCCATATTTTTATCATGCCTTTCAAACTCCCTGCTGTTTTCACATGTTCGTCTTTGTTCCATGTCATTTGGGCTGCAGTAGATCCATTTTCCTTCAAACCTTCTTCGTTTCTTAGGGTATGTGAACTTTGTTCCCTCTGGCACAAATTTGCTGGCTTTCACAAAGTCTCTTATTTCTTCATCAGTCGTCAGGTCTATGGGCTTCCACCCTGGCTCGACATCAACCATTATTTTCATCCCTATGGCTTTCTTCACAGTTTTCTAACACTGTGCAATGATTATCTTGATAACACAGAATCCTAGCAATACTATTGCTAGTAGAGCTCCCAGAAACTTGAATATATCTGCCATCCGATTCGGCGCTGCCTCCATCATTTCTTCGCCGAACTCCGGCACCTGAGGGTCAAAAGAAAACAACAAGGTGAGCCGAGAAAACCAACAAATAAAACACTTATCATCATAGACGTACCTGATTACCACCGGAAGCATTATTCTGTAACTCTTCACATCTTCATGTGCCACACCTGCAAAGGGAGAGAAAACAACACGTTAAACACTGGCAACATTTACCGGACGGCGTCGGGTAATACAGACTCTCACCTGAGTACCACCAACTGCCACGAGGGGTATCTTCTCACGATCTTAGTTGCAAGACAAGGAAGGAAGGGGGAACAAGAGTGAATCATCTGACATATTGAACTCTATGAACTTGATACTTACCGAACCTTGCCAGGAACCTCAGAGTCAATACTCTCCGGAACTCTCCCACGCCTTCAATGAAGTAACTGGCATCAACGCGCCCCTGCAATCCACGCAGGATGGAGAGCTCTTCATTTAAAAACATAAGGTGAGGCTCCTAAAAGGGGATATCGCCGGTGACAAGAAGGGAGAACGAGAACAGTGGGAGGGGGCTATCACTCATATCCACTGGTGGCTAAATCCCTTTCTCCACTTGCAGGAGAATACTTCTACGGATCAAGCAGACGAGATTAGGCGGTCCAGTCCAGACAGTCATCTCGACAGTCATCTCGACACTACGCATCACGCTGGTGTAGACCGCAGCTGTCTGGGTCCGATCAACGCCCCTGTGGGAACCAGGTGAGCGTAACAGAATGCGAAGCCTATCTACAAATCCCCACCCGGGCGTCATGGAAACCTCAGAAACCGACCAACTAGCCCTATTGTTAGGGGAACTTAGGGCAGAAGTGCACTCTGCACGCCAAGAAACTAATGCCCTCAGGAGAGAACTGATCATGTCAAAGGAGCGCACTGATGATCTTGCTAGACAATTGCTACAAAACCAAGCTGGGCAAACACCATTACCTGAACTGGGGGGGAATCCAACTCCTGTTTCATCGAGCAATCCTGTGCAAGTGGTTCTACCTGGGAGCATTCCTTTAGCTCCACCGAACGTTTTGCTGGGGACCCAAAAAAGTTTGCTGTGTTTATAAACCAATGCCGATTGCACTTTTTATGCAGACCTGGAGCTTTTCCAAATGACCAAACCAAAGTAGCCTTTGTACTATCATACCTTAGTGGCAGCGCAGCGGATTGGTCAATTCCACTAGTCAACCAGGATGACCCTCTTCTTCGGGATTTCCAAGGGTGTCAATTGAGCATGGAGAGAATATTTGCCAGACATTCACAGGGACAGGCCCTGGATAATGAACTCTTATCCTTACGACAAGGTAACCAGGATCTACTAACCTATATCGCAACCTTCAATAGGTTGGTGGTGGAAACCGATGGCCAGAGGTAAAACGAATTACATTATTTCATCGGGGGCTTCGGGGTGACCTGAAAGATGTTTTGGCCCAAGTTGTGAACCCACCTCAGGATTGCGCAGAATATATAGACTTAGTGGTCCAGTTAGACCACCGACTTCAGAATAGAAAGGCTGATCGAGCTAAATTCGAGAATCGGGTATTGGTTAAACCAAATGCTACCCTCAAAGGAACAGGTGCACCAGAACCGATGCAGATCGGGGGAGTCAAGGGACCCTTAACTCAAAAGGAAAGAGAAAGGAGACGGCAGATGCAGTTATGTCTGGACAGTGGGGCCTCAGGACATTTTCTACGGGGTTGCCCTATAAAACCATCCAAAAAAGTAGTCGGAGTTGCTGATAAAAATCAAACAGAGCCTGATTCGGGAAACGACCACGCCCGACAAGCGTACAGGTCCGCTTGCCGAGCTTGAAGAAGGATACTCAGACCTCGCACTTCATCATACCAATGGTCCTGTGGATCCAAGGCAGCCAACACGCATGCACGCAGTAAGGGCATACATTGATAGCGGGGCCATAGGAAACTATGTGGACCACGAATTGGCTAATAGGATGAATCTACCTCTCTGCAAAAAGACCACTTCTGATGTCATCACCACAGTCGATGGAAATGAAATTGCCTCTGGGCCTGTAACTCATTCCACCGCAGAGATGACATTAGTGGGTCAAGATGGGCATCGAGAGACTATTGTGTTTGATTTAATCAAAGCCCCGCAGTTCCAAATAATACTGGGATACCTTGGTTGGAAACACATAATCCTTGTATTGATTGGCGAGAGAAGAGAATAACCTTCCCGGATTGTGCACATACTTGTTACCCGGAAAAACCCTTGAACCAAGGCCTGGCCACATTTGCTACTCCAGTCGTGCAGTTACCTCAGGAATATCAAGAATTCCAGGATGTTTTCCAAAAAGAACAGGCCAAGACCTTACAACCTCACAGATCATACGATTGTCAAATCGATCTCATACCCGGTGCACAACCTCCATGTAGTAGGATCTACGCCCTTACGGAACCCGAAAACCTTCACCTGCGACAATACTTGGACCAATACCTTGCTAATGGCTTCATTCGTCCATCCAAGTCCCCTGCATCTTCAGCTTTGTTCTTCGTGCCTAAAAAGGAAGGTGACCTCAGAACGTGTATAGACTACCGCGCATTAAATCAGATCACGGTTAAGAACCAATATCCATTGCCTCTGATCCCCGAATTACTAGACCAAGTAAAGGACGCTTGCATCTACACTAAATTAGATCGCCGAGGGGCATATCATCTGGTACGTGTAAAGAAAGACGACGAATGGAAGACTGCCTTTCGAACGAAGTACGGGTTATTCGAATACCAGGTGATGCCCTTCGGGTTGTGCAATGCACAAGCAGCCTTCCAGTATTTTATGAACGATGTCCTTCGTGAACTCATTGATGTCTGTGTTGTCGTATACATAGACGATATTCTAGTGTACTCGTCCTCAGAATCAGACCATGTGAAGCATGTTCGTGCAGTCCTTGAGAAACTACGCCAGCACAAGTTATATGCAAAATTGGAAAAATGCGTTTTTCATGCTACGGAAGTTGACTTCCTCGGATTTATCCTGACTCCAAAAGGAGTCTGAATGGACTCTCGAAAGGTGGACGCAATTCTCAAGTGGCCATCACCCAGTTCAGTTAAAGGGGTACAAAGCATGCTCGAATTTGTTAATTTCTACCGCAGATTCATCCCGGATTTTCTCACATGTTGTACACCCTATCACAGCACTTTTGCGAAAAAACAAATGCTTCTTGTGGACGGAAGAAGCTGAAAAGGCCTTCCAAGAGCTGAAAGCGAAATTCACGTCTGCACCTGTCTTAAAGCATCCACGCCCTGAACTTCCATACATAGTTGAAACTGATGCATCCAGTTTAGCCATGGGAGCAGTCCTGTCTCAAAAGGATCCTGAAACGGGTCAACTTCACCCAGCAGCATTTTGGTCCAGAAAGTTCTCGGCACCCGAATTAAACTATGTGGTTACCGATAAAGAGTTATTAGCCATCAAATCTGCCTTCAAGGCTTGGCGGCATTATCTTCTCGGTGCCAGGCATACCATTACTGTAATCACCGATCACCGAAACCTGCAGTATTTAAAAACAGCCAAGGCCCAATCGTCACGCCAACTTCGATGGGCATTTGTTCTTTGCCGAGTTCGATTTCGTGATCACTTATCGACCAGGCTGTAAAAATGGCAAGGAAGATGCCTTATCCCGAATAGGGATGGGAGAAGCATATGCGAACCCGGAACCGGTGCCTATAATTTCAGAACAAAGAATTCTTGGCATAACTACTCTACAGACACTAGAGGATATTCAGGTAAAGATCCAACAACCCTTCGATCCAACAGCCCTGCAGGACTGGGTAAAGAAAGGCCCGGACTACTCCGTCATCAATGACCTACCTTATTATCAAGGGTGACTATTTCTACCACACAAGGAACTACAAGAACTAGTCATCTCCAATTATCATGACACCCTGATGGAGGGGCACCCAGGTATCGCAAAAACTGAAGCTAAAATTAAGAGACAATTCTGGTGGCCTACCTGGTGAAAAGACGTAAAGTCATTTGTGATGTCTTATGGCATTTGCGCCCAAAACAAAAGTCAGAAGAAAAAACCAGCTGGCCTTTTACAACCTTTGGATATTCCACCTACACCATGGCACACCTTATCTTTAGACTTTAATATAGATCTACCTCCATGTAATGGATTTAACCCCATTCTAGTTATTGTGGATCTTTTTTCCAAGATGGCCCACTTTATTCCTTTAAAGGGATTACCTTCTGCTTCAATTCTGGCCAAGGAGTTCCTCGAAAACATTGTTCGAATACACGGATTTCCTTCCATATTGGTCTCTGACCGAGGTAGTCAATTCATTTCACATTTTTGGAAGAAATGTCAATTGGCGCAAATCGACGTGAGGTTATCAACCAGTCACCATCCCCAGACCGATGGTCAGACGGAGAGGACCAACCAGACCATTGAACAGTACCTACGTTGCATGCTACACCAGACGGAAAGTAATTGGAAAGATATTTTATTGATTTCCGAGTATGCCTAGAATAACTGTACATTCAGGAACCGGACAAAGCCCTTTTTATACCATATATGGACATCACCCTCGAACCTCAGAACTAGATTCTCCTCAGCATTTAGAAATGCCCGCAGTTAGTCATTTGCACTCAACTATTACACAAGCCTTTAAAGAGGCAACATAACATTTGAAACAAGCAAAAGAGAAATATAAGAAAAATGCTGATCAACATAGAAGTGAAACTCCACAATACCAAATTGGGGATCAAGTTTGGCTGGCTACAAAACACATACCTCTGAAGGGAACTCAGACTTTTAACCCTAGATATTTGGGACCTTACACTATTAAAGCCATTATCAATCCAGTGGCCGTCAAATTGGAATTACCCTCTAATATGCAAATTCATCCTGACTTTCATGTTTCACTTTTAAAACCAGTTCAACCAGGAACAAGATTAACCAAACCACCCAACCCCATCTTGATAGATGGAGAACCTGAATTCGAGGTAAAAAATATCCTGGACTCCAAGATGGTTAAATCAAAACTTTTTTATTTAATCGATTGGAAGGGCTACGGACCGCAAGAAAGGTCATGGGAGCCTAGTGACCACGTTCATGCACCTCGGTTAGTGAAGAAATTCCATCGGGACTTCCCAGACAAACCAGGGCCAAGGGGAAGAACAACTTTAGGAGGGGCCTTGGGGGGGAGTGCTGTCATGATGCCTACCCCTGGGCATCAGGACCAAGCCCATGAGCTCTGGGAGCAGGCATCCAGATACTTATTAAAACCCCAACAGCCCTGGCTGGGGGCTGTTTGGGTTCAGTCCTGGTGCCTTAGGCATCAGGCTCATCATGGAAATCAGTCCTGGCGCCATAGGCACCAGGCTCATAGACTTTGCTTACCTGATGCCGACCATGCTGCTAGTGAGTCCAAGCCAACGTGAGGCCTGGATGGGACTATTTTTCTACAGGGACTATTTTTTACTTGGCCGTGGTTCTAGGGAACTTCTTACCTGTAACTACTTTGGAGGCTATTTAAACCACGCCCGAACAACAGCACACGCTTCACGTTATTCTGCATCCAGCAGCGTAACGCTCACCGTGCCTGAAGTCTGCATCCAGTCTTCTGCCACGCCCGCCTCGAATCTGGAGCTCCTAAAACCAAGAGGAAAGAAAAGGACAGGATTAGAAAACAAACTATTTCGAATTCCTCTCCTGATTTCGGATCCATCTCGCCTCCGGACCTGGAAAGAACATCATTTCTGTACGCGTCGCATCTCCAACTGCAGCGCCCCACCATACTCACCAGTCCTCGCAGCATCTTTCGATTCGGCGCTGCCTCCATCATTTCTTCACCGAACTCCGGCACCTGAGGGACAAAATAAAACAACAAAGTGAGCCGAGAAAACCAACAAATAAAATACTTATCATCATAGACGTACCTGATTACCACCAGAGGCATTATTCCATAACTCTCCACATCTTCATGTGCCACACCTGCAAAGGGAGAGAAAACAACACGTTAAACACTGGCAACATTTACCGGACGGCGTCGGGTAATACAGACTCTTACCTGAGCGCCACCAACTGCCACGAGGGGTATCTTCTCACGATCTTAGTTGCAAGACAAGGAAGGAAGGGGGGAACAAGAGTGAATCATCGGACATATTGAACTCTATGAACTTGATACTTACCGAACCTTGCCAGGAACCTCAGAGTCAATACTCTCTGGAACTCTCCCAAGCCTTCAAACCAGTGAAGTAACTGGCATCAACGCGCCCCTGCAATCCACGCAGGATGGAGAGCTCTTCATTTAAAAACATAAGGTGAGGTTCCTAAAAGGGGATATCGGAGGTGACAAGAAGGGAGAACGAGAACAGTGGGAGGGGGCTATCACTCATATCCACGGGTGGCTAAATCCCTTTCTCCACTTGCAGGAGAATGTTTCTACGGATCAAGCAGATGAGATTAGGCGGGCCAGTCCAGACAGTCATCTAGGCACTACGCATCACGTTGGTGGAGACTGCAGCTGTCCGGGTCCGATCGACGCCCCTGTGGGAACCAGGTGAGCGTAACAATAGGTCTCCAAACCAGCTGTCATCGTCCACTTCATCACTTTCATCGATCATCTGGTTTTTCAGGCTTGTCAACATGCTTATGGCCTCTGTTAGGGTTCTGTTTTTTTCATCGTGTGATGGTACAAATGATTCCCTTATTTTTGCACAAATACCTCCATCCATTGCAGTGATCCTGTCAAGCACATATCTGTTCTGGAGGGTCATCAGTATGATTGCTCTCAGCTCTTCTTTGATCGCATTGAATGCTTTTATCGTGGTATTGATGGTCTGCAATAACTCCCATCTGGTTATCTGCAACCATTTAGCATTCACTCCAATTTGGATGTGGGGCAAGAGTAGTGTTGTGAATACTGTTGAGGTGAGGCTGAACAGCCTGTGTTCATATGGGATTGCATGAAATGCCTCTTCTGATTTGGCAGAAAAGTAATTTTCTCTTTTCATCCTTGATACTAGTTTCGCAGATCTCCTTCTCCTTAGATGAGCATCTGCTTTCGGGAAACCTTCCAAATTCAGGTCATTCTTGGGGATCACTAGTGCAGGAACATGGACGTTCACCAGTGTGCATATACCTACCCAATTATTTGGTAATCTTATATATGCCTTGGATCGACACGCCCAGTAATGGTCCATAATCACTGCGGTCCCATGTACCATTCCTGGGGCATCAAAGACTCGTCCGCAGTTCTGATTCTCTCCCATATTCCTCGTACCATTGTTTCTGAAGCATAATTTTGGGTTCTGCAGTGGTACTATCTGCAGGGGTCCCCCTCTGTCTTCGACCCATGTGAGTAATTTTGCACGTTTTGGCCATAATGGCTTGCATCCGTTTCGCACTATGTTGATGGTAGGTTCGTATTGACCAATGACCATCCAGGCTCTGCAGATCACCACTCCTTTCTCCCATCCGTCTGGTGAGAGAACGGTCCCCCAATTCTGCATTTGGCATCTGTTCTTCCAACTTCGAGCCTCTTCTGGAGTTTTTCCTTGAACGTTTAGCTTCTGATTCACTTCCCATCTAATTCCAGCCCCTCTTACTCCAGGGTTCTTGTACCTGATTACATGATTCTTGGTATGGGCTCTGTTTCTTGTCTTTATGTCTTGAACATAATCATCCTCATCGGGGTCTGTTGCTTCAGTTGCCCATTTCAGGGAGGCATCACTGCCCATGAACTGGCCTCTGGTCTTGCACATTGCTACGTGTGACATACAGTGTGCTGTCTGGACATCAATTTCTACAGCCACAAAGATCTTGGATTTTCCCATACTGTATGGCAGGAGTGCACAGACGAAGCATTCTCCTTCTGACTGGCTTCGTCCTACTTCCTTCATGTGCTGGTACCATATGTTGTTTCCAAGATGGGCTGTGCTGTCCAGGTAATCGTTAATTTCATTGTTATCTTCGTTACAGCTTCTCTTGATCCTTAGCGTTCTTCTGTAGCTTGCTATGATGACTATGTCTCTAAATGCATCTGTGCTGCTTTTCCACTTCGGGTATCTCGGTGGAGCAGGCTGCCTCAACTGCATCGCTGTGGTAAGGGACAGGTTTGTGCTTCCTTTCCTTTCCTTTTGTAGTCTGTCATAAACTTCCCCTAACCACCATTTGTTTGCCAACCTCCCAACGCGTGGCTGTGTTGTAGGCCTGCGGCTTGTTCTTTGCGTTGGAGCAGGTGTGCTTGCTGTTATAGTTTCTATAGTCCTGTTTTTCAGCTCCTCATGCAGTTTCTTTGCTTGGACTATGAATGGGAACAAATAATCTATTAGCATTTTTGTCTTCTCTCTAAATTCTTTCGTGGCCTCTTCTGTTCATTTGAGGGATTTTACTATTCCCCCCGTCTTTGATATTTCACTTGGCTTTTCTTGGTCATTTCCACTATTTCCACTATTCTCTGGGATTGAATGTTCGGCAGGCAGTCTCTCTTTCTCTGCTGCCTTCGTTGGAGGCCTTGTAGCCATCGACACATGCCCTTGTTTGTGTGCATTCTGTGTGTGGGTGTGTGCCGTGGCCAGTGCTACATTATCATTAATTCCGTGCTGACCCTGTCTCCAGCTTTTCTCTCCATTCATCACCTCAAGTGTGTATGTATCACTGCTAATTACATTTAGGTTTAGTTTGTTTGTTTTATCATCAGCCTTTCTGGGAACTGGAATCACTATATAGGGTCTGGGTGCTTTCGTAGGACCCAGGCGTTCATTATCCAGTGGGCGTACTGATAGTGGGACACTTTGGCACCAATAAAGAAAGCAGTTCTGATTGTTAATGACAGAAAAACAATAGTAATCACTGTACATATGCACATTATCGTTCGGAACGACAGTTTGCAGCATTTTCTTACAGGGATGTGGAGGCGCCCTTCTGTTGGGGATAAAACTATGTTACTGTTCTGGGCCCCCATTTTGACTGAGTCCATAGTCAATTATTTATTCTTTTCTTGCTCTGATCTCACAGTTCAAAAGTTTATTACTACTAAAGTGTCGAATGCTTTTCAAGTGTCCCCCTCTTGCGGGTGATGATGATAGTCTCTGGGTATGCAGCACGGTTCTGTTTGCTAGACTATGGAAAAAGGTTAGGCTAGCAACTTTGGTACATCGCATTCATTTAAGCATATCTATAGTAGGTGAGGTCCCAGTGAACCCCTCGAATTTGCTTTGGTCCTGAGGACATGCTGGAACCTGTTCAATGCAAAGGAATGAAAGGATGGAACTGCTAAAAATCACTCAAAAACAAAATGTTGTAAAAATAAAAACAAAAATAAAAGTGAACATATGAAAACATAGGAAAAAATGAGAAAAATTAAGAAAATAAAAATAAAATGGTAAAGTTCTTGTGTCTGCTCCTTTCGCTCGGTCTCTTGGCGACAAGTTGAAGAGCAGTGTCTCTCTCCTCGATCTGCTCCACGGCGAAAGTTTATTGGGATCTCCTCTTCACAAGGCTCTCCTCAACAGTTGGTGAACATAATTACTTCTCAGTTACGCTATGATGGCTCTCAGGAGCTTGTTTAATTGTTCGTTCTTTACTGGGTCTCTGAGGAATGTGGGTACGTCAACATTGTTGGGTCTACCCACTAGCTCTGGAAAGTTCTCAATGAGGTGGAAGAAGACATGGTATGCATATCTGCTGTCTTCTGGTGATAACGACATTCGCTCTGATTTTCTGGTCTCTAGATCACATGCCTTTCTTGTGACGTGAATAGTCTTTACACTTTCCTGCTGCGTGGATTGCGACCATGTAGTTCAGTTTGTACGACACTTGGTTTAGGAATTCGTTGTTTCTTGGATCTCTGATAAAGGATAAGGTATCTGTGGTTTTCCCGACGAGTCCTGGGCATTCCTCTATGATGCGAAAGAAAAGCGTGTATGTCAGCTCATCAATGATCACTTGTGGTGGAAGCATCTGTACCCTTATCACCGTACTCGGGCAATACATTGAAGGCTTCCGTGATGACAGTCAGTAGTTGTCAGATTATTTTCTTGTTGGCCGGATCTTGAATAAAGTCTGTGATACTGGTAACTCTCCCTACAAGTGATGGATATGTCTGTAATACTAGCCGGAAACAGGAAAGCACATCCTCTGTGATGTTTCTACTGGGGGATACCATAGGTTTTGTGAACAAAGTCTCAAGACTGATTGCTTCTGGATACTGTGTTACACTCTCAGGCTATGTCTTATTTTCAGCTTATCAGAGTCTTAGGGCTTTTTTCAATGCGTTGTGTGGCTTAAAACGTTCATATGAGTAGCGTTACTGCAGCTTCGGATGTGCGATTCTCTTCTTTACCCTGCATTGTTGGCTGCACAGAGTGTCAGTTTTATTGTCTTGCATCCCTTTTAATGCTTAAAGGAAATGTTCAGTGTAAGGCCAAGATTTTCACGAAGAGCTCTCTCGTCTTGCCTTTTCTGCTCAAGCATCTTTCTTCCTCGCCATGGATCTTGTCTGCACATGCTGAGGTTCTTCCCCATTGTCTGTAGATTCTTCGCAGTTGGATGCAGCTGGAGGGCTCTCTCCTATATAGGGTTTAATGTCACTTAGGAAGATCCATGCTCTTCTGCCCTGGAGCTTGACGGCGGACGGGGTGCAGTCCTCTACGATAAAGGGGCCATTATATCTTGGCTCGTCCTACCTTTTTCTTGTGTGGTTTCTCACCAAAACTGCATCACCAGGGAAGATGAGGGGTGCACATAGATCTTGAACTGCGCCTGCTTCAGCACTTCCTGTTGTGTTTTGTGCTGTGCTGCCCCCTTTTCACCGCCGATGCAGCTGGCCTGTAATGACAGAGTTGCTGGATGTCATGCAGTTCAAATACTCCTGCATCTCTGTTCCCAGAACCTCCCTAGTCGGCTGGGCATCACATCTAGCTCTATCTCGGGGGTAAGAGTGGTCCTCATCCTTCTGCCTGTAACTATCTTGTGCAGCGTGAGATGATGGTCGGAGCCGGGTTGGTTCTGAAGTGCATACAATTCCAGTGATAGACAGTGCAACCATCCCTTTTTTAATGTGATTTTCAATTTGGCTATCCTTTCCTTCAACAGGCCATTGAGTCGCTCACATATGCCATTTCCCTCAGGATGATACGCCGACGAGAACTTGTGCTTTATACCAAGCAACAAGCTAATCTGTTCGAAAACGGAATTTACAAATGTTGTCTTATCTCATTACCTCGCACACCCCCCATCTAGGGAACACTTCCCTCACCAGGAACTTGGCAGCACAGGTAGCATCGGGGTGTGTACAGGGACCTGCTTCTATCCATCTAGAGAATGGACAAATCACTACAATTAAATACCTGTACCCATTGCATACTTGAATCATATCAACGTAATCGATATGCAAGTGCTGGAATGGCCCATTTGGTCTGGGAATGATTCCTCTCACTACTTTTAATGTGTGCCCAGCGGTGAATTTCTGGCAGATTATGCAGTTCCCCATGAAAAATGTAACATGCTCTGCTAAATTCGGCGTGAACCAGTCTTCTGTGAGTGCTGTAGCCAGGTTTTCTTTCGTCATATGGATGGGGTAGTGTAGTTGTTCTAATGCTACTTTCATAAGGGCAACAGGCATTACTGGTTTACCAGTGCTGTCTTGCCTCCACAACCCCTCAGAGGGGTTTAAAGAACACCCTTGACGCTTCCACAAATTTTCCACCTTCTGAGGTGCCTCCCCCTGGAGCTCCATTAGCTGAGTCTGCCCCATATTGCTATAGGCTTCTGGTGTGGCTCGCGCTACTATCATCCACTCATGGGTACGTGCCACCTCCACGTCCATGATTGTTTCAGTTTTGGATGCCATGCGCTTGGCTTCCATGTCCGCTTTATGGTTTCGACGTGACACAAAATCCGTCCCCTTGGTATGAGCGGCGCATTTCACGACCGCTATGCCCACTGGGAGCTGCAGTGCTTTTATCAGCCTGTTTAATAAAGCTGCATGTTGCACTGGCATGCCGCCTGCTCGGAGGTAGCCCCTACTTTTCCAGCACGCTAGTCCTGCGTGCACTGTGGACGTCACATAGGCGGAGTCACTGTACACTGTTACTTCCTGGTCTGCATGATTCTCAATGGCGAGTATCAACGCCAATAGTTCTGCAGCCTGTGCCGAATAGTGAGATCGTATTCGTGCACTGATGAGTACCTGAAACTCCCCATTCGCTAGGTGTTTTACCACGGCCACGCCTGTATACCTTTGTCCGCCTTCTTGGTCGATTCTCGAAGACCCGTCAATGAAGACAATCTCTTCACTTGCCAGGGTATTTTCCTTTACCCTGGGGATCTCATCATAGAATTCCTCATAGTTCGCACAGTCGTGTATAGGTTCTCCCTCTGTCACTGGCTCAGCTATGAACGTAGCAGGGTTTACAGTTTTACATCACACTATTTTGATTGATGCATTAGATATACTCACCTCATAGGCGGATGGTCTCTGAGATGTCAGTGTGCCCTTTGGCTTTTCTAGCATGGCAAACAGTGAGTGCTCAACATACAATGTCATTGAGCACCCCATCACAATGGATGACACCTTTTCGATAGCGAATGCAGCAGCAGCTAGGTTTTGTTTGCATTGGGAAGTGGCCCTTCATGACCAGGTCCAGACTCCCGCTGTAATATGCTAGGGGCTCGTACCCCAGCGAGGTTCGCTGCGCAAGCACTGCTGTCATAAAATTACCATCGGAGTGTGAGAACAGGTAGAATTCCTCTGCATAGTTAGGAATCCCCAGAACTGGGTTCTTACAAATTGCCCCCTTGAGTTCTGCAAACCCTTTCTCCATTGCCTCATTCCATTCAATTTCTCCTTTTGTTGCCTAGGCTTTTTTCAAAGCCTGAAGCAAGGGCTTGGTATATGAGCTGTATGCTCTGACATAATTGCATAGGCCTAAGAAGCTTTGCATTTGTTTTATTGTGCGCGGCTTAGCCGTGTTCATGATAGATTCAGCCCTATCTGGTGTTACCTTTTTCCCTTCATGTGAGATTAGTTGCCCTATGTACAACACCTCCCGTTGGCAGTACTGCAACTTGTCCTTGTCCACTTTGTATCCCTTTTCAGCCAGTAAAGTCAATAGCTGGACTGAGTCGCGCCTGCATTGCTCTTCACTGGTGCTGCAGATCAAAATGTCATCTACATACTGCAAAACAACACTGTCCGCCGCAATATTGTTTAGGTCCATTTGCAGGACTCTGTTGAAAATAGACGGGGACTCGCAATACCCCTGTGCAACCTTGTACTTTTCAGGTGCATTTGTCTGAAGGTTAATGACGTCAGGTCTTGAGAGTAATGGTGCAACGGAATTGAGAAAAATGCATTTTTCAAATCGATTACCGTGAAATATTTTGCCTCAGTGGGTATGTTAAACAGTATTGTGGATCGATTAGGGACTTTAGGGAACTCGGCCTCAACTATATTGTTTAATGCTCATAAATCTTGGATTAATCACCAAGACCCTCCCTTTGATTTTTTAACAGGGTAAATCACTGTGTTGCAAGGTGATTCTGACGTCATAAGATGCCCTACTCCATCATGGCGGAAATTGTCTTCGCGATCCCTTCATCGCGCTCGTGGTAAAATTGCTCCTGGTTTCAGTTTAATTTTCACTTCACCTGCCTCCTTCAGGAGACCTACGTCATAGGGCCCTGTAGTCCATACTGCGGCAGGCACTTGGGCCATGTCGTCATCAAAGTATTCTGGACATACCAGCGTCAACATCATTCTCTCTGGCACCTCCCGTTTGATCATTTTGACCCAGAATATGAGACTTACTTCCACCCTCGTCTCGTCTAGTTCAGGGTGCTCTTCGAACAGATCGTCATCGGTGACGTCAGTCACTCGATTCCCTTATTCAATGGCGATAATTGCACACCATTGTCGGCCTTCATCGTCATATCCTTCGACCAATACCACTTTCCCTCACACTGCGGGAGATTGTATCATTAAGGGAAATACTTGTCCCTCCTCTTCGTGCATGGGAATTCTTGGTCTGAATAGAAACTCATCAGGGGTTCTCATAGTTTTGTCTGCGAGGCCTGGCAATCCCGCCATAAGCACCCGCACGCCATATGCAAAGACTTCTTGTTCTAACGGTATAGCTCTCATAGCTATACGTCCTGAGTATGCTCTGATAATTTCGGACACGTTTGAATAATGCATTCCTGGGGTGGAGCACACTATACCATTCTCGGTAAACGAGATGGTCATGTTTAATTTAGTCATCAGGTCCCGGCCCAGAATATTTACTGGGGTCTGACGTGAATATAATAGGGGTACGTTCATTTCGCTCTCTCCCACTGAGATTGGGAGTGCATCTGTAAAGGGAACTCTACTATGAGCTCCAGTGAAACTCTGAGTATCTATAGCCTCGCCAGACAAGGAAAACTTGCCTTCTCGTATGCACGAACGCGTCGCACCCGTGTCAACTAAGAAGGAATATTCTTTACCCCCTATGGTGACATTCATCCTAGGTTCCCTGTTAGGGTCTGGTGTCACTGATAGGATAGAGCACATCAGAGTCTCCCGTGAGCTGTCCTATTTCATATATAGGTTCGGTCCACTGTATACTTGTGTGTTCCCCCCATTTCCAGGGTTAACTCCCCCTATGGAATTAGTAACCTGTGCCATCTGTGGCAGTGCCTGCTGGGGTTGTCCCTGTGGCAGATTCCCCATGTTCGGTGGTTGAACCGCTTGCTGTGCACCTTGCTGCATGCCTGACGCCTACGGCTGCACGTGTCATTTTGTGCACCGCCCTGTTGCGGGACGGCAGGTTGATTCACCATGCCTGGCCACAATCCTTTGGATGTTTTGCCACACGCCTTGGCTTCTGCACTCGCGTGCTACGTTTCCTGTCATTCACACAGCCAACGCAGCCATCTGTCCATCTGCCATAGCTGGACCGCCCATCGGCGCATTCTGGAAGCCACCTTGAACATTCTGAAAACCTCCTTGGTTATCTCAAAACCCTCCCTGATTACTCTGCCATCCTCTTCCTCCAAAACTCCTTCCCCTCGGGTAAAATCCCATGTTACCTTGATTATTCTGCGATGGGTTAGTCGCTTGCTGTGCACTTGGCTCGGCTGGGCTGGTGAGCATGGCTCCCTCAAGAGCATAGTTCGAGAGCTTCTTTTGCACCAGTTTTGCCTCCTCTCCCTTTTTCCGATTCTTTTCTTGCAACAATCTACAATAATGTGCAATTGTCAACTGTATTTCGGCCCATGGTTTAGCTTCTATTCCTACCAATTTCTTGAGCTGTTTTTGCACAGGTTCAGGCAACCCTTGGCACAATATATGGTACAATACAGGGATAGATTTCGTCCAAGCATTTGGAGCACCCACGCGTCTTCAAAATTCTGGATATAAATCAACGGATCCTCTGACTCCTTCATTTTTCGAGTCATTATAGCTCCCATATCAGAAGTGTCTGGATATAGCGTTCGCAGCGCTTTCCACACTGCTGCCCTACAGTTATTAAATGGTGCTCCGTCATGGTAGGTGTTAGGCTAGGATAGCCTGCCCGTTTCCATACATCATCTGCTCTTTCACCAAGTATGTCAATTAGGAGGCCCTTTATGTCCCCTATAGCTAAGGTGACACCCCCCGTCATTTTCTCTAACTCATGTATCCACTTTCCGGCTCCCGATGTCAGCATTGGAAGCTTATTTTTAAGGTTCTCTCGGTCCATGTGTGGCCATGGAATATATTGTGGTCTTGCTCCCCCCTTTTCTAGCAACAGGAATTGAAATGCACAGTCCTCCTTCTCCTTCCCCATAGCTCTCCGGTCTATCGCCGGGGTGGCATTCCCACCTTGCCGTCTACCTGCCAACGCCCTTAATCTGTCTGCATAGGCAGGTGCTGACGCCCCCCTCAGACCGTGGGGTGTTCCTTCATGTCGGCCGGACTGCGCGGCAGACTTCGGTGCCCTACATGTGGTCCCGCTAGCGTCTGACCATCATACCCCTCAGTCCCCTGGGAGCCGTTTTTCACACCATCTCCCTTCTTCATGTGCCACATCCTCCGTTTCTCCACCAGAGTCTGATTCTGAATACTCCCAGTTTACACAACTCCTAGCATCTTCTTCGTTCTGCCCAATCTCCAGCCTGTCTATGGACAGTCCCCTGCTCCCACTACTTCGAGTGACATCCTCAGTGTCATATAGCTGAGTGCTCTCTAAGCGCTCATCTTCCCTTCCCCCATCGGATATCTGCTCTAGCCCCATCTCATCGTATATTTTATCAATCATTTCCCTGATGATTCTGGTGTCGAAGTCATATTCAATATTTGTCCCGCTTGTACCTGGTACCGCATCGCTTGCAGGAAAGAATTCTTCTATGTCTTCCAATTCTACTGTAGGATTGGGTTTAATCACTTCCCGCTCCAAATATTCAAAATCCTGTGCCCTCTGTCTGTGTTTACGTTCTACTTCCTCGTCTATTTCCTTTCGCTTCTTTGCTTCTTCTCTAGCCTTATCTACTTCCCTCATCCGTTCATTTCTACGTTCTTTTGCCCTTCTACTTTCCTCATCGTCCTGCTTTTTTACTTTCCGTTCGTGCACTCTCCTTTCTTCCTCTAACCTTAACATGTTCTGCCTGTACTTTTTATAGGCTGTGTACTGTGTGCGACTGAGAGGTATTCCTTGCTCTTCGCGATATAGTTGTTCCCGCCTTAGCCTATCTTTCTTTCTAGTCCTTTCATCTCTTTCTTTCATCCCTTTCTCTCTCTCTCTCCTTTGCATCTCTTCAGACCTCTTCCTTGGCCTTAAATCATCACTTCCTTTTCCATACAACTTCAATAATATTTGACCTCCCATCCATTCGTCTTTTGCGAATGCTATCTCGTCACCTCTACCTTCATTTCCTTTACGTTTATTTCCCTCTCTCCTTATCTGGAGGTGCACAACTCTTTGCCCAATCTTTCCCTTCATCTTCGCATCTCTCTTTGTCCCTTGAGACTGCGGAGGCAATATTGTTTTCCTGTTCTTTTCCCTTATTATCGTCACTACTGAACGTAGGCGACTCATATGAGGGTTTGCTATACCCCGTGGCTGCCTTAAATTCTCTAGTGGGTAAAGGCCCTCTGACTTGGTTCCTTCAATGACTGGCTCGGGCGGGGCTAGTGGCGCGGTAGGCGTCTCACCCCCTTCCGTACATACATTTATATCCAGTCTGTGGGTGGTTCTTCCACCTTCGTTTCTTCAAACATTTTCCACAATTCTAGAACAGCAATACGTTTCTCTAGCTTCTTGCCTGTATATGTGGCATGTAGGAAGGTAGTCATATGCTGTAAAAACGCCTTAGAGAGTGACCCGTTCTGAGGCCACGGCATAAACATCTTATTGGCTGTACCCTTGACCCACTCCGTACTGTATTTCTTTAGTTTTGGTGCATGCTTGGGTAGCTGCTTGCAGAAATGTGCAAGCGGGGTAACTTCCTCCATTTTTTATTTCATCACTAACAGTATTTACACAGTTCTTTAACCCTGCAATGGTATGAGCGAGCACCACATACGCAAGCTACAATCCAATCTTTTCCCACCAAAATTTATACCAAAAATGTACTCAAACCCCCTCAATTCAATGGCAATTCCCTCTTAGTTACAGAATCGCGTAAAGCCAAAATGCATTTCAACCAATCATTAATAAAATTATTTTACATTTGACATACAACAAGACACATATAACAGACACTCAACAGACTAGACGAACACCAGTTGGACACATGTATACCTTCCTTCTAATCAATACCCCGACATGGGGTGTAAATTAACCCCTTTGATGCAGTCTTTAATCGTCACCATAGCCTAAATTGTTCCCCCACTGTGGGCTATGAGTTCACGTTCCTTCTGACCACGCTTTAAAGCGCAGGAATAAGGTGAATCCTTACGTTTTTATCTCAGGTGCCCCCGTGGTATTCCTTATGTTTTATCTCAGGTGCCCCCTGGTATTCCTTACGTTTTATCTCAGGTGCCCCCCTGGTATCCACTCTTTATTTCTTATGCTCGAGTCATTACCCCCTATATATGTACAGTCTTCTCTACTTCTAACTACTTTATTTAATTTTTTTATTTGTTCTCCGCCACCCTCTGTTACCTTTCCCTTAATTACTCTAATGCCTACAAGACATTTGCCAAAGTAACGAGTTTGTGCATCTTTTCCTCTCTGGAACTTTGGGATCATCGCCCCTTCCTCTTCCTGCTTTTAAGGTTTTCGTCCGATCCGCTGCCCGTGGGAATGAGAAAGGTTATGCTTGGAAAGGCGGGTTCCTTCAGACCCATTGCAGATTTTTTGAAATTTTACTCTATCATTGTCCACTGGGAGCTTCTCAGTCTACTCAGCCGGAATGGCGAAAGGACTTGTGATCTTACTGAAGGCCTAGAGTTACTTTGTGCCATCGGTCTAAAGGTGTCTTATAACTTTATCAATAGATAATCAATAATCAATGGCTGATACCATCCTCTGCTACCAAGTGTTCACGAGGAGAGGAATTCACTGATGGGCCCATAGGTCAGCGCTCACCCTCTAGAACTTGTAAGACAAGATAGCTGCACCATATGAGGAATGGGTGTGCAGGATTCACATACTCCAAATAATGAAGACTCAGTAAGTTGGCAAAAGGAAGTCAGTTTAATGACAAGTACATCAAACAGAGAAACAAACAGCAATTAGCAGCATTGCGATCACCAGTCTCGCTCCGACTTCCTCAAACTTCAGTTCAACAGCAACTTTTATGCATAAAACTCATCATCATTGACGTCTAACTCTACAAAACTCGCCACGCAATATAATTGGTTAGGAAAGGTAACTTAAGTGTAGGTGCTATATCTGTATAAGGTAACAGAGCATGCGGATTGGATAACTCTTATCGGGTGGGCGTCTACGTCCAACCCTCTACATCACGCGTGATAGACATCACTATAACTACGACGTCCCATTGGTTCTACGATCTATAGGACCCTAAATAACTTGGTCCATTGTGATTGGGCGGGTTACACCCCTAGACATAAATCCCCATTTTAATTAGCAGAATGCAGAATGGACACCCAGGTGCCTGGTGTTCCAAGTTTCACCCTGCCTCCCTTCCATCAATCAGTATCTTAGGGCTATGTGTCAATTAGTTGGCTGGGTATGGCCACAGAACTGTAGCCTCTTATCAGGAAACGTTATGACATCCTCGGGTTCTGGATGACATCAGGCGATGGTACCTCTTTGCGCCTGGCTGGTCACATGTCTATTCACCATGAATCTGCTTCAGTTTCCAGCTTTTATTGTATTTAATTCTGCTTCGGCCCTGCCACCTGCCTGGCCCTTTCTTATCTTGACCTTCACGGGTGAGCTGGTATGCTCCGAAGTTTGATTCTTGCGAGTTGATGCTCTCCTCCCTTTCTCTGGGTGACCTTGATTTCCCAGGCATGAGCCGCTCTCTGTTGAGTTTCGATTCCGCTCTTCCTCTCTGTTCTGGCTGGGTTGTGTAACTGGGCCTGTTAATCCTCAGGCATCCTGGGTACCTTTCTTCTTTACAAAATTGAGTCGCACTTGTATATGTACTTCTTGAGGTAGATATATATCTGGCCCATGCCGCTTCCATTATTCTACTAAGCATAGCAAGTAGTATCGTCTTCTTAGCTTCTTGCGTTCCAAGCCTATTTACACATGTTTGACTTGTGGTTATGTTCATCCTGTCCTGTAAGACGTTTCCATCATTTCAGCATCGTCTCTCTCCTGTGTCCATTACATCTATTTTCATAATTGCTCACGCTGGAGTGTTATATTCGATAGCCGTTCTGTTCATTTGCGAGTCTGTTCAGGCATTTATGTCATTTCTACTGGCCTTCCATTAAGGCTCTTGGGGTCTCTTCGTGGACCGTATGTAGGTATCAGTGGCTGGTATGGCTGTCTGATAGGGTACCATGCTGCCCAGGGTTGTCTGGTCATGGGCGCTTCAACAGGTATGGATCTTCTAATGTACACTGGGCAGAGTCCCAGTGCGGCTCTCTGTTGGTTCATTTGCTCTTCATACGTTACGTACCTTGGCGAGTACCTTCCTGGTAGCTCGAAATGAGGGGCTGTGGTGCAGGTCATGTCTGGGACCTTCTCTACAAGCCTGAGTCGCAACTAGATAGGATGGTAAATGTTATCAAGTGCCACACTTAGATAGCATTGTGATTATTGGCCTGTGCCGGACCCAAACAGCATTGTGGATGATAGCAAGTACAACACTTAGATAGAATTGCGAATGTTAGCAACTACAACACTTGGAAAGAATTGCGAATGTTAGTGAATGCCACACTTAGAATTGTGTACATTAGCCTGCGTTGCATCAAGATAGTATTGTAAATGTTAGCAAGTGCCACACTTAGATAGAATTGAGAATGTTAGCAACTACAACACTTAGATAGAATTGTGAACATTGTGAAAATTGGCCTGCGTCGCATCTAGACAGGATTGTGAATGTCGGTCAGTGCCACATCTAGACTGCATTGTGAATATTACCAATGCCACATTTAGATAGACTTGTGATTACTGGATTGCTTCGCATCTAGACCAGATTTGAAGGTGGGCCAGTGCCACATTTGGATATAATTGTGAATGTTGGCGTGCGTCATATATGGACAGGATAGAAATGCAGAGATATTCACGCACCACATCTAGCAAGAACCTAGAAATGCAGCACACACCACTTCTAGATAGCGAGGCCAATAACCAACCCACTAACAATTTCACCCCTCTGCACGCACCTCTCAAACTCTAACCAAACACAACCACAACCCTAAAGCACAACAAACCACACAAACTTCGCTACACCGCAACAACAAAACAAACCACATATAGCTACGCACAACAGCACACAATGGCTACCGACCGGAAAGCACCCCCAAACTCAGCGAACGGTGTTAACCAAACTGAAGCTGCCAACAGCACATCATGGCTCTCTTGCACTTTTCCCGCTCGTTCCTACTAACTCACCCCCCGCCCTCTTTCCTTTTGAGATCCACCAGGGGACCACTGTAGTGGACGGTACAAATATCCTTTAACATTAACAGGCACGACTACAAATTCCAGAATTCCAAGAGGAAAATGGTACTGGATTGATCGCTCAGGCATATGGAATGGGAAGACTTGGGTGCTCCGACATGCTTCACCCTGTTTTGCACTTTCTGGTGTCGGGCTGCAGGGACGCCTAGTGTTATCAATTCTTAATGCTATGGAATTGAAAGTTGGAAAGTCACGTTTTCAAATTTGCATTCAGAATACACATTGCCCATTATATCTTTGCAACAGCCTGCATTTTACCGAGAGAGCTTGCAACAGATTCAAAGCACGAGCAGGCAGATAGCTCAAGCTGCCCCTTGTCAGGTGTAAGTAACCCACCCTGCTCTGCATTTCAATTTGCATTCTGGTACTTGTAGGCTACGATTTTTTACAAGAAATCTCACAACTCAGCATCAGTGCTGCTGGCATAAAAAGAAAAATGTGCCCCCCCCCTCACGCTGCGCCCCAAGGTCAATTGGGTGGGGGGTGTTGGAGGCACCAAATGGTTCTTTTGTGGTGGGAGAAATGTCATTTTATAATTAAATGCGCTCGTGAACGCATTTAATTTCAAAATGACACTTCTCCAACCACGCCCGTTCGGGGTAGCCTTTGAAAGGCTCCTCCGAGCAGGTGCCCTGGGGGTTTATGGCGCCCTGGGCGGTTGCCCGGCCCGCCCTGTCCTAAGGCCGACTCTGCTCAGCATAAACGTACAGCACTGGATGAAGGGAACACGCTCACCTGACACGTGGCCACCTGAAATCCCTGCACAGTGAAACTGTAGGCTCACGCGTGTTTAACTAGCAATAGACACTTTTTAGCCATAAGGATAAGGATGAAAAGAAAAAACGCAGAAAGATGTTTCTAATCTGAAGTTACTGCTTAAACATCACTTCTTAGCTAATGTCAGACGCAGTTGGGACTTTGCTGGCCTGAAGCAGTCGTAACTAGCCTTTCTAGATGCTAGAATATTCTGCAGCCTTGGAGGGCCCAATAGCATGTGTGTCCCAATTCCAGATGACGGACACAGGCATTGTGATGTTCTTCCAGGTGCAATGAGAGCGTGTGTGCCGCCCTCAGGGCCTCTGTGACGTCACAGTGGAAATGCCGGCTTCTCCACCTTGACGTACAGCTGGCTGGCGCGCGTCAGCGTCTGGCAGGAAGGTTCCAGCATCACCTGCAGGGGCAGCGCGATGACCTCATCCCGTCCGTTCAGCAGCAGGATGCACGCAGACGGTGACTCACCCGGAAGCAGAGGCCGCTGCAGAAGCTAGAGGCGGCCCTTCCGTGGATGCCTGACGGGAGTCACACACACTGATCAGAAGATGTCTGGAGGGTTCTGGGAACTAAGCAGATGTCTGTCAGGTCCACTGAGCCTGAAAGGAAACTCCACGGGCATGAATCACAGAGAAAAGCAGGCACCTGGGTGAAGGCAGTGGGTGCACCCTTCCCAAACTCCTGAGCCTTAGAAATGGTTGTGTTTTCTAGGCACTCTGCAAAAACACATTACGCTTGGTCATATATGTATATTGGTTTTATTGGAGGAGCCCCCAAGAGGCCAACTTCCTTTACAGCAACATCTTCGTGTATGGCTTCATTAACATTCTGGAACCATACACGAAGATGTTGTCATAGTTACATTTCACGTACTTATGACAACATGAACCATGTACATTTAGTTAAAACAATATCCTCACATCTCCCTTTCTAAATAAATTTGATTTATAATGAATTTAACTATGGAAAACTCTGACGTAACATTTCTGCTATGCTTATATAGTATATAGATTATATAACTTTACATTTCTACCAAAATAAAGGATACAAGAGATCTTCATGTTATAAGGATGTGCAACATAATTCTGGAACTATGCCATCAGTTCTCATGTTCTCAATAATACACATAGTCTTGTTTATGATTCCACATTCTTTTTCTGTGTCTTGATATTGGCTGACCATTATCATTTCTTTTCTCATGTGGATTTTCCTGTGTTTCCTTTCCCTGTGTTCTTTCTTTGCACATCTCACTTGACTCGTCAAACATATCTTTGAATGTCTTATCTTTATATGTCTCTCCATAAATGTCTCGTTCTCTTTCGTTTCTCATTACTTCCTCCTCCTTTGCCAAGACAATATCATCACATGACCATTTCTTGCCATCCTCTAAAATCAACGATTTCTTTGAACATTCTATCACCCTTTGGGGAGGACAAAATCTTGACTCTCCTTTCATTATACGTTTTGGTTCTCTCACTCTCACCCAATCACCTTTCACAATTTCACTCTCCTTAAGTCACGCCCCGACGTATTTTGAACACACCTCACAAAACACACTCTCCCCTGAAGACTTGCCAGCAAGGAATGGGACAAGGTCAACGACGCAGAGTTTTGCCATCTCAACACTGGTTTCCATTCAATCGGTGGCAGTTGCCATGGAGACGCGCCACGGGCATTCTACAACGTCTCTGTTGTCGGCAACTGAGAGCTCCTCCTCAACACGCTCGATCACGTGACGATTGACGGAGTCATGTGATCACCAGTCAGCGTTCAAAAGGGACGCGCTGACTGCATTCAACGCTTCACAGCTGATCCTGTTGGGCGTGTTACGGATTACGGACTAAGTGTGCTACTATTGACCTAGGATTGAACTTTGGACTCTGATTTGGCTTTTTCCCTCTCGGTACCGTGGTTTGGAACTTTGCCTCTACTGGATTCGACCATATTTATGTCCCTGGATTGCTATCGGATTATCCTTTGTCATGAACTATGTTCTTGGACTACTCTGATTGATCTACGTTTTCTGGCTTCTACGTCAGGTGGTGATTTCATCAATCTCGTCATCCTTGCTGGCTGCTTCTGACACATTTCGTTACACCTTTATTAAGTCCTGACCAACTCTTAAGGGTAAGCCCTATTCCAGACTTATTATACAGTCACATGCAAATCTGGGGTTCCGTGTTTTAACCTAATCACGTGCTTTCCTTACAGCGGTCATCGGGGGCACCTTCCGGCATCTACAGGCATTCCTTGTTGCGGCTGACGAAGATCACCACCTGTGGCCTCAAAGACCGCTCGGAGCAGTTATTTTTCTGTTTGCCCAAGTGGTACTTGGGGACAGAGGTTCCATCGGCTACACGACCATCAAGTCTTGACAGACTGTGAAGCCATTTTTCTGGTCGTTCAGACGATGGAACCCACTGCCGGGGACCCTGTGGCTGCTCTAATGCAAGCTGTTGCATCCCTTAGAACCGAAGTAGCGGCTGCTACTACCGCAATACATCATCGTCTAGATAATATCCAAAGTACCCGCAACCCTCTACCGGCAGATGCTGAATTTGGGGATCAGGCAACACCACCACCAGTTCCCTCTATACCTCCTACCCCACCTACTCCTGTGGTGTTACCTACACAGTTTCCATTGGCACCTCCTGAGAAATTTCAGGGTGATCCTAGAAAATATAGCACTTTCATTAATCAGTGTAAACTTCATTTTCTTTGCCGACCACTGGTGTTCCATGATTCCACCACAAAAGCAGCTTTTTTGTTATCCCATTTGACCGGGGTTGCAGCTACCTGGGCTAATCCTTTTCTTGAGAACAACCATCCAGCCCTTTATGATTTTGATCTTTTGGTGAGTGAATTGGCCAAAGTTTTTGACACCAGGTACAAAGCCCAGTCTCGGGATCTGGAGCTCTTAGAATTATCCCAGGGCAGACAAACCTTAATAGAATACATCACACGCTTTAACCAATTATCAGCTGAGACTTCATGGCCCGAAAATAAGAAAGCTGTAGTATTTTACAAAGGCCTGTGTAACACTATGAAGGACGCCCTTTCTGTAATACCTTCCCTTCCCGATGCATATCCTGAACTAGTAGACTTAGTTCTTCAGGTAGACGCTCGAAAGACTGAACGTCGGGCGGAATCTGGCTTCTCAGGTAAATCCTTGCCCTCTCCACCGGATGGTACAAGTGAACCCATGCAAATAGGTGGTCTACGAAGTCCCATCACTCAGACCAAAAGGGAGCGTCGGAGAACCGACAATGCATGTTTCTACTGTGGACTCAGTGGTCATTTCGTCAAAGAATGCCCAAGACGCCCAAAAAACAAGTCCTCGGGTTTTCAGAAAGCTCGTCCTTGAATATGGGGGACAAGACGAGCTTGATTCACAACCCCAGAGTTCCTACTTTCGGCCCAATAAGACCAGTGGTCGTTCAAGCAGTTCTTCATCCTGAAAGGGAGTGTTCACACACAGTACATATAGTTATTGATTCAGGGGCTACTGGTTGTTTTATTGATATACCTTTGGCCAAAACATTGAACCTTCCATTAATGACCAAGGCACATCCCGAGCCAGTCCAAACAGTGGACAGTTCCTCTCTCACTTCTGGTCCAATTAAACAACAGACTGCCCAGATGGACGTGATTATTCAGGGAAACCATAAAGAACAATTGTCTTTTGATTTGATATCCACACCACAGTTCGGAATAATCCTAGGCCTCCCCTGGTTGAAAAAACATAATCCCCTCATAGACTGGGGTACGGGACAGGTTTCTTTTGAATCGGACATTTGCCAACATTTTTGTCTATCGGAAGGTGAAGCAAACAATCCTGCAAGAGCACTTGGGGTCCTACATTTAGCCCCTGATGGGGAGAACGATACATCTGAAACAGCTCATACAGTGGGTGCCACATTGTCAGGAGTACCCTCAGAATACCACGATTTTCATTCGGTATTTGATAAAACATCAGCTGAGATACTGCCTCCTCACAGACCGTATGATTGTTCTATTGAACTAATCGATGGGGCATCGCTTCCCCAGGGACGCATATATTCATTATCACCATCTGAAGAAACGTCCCTTAAAGAATATATACACCATGCACTACAGTTAGGACATATCAGGCCTTCCTCCTCACCCGTTGCCAGTCCCATTTTCTTTGTTCCTAAAAAAGAAGGCGATCTCCGTCCCTGTGTAGATTATAGACGCCTGAATGCAATTACCATTAAGAACCGTTATCCTATTCCGCTCATCTCTACCCTGTTAGACAAGTTAACCAATGCCTCCATCTATACTAAGCTGGACCTCCGGGGAGCATATAATTTGGTTCGTATGCGACCAGGGGATGAGTGGAAGACTGCCTTTTGCTCTCGCCAAGGATTATATGAATACCTGGTGATGCCTTTTGGCCTTTGTAATGCCCCTGCCATTTTCCAACGACTGGTAAATGACATATTTAGTGATATTCTGGATGTTTATGTCGTAGCGTATTTGGACGACATATTGATATTTTCTCAAACATTAGCTGAACATGTCATTCATGTTAGAGAAGTACTCACTAGACTTAAGAGGAATTCACTTTACGCTAAACCTGAGAAATGTCTGTTTCATACAGCTGAAGTTGAATTTCTGGGTTTCCATATTTCACCGGGGGGACTAACAATGAATCAATCCAAAGTTCAGGCTATCACAAATTGGCCAGTACCTGTTAATTTGAAACTACTGCAATCCTTCCTAGGGTTCGCAAATTTTTATCGAAGATTCATTGCGAATTTTTCCCCCATGGTCGCCCCATTAACTGCACTGACCAGTCCTTCAGTACCATTTCTCTGGACTGATGCACATCAAACAGCTTTTGACTCCCTTAAAACCTCGTTCACCACGGCCCCAGTTCTGCAGCATCCAGACCCAGAGCTTCCGTATATAGTAGAAGCAGATGCTTCTTCTTTTGCTTTAGGGGCCGTCCTATCCCAGCCTTGTCCTACTACCGGAGCATTACACCCGGTGGCCTATCATTCCAGGAAGTTCACACCGACTGAAATTCATTATACGGTCACTGAAAAGGAACTACTGGCCATTAGAGACGCATTGTTGGTATGGAGACACCATCTTTTGGGAGCAAGACATCAGACTATCGTCTACACAGACCATCAAAATTTACAGGATCTAGCGTCTTTGAAATGTGCCAATAGTAGGCAAGTTCGTTGGCACCTCTTTTTTGCTGCATACGATTACATCGTCAAACACAGACCGGGTTTGTCTCATGGTAAAGCTGATGCTTTGTCCCGTTCACCTGGGGGAATACCTCTCCCTTCATATCCTGAAACTCTGTTAGGTAAAGGCCATGTTGTTTGTACCTGTACTCCATCTCCTCCTATGTTAAAGGCCATACGCCAATGGGTTATACAACATCCTCAAGTATTGGATGATTGGGATACCGTTATGCAGGATGGGTTGCCTTTCGTTCAAGGAAAATTGTTCCTCCCTACCAGTGACCCTCGTAACCAAGCCTTAGAATGGTCACACAATACTCCAATCAATGGTCATCCAGGTCAGCGACGTACTCTGGACTTGTTGAAACGCTGGTGTTGGTGGCCATCGATGCGACGAGACGTGGAGACGTACGTTAACACCTGTTCTATATGTGCACAATGCAAGACCCGTAAGGGTCGTCCACTAGGGTTGTTACATCCATTGCCCATACCCCCGAAACCATGGCATACAGTATCCATGGACCTGATAACTGATTTACCACGAATACAAGGCTATGACACGATTTGGGTGGTTGTAGACTCATATACAAAAATGGCCCGTTTTCTACCATGTAAAGGCATTCCTACTGCTCCCTCATTAGCTCGTATGTTTTTTGAATCAGTTTTCTGTCTGTTCGGGTTACCGAATGTCATTGTATCAGACAGGGGATCCCAATTCACCTCACGTTTCTGGTTGGCCCTTACCAAACTGCTAGGTATAGATGCACGTTTTTCATCGGCTTATCATCCAGAAAGCGACGGGCAAACTGAGAGAGTTAACCAGGTCCTGGAGCAGTATTTGAGGTGCTTAACTTTGCAATTCCAGAACACCTGGTTAGATTCTCTTCATTTTGCGGAATTTGCTTATAACAACGCCCTGCATTCGGCCACTGGGTTTTCTCTGTTTTTTTCGCTCTATGGCCAACATCCTCGTACTTTGCCCTTTCCTGACTTGAAACCTGTCAATGTCCCTGTATCGAGTATCAGTACCCCTGCGGCAAACGATTGTGTCAGAGATCTCGCATCCGTTCATGCACAAACCCTTGTCCATCTCCAGGAGGCTCAGACATCTATGAGTTCTGCCGCTAACAAAAAAAGAAAAGAGGCCCCGTCATATAAACCAGGCGACCGGGTTTGGTTGTCTACACGGCATCTCCACATACCGGGTTGTCGTAAACTGCTGCCTCGTTTTGTCGGCCCGTATAAAGTTTCTAGAGTTCTGAACCCGGTGGTCTATAGACTAGCCGTCCCCACTTCTTGGAAGCTACACCCTGTTTTTCACACATCTCTCCTTAAACCTTGTACTGATGATACACGCATTTCTTCTGCCCCTGGCCCTGTCCCTGTGGTTTCCCAGGAGGATTATGAAGTGAGCTCTATTCTGGGATCCCGGATGGTTAGGGGAAAGTTACAGTATTTAGTGGATTGGTTGGGTTATGGTCCTGAGGAGAGGTCCTGGGTCCCGTCCTCTGATGTCCATGCCCCGTTATTGGTGTCTAGGTTCCATCGGGAAAACCCTTCCAGCCCACGGGGTCGTGGGCCTTTGAGGGGGGGCTCTGTCACGCCCCGACGTATTTTGAACACACCTCACAAAACACACTCTCCCCTGAAGACTTGCCAGCAAGGAATGGGACAAGGTCAACGACGCAGAGTTTTGCCATCTCAACACTGGTTTCCATTCAATCGGTGGCAGTTGCCATGGAGACGCGCCCCGGGCATTCTACAACGTCTCCGTTGTCGGCAACTGAGAGCTCCTCCTCAACACGCTCGATCACGTGACGATTGACGGAGTCATGTGATCACCAGTCAGCGTTCAAAAGGGACGCGCTGACTGCATTCAACGCTTCACAGCTGATCCTGTTGGGCGTGTTACGGATTACGGACTAAGTGTGCTACTATTGACCTAGGATTGAACTTTGGACTCTGATTTGGCTTTTTCCCTCTCGGTACCGTGGTTTGGAACTTTGCCTCTACTGGATTCGACCATATTTCTGTCCCTGGATTGCTATCGGATTATCCTTTGTCATGAACTATGTTCTTGGACTACTCTGATTGATCTACGTTTTCTGGCTTCTACGTCAGGTGGTGATTTCATCAATCTCGTCATCCTTGCTGGCTGCTTCTGACACATTTCGTTACACCTTTATTAAGTCCTGACCAACTCTTAAGGGTAAGCCCTATTCCAGACTTATTATACAGTCACATGCAAATCTGGGGTTCTGTGTTTTGACCTAATCACGTGCTTTCCTTACAGCGGTCATCGGGGGCACCTTCCGGCATCTACAGGCATTCCTTGTTGCGGCTGATGAAGATCACCACCTGTGGCCTCAAAGACCGCTCGGAGCAGTTATTTTTCTGTTTGCCCGAGTGGTACTTGGGGACAGAGGTTCCATCGGCTACACGACCATCAAGTCTTGACACCTTAACATGTTTTTGCTTGTCATAATAACTCTTATACTCTTCTTGTTTCTTTTTCACTTTGTTGACAATGTCCTCCAGGTTTATCATTTTGTTTCTTTTGTTCATCATCCAAGCAGGCCTAAGTCTATTCGCAGATATCCTTCCTCTCATCAATGTAAATGGAACCTCCTCGGTCACCGAATGTGGTGTAACTTTGTATGTGTTGAGAGCCTCCTTGAGCATCTCTTTCCATGGTAGACCATTCACAACAGCCAATTGGATAATTCTTTTTATGAAATGATTCATCCTCTCCACCAAGCCATTCCCCATTGGATGGTACAAGGCCGTAGTGCTATGTTTAATGGCTCTATCCTTCAAAAACTTTTGAATCTCCAGGGACATGAATTGAGCTCCATTATCCGACACAAGTTCTTGCGGTTCTCCTTCTCTGCTAAAAATTTCCTCCAAAAACTTCATGACTTTGATAGCCGATACAGAGTCCTCAACAACACCACATTCCACCCACTTGGATGTATAATCCACCAAAACTATAAAGTACATTTTTTGTGATCCCAATGTTTCATATGGTCCAGCTATATCAATAGCTAATTTTGTCCATACCATAGTGGGAATATTTACTGGCTGCAATGGAGTGACACGTGTCGATTTGTTCTTTAAGCGCTTACTGCACATGCGGTACAATCTCTGACTAGAGTTTCCATTTCACCCCACATGTTAGGCCACCAATAGGCTTCCCTTACTCTTCTCTTTGTCAACATTCTACCCACATGGCCTTCATGGGCAATGTCCATAATCCTCTTCCTCAAGTTAGTCGGAGGTATTATACGTTCTCCTCAATAGACACATATCTTATCACTTGACAATTCATCTTTGAATCTTTCACAGGATTTCAGATCGTCATCAGTATTTTTCCAATCATTTTCGATGGCTCTTCTTAACATTCCTTGTTCAGGGTCACATTCTCTGGCTTCCATCCATTCCTCTTTTGAGAAACTGGGATGCACATGAGCTATGATGCAATCCATGTTTTGTTCTTCCGCTAATTCTTCTTTGTCCTCACAATCGGCCGCAACACCTCACACGGTAGGCGAGAAAAACAATCCGCTACCACATTGTTTTTTCCTGGAGTGTATTTTATGGTCACATTAAATCGCATGATAATCAGAGTCCATCTTCTTATGCGTGGAGACGTCATGTGAGGGTTCTTTGAGTTCAGAACATGAACAAGTGGTTTATGATCTGTTTTAATGTCCACTGGAATGCCCCAAATGAGACCTTTGAAATGTTCTAATATCCACTTGACACCAAGAGCTTCCTTCTCTATTGTCGAATAGTTTCTCTCAGCACCTCTTAACGTTCTTGAGGCAAAAGCAATAGGAACAATTTCACCTGCTTGTACTTATTCTAGTACACCTCCTAGTCCTATATTACTTGCATCAACTGATATTCTTGTCTTGGCATTTGAATCAAACATCTTTAACGCCGGTGCTTTATTGATCAATGTTTTGATTTGTTCAAATTCTCTTTTGCATTCTTCAGACCAATTAAACTTCACGCCTTTGCACATTAAACTTCTCATTCTCTCAGTTCTATCAGAATAATGGTCAATGAATTTTGAGTAGTATTCAGTGAATCCCATGAAACTCCTGAGTTGGTCCTTGTTCTTAGGATCAGAAATTTCAAGAATGGTGTTTGCCAATGATTCTTTTGGCATTATTCCATCAGCATTTATTCGATGGCCCAGGTTTGTTACCTCACTTTTCTTGATCTTGCACTTCTCAATTTTGAGTGTCATCCCTTTCTGTTGTAATAACTGTAACACACCTAATAACGTTGCATCATGATCTTCTTGAGACATCCCTGATATCAAGATATAATCTTGGAAATAGTGTACCCCTTGTAAACCTTCAAATAAATGATGCATTAACCTTTGGAACACAGCGGCTGCTGAATCCAATCCAAAAGGCATTCTCTTGTATCTAAAAGCTCCCAACGGTGTTACAAAAGATGTTAAATGCCTAGACTCTTCCTCTAGCACAACTTGGTGATTTGCTGACGATAGGTCTAACGTCGTAAAATATTTTGCTGGCTTCATGGTGGTCAACATCTCCCCAATGTTCGGCAGAGGATGTCGATTTATCCAAATATTGGCATTCAAGTCTCTTAAATCCACGCACATTCTGATGGATCCATCCGGTTTTTTCACAATTACAATCGGGGATAAACACTATGAACTTTCAATGGGTTCGATGATGTCCTGCATGCATAACCTTTCCAATTCAATCTTCAATGCCTCTATGGTACCAATGGGTATGTTTCTCACTTTGTGTACTACCGGTTTTGCACCTCTTCTGAGTATAATACGATGTTTGAATCCTATGAGCAAACCAATTTTTTCATTGAATACTTTGGGAAAAGCCTTTGCCAAATTTTCTGCAGTGTCACAACTGTTCTCAATGACGCATTAAATGGGCACATTCTCTCCTGGATGAATTGTGATTTTCAAGGATGCTTGCTCCCACCATCCTACTATCGAAAACCCATTCTCAGCCACATACGGTCTGCAGTATGTCTTTCTCCCTTCAAAGTTTAGATGTACCCAAACAAAACCTATAATGTTGATGGGTGTTTTCCCATAACCTGTTGCATTGATTTTTGTCATCTGTAGCTCTTCCGTCTTTTTATTCAATATATTCACATATGTCTCTACATCAACCATCGTATATGGCGAACCAGTGTCCACCATCACTTGTAAAGTTATGCCATTTATCTCCATGGGAACCCACGGTCCCACACCTTTTTCACTTGGTGTGACAGCAAGTATTTGAACTCTGTCTTCAAGCCGATCTGTGACTGCCAACAAGCTGCTTGGACCACCAATTTCCTCCAATGCCTTTATACTCGTCATTGCCGCACCTCTGCCTCTATTGTATCGGCCAGGATTTCTCCCATAACGGCTGTTGAATCTGCCTCTTCCTCTACTGTTGCGACACATTTTTCGAAAATGTCCTAGATGTCCACATCTGTAACATTCTGCTGACACAGCTGGACAATCTCTTTATGCATTGGCATGTTTATACCATCCACAATGTAAACATCTGTTATTTTGTCTGAACGTGCCTCCTTTTTCTTGTCTAGTTCCGCTATTTGTGTCTGACCTGACTAACCTCTTAACCATGGGAATCAATTCTTCTTCCTGAGTGCTATGCTGTCCATCAGCCATATCTTGAACTGATTTGATTTCTGCATTCTCCAATTTGTTTTGGACTTCCTTCATACATTTTTCACCCAGTTCAATTGATCTTGTGATTTCAATTGTTTTCTCCAGCGTCGGGTTCTTCGCCTGCCACAAACGTTGTTGAATGCGTGGATCTGCCACGTGTAAAACCAATTGATCTCTCAAATATTCATCTGCCACTCCTGTGAAAGCACACGTGGCCATCAATCCTCTCAGTGCGGCCAAATAGGAGTCTATAGTTTCTTCTTTACCTTGTTTCCTTGTAAAAAATCTATATCTTTCCAATACAATATTAGTTTTATTTCCGAAATGCTTATTAAGTTTGGTAATCGCTGTGTCATATTTTCTAGCTCCACTCGAAGATTCACCCCAGCTCTCCTCATCATGTTCCAAGTCTGGCAATGTCCTAAAAATTCTTAGTGCCTCTGCCCCTATACAATTTAGAAGCGTAGCCTCTTTTTGGTCATCATTGAACTTTAAACCTCCTATCGCACTCAGGTACACCTGGAAATTATCTTGCCATTGTTCCCAAGGGCATGTGGGATTCCCTGGCAATGGCAAATACTTCTCTGGAGCAGCTATGCTCTGCATGACTCTAATCGTATAGCAAAGAAAGTTCTAGATACAGTTTTCTATTTACTTCTCCTCTTATACTTTCTTTTTCACCTTATTCCTCTTCACTCCTTAATCTTGTGCTTTATGTCTATTTCCTTGGTAGCTGCATGTTCATTTGAGCACTTAACGGAAGAGTTTGCTGTTTAAATATGTGCTTTCACTTAAAATGCCGTGCATCCATGCCCATTGCATTTTTTATCTCCTCATGCGAGCACGTACTCAAAGTGCATAATTATCAGCACACGTCTCCTTAAACGCATCTGATTTCACAGTAATCGTGACGCCTTGACTCATTTCCAATCATTTTTTCTTCGTATCGTTGATGCTACGTGATCTCTGTACGATGCACAGGCCGCGTACTGTTCGTTTTGGTGGTGTAGCCCAGCAACGCCTAAAATGGCGGCATGCACGGCACGTACAAGGTGCCTTCCTCTAATAGGAACAGCGGTTGATCCTCCGCTCGCGGAGCATTCATACGATGCTGTTGCCGTGAGTCAATATTAGTCTGTTTAAAGTCCCGATTACTTGAATTCACTATATTTTTTGATGCGCCGCTCACCTCATCTGTTGCTTTGACTGCTGTGCTTCATTTCTCGTTCAAACGAAAACCGCGTTTCTGGAATAGCGGTTGATTTCCAAATCTCTTCCTGCTGCACCTGGGGGCTCCCTCCTCCAAACTAGATCCTCGTCGCCAATTGTTGTGTTTTTTAGGCACTCTGCAAAACACATTACGCTTGGTAATATATGTATATTGGTTTTATTGGAGGAGCCCCCAAGAGGCCAACTTCCTTTACAGCAACATCTTCGTGTATGGCTTCATCAACATTCTGGAACCATACACGAAGATGTTGTCATAGTTACATTTCACGTGCTTATGACAACATGAACCATGTACATTTAGTTAAAACAATATCCTCACAGAAATGCACTGCTCACTGGCCTGTACTAGTCACACCTGTACCTTGCACCCGGGCGGCAGGCTATAGTGCAAATGACACGTTGAGCTGCTCCCTTTGAAATTCAATTATATTCAGTGAAAAAACGTTTCTTATGACAGTTGAGAGATACCCACTTATGGCAACAAAACCCATGAAAATCATAGGGTGTAGGAAGGGGTGGAAATCTTAATTTGGAGCCACCCCCATAGAAGTCTCCCCTGATGTCATTCTGATCTCTTTGTCAATCCGTGCTGTGATCTCATGTATGTTGTGTGTAAACAAACAAAAACCGCTAAGGCTATCATGTCACACTCCCCACCTTAAATTTTTCAAACCAGTAACATGGAACTTTTTAAATTCTCATAAAACATCTGTTTTTTATTTTGTACTAGAATGACCCATAAACACTATTTTAAAAAGACAATTCATTTATACACATTCGTTGGCCAAAGACAAGGCTTTCATATAATATTTTGTACAGTGATAACAACACATGTCTGTTTCAGACACAAGATCCAGAGCCTGGTATTTTCCAGTGTCTTTTTTCAATTCCTTTTTTGTTGTTGTGAAAAACCTGCCCTAACTTAAGCAGTGCTGGTGCTAGCTGTATATAAAGGTCGACAGAGTGTGTTTCAGCCAGCTCATCACCCACTGCGGTGTCACAGGCATGCAGCCTTCATCAGGACGAAATATAGTTTCTAGAGTGCACAGCTAGATGTGTATTGTGCCTTGTTGAGTAGAAGCCCAGTCAAATCGCCATTCGGGGACAAGCCCCTTATTTAGGATAAGATCCACTTAATGGAAACACTCAGCGCCAGCTGCCTTACAGAGGTGTGGGTAGCCGGCAGTGAGGAGTATTAAACCCCCATCCATGGATTAATAGGCAAGCACAGGAGCGAGCCCTCTGGCGTGTTGTAGCGGCTACGGCACAGGTGCTAAGCTCATGGTGTAAGCAACAGGTGTGACTCATAGAATTAAGATTGCCTTCAGTTCCCATGCCTGCCCAATTTCAGGGGTTTGTTGCGATGAACCAGTACATCTTAACTCTGTCTTAAATAATGTTTCTTCAATTAATTTCAATGGCTTGTTATGCTACATCTTATGCATGGCCAAGTGGCCAAGGCCTTTGCAATCTACTATAGCAAATAGCTGAATTCTGCTGCACATGGCCTTCAGCCGTGGCCAGGTCCATATGGCACTAATTAGGATAAAAGACTGGCCCACTGGCCACGGCCAGCCCTGACCCCTCTACCTCTCACAAGTAAACAAGCAGATTCCTCCAACCATGGCCTCTAGCCATGACCAATGCCCACGTTCCAACAATGAACCAGATCTAACAAAGACTTCGGCCCAGCCTTCACCCTATGGTATATTTGTTGGATGTGAGAAGGGACGACAATCTTAACTCAGAGTTACTCCAGTTATATCATTCCGGATTGCCTCTCTGATATCAATCTATATGCTTATGGGCTAAACAAATGGTGTGTGGGGTGTCTCCGCGTTCAGATTTCCACATTCCCCGAATGTGATAGGTTTTGTTGCAATGACTTGGATAATCTTAACTCTATCTCAACTAACCAGTGACCATGGCCAGTGGCCCCAACCTACAGCCATGGCCCATATCCCCCTCACTAGTAAATAACCTGATCCCAACGACCATGGCTTAGGCCCTGGCCATTGCCCATGTTGCTATAGCTAGTGAAAAAGGTCATGGCCCATATCCCCCTCACTAGTAAATAACCTGATCCCACCGACCATGGCCTTAAGCCCTGGCCATTGCCCATGTTGCTATAGCTAGTGAAAAAGGTCATGGGCCATATCCCCCTCAATAGTAAATAAGCTGATCCCACCAACCACTGCCTTAGACCCTGGCCATTGCCCATGTTGCTATAGCTAGTGAAAAAGGTCATGACCCGTATCTCAATCACTAGTAAATAACCTGATTCCACCGGCCATGGCCTTAAGCCCTGGCCATTGCCCATGTTGCTATAGCTAGTGAAAAAGGTCATGGCCCATATCCCCCTCACTAGTAAATAACCTGATTCCAACGACCATGGTTTAGGCCCTGGCCATTGCCCATGTTGCTATAGCTAGTGAAAAAGGTCATGGCCCATATCCCCCTCACTAGTAAATAACCTGATCCCACCGACCATGGCCTTAGGCCCTGGCCATTGCCCATGTTGCTATAGCTAGTGAAAAAGGTCATGGCCCATATCCCCCTCAATAGTAAATAAGCTGATCCCACCAACCATGGCCTTAAGCCCTGGCCATTGCCCATGTTGCTATAGCTAGTGAAAAATGTCATGGCCCATATCCCCCTCACTAGTAAATAACCTGATCCCAACGACCATGGCTTAGGCCCTGGCCATTGCCCATGTTGCTATAGCTAGTGAAAAAGGTCATGGCCCATATCCCCCTCACTAGT
The DNA here is from genome assembly GCF_040938575.1 of Ambystoma mexicanum. Lineage (NCBI taxonomy): Eukaryota > Metazoa > Chordata > Amphibia > Caudata > Ambystomatidae > Ambystoma > Ambystoma mexicanum. The sequence continues at coordinate 49,217,350 of NC_090935.1, forward strand.
AAATAACCTGATACCACCGACCATGGCCTTAGGCCCTGGCCATTGCCCATGTTGCTATAGCTAGTGAAAAAGGTCATGGCCCATATCCCCCTCATTAGTAAATAACCTGATCCCAACGACCATGGCTTAGGCCCTGGCCATTGCCCATGTTTCTATAGCTAGTGAAAAAGGTCATGGCCCATATCCCCCTCACTAGTAAATAACCTGATCCCACCGACCATGGCCTTAGGCCCTGGCCATTGCCCATGTTGTTATAGCTAGTGAAAAAGGTCATGGCCCATATCCCCCTCAATAGTAAATAAGCTGATCCCACCGACCATGGCCTTAGGCCCTGGCCATTGCCCATGTTGTTATAGCTAGTGAAAAAGATCATGGCCCTTATCCCCCTTATTAGTAAATAACCTGATCCCAACGACCATGGCTTAGGCCCTGGCCATTGCCCATGTTGCTATAGCTAGTGAAAAAGGTCATGACCCGTATCTCAATCACTAGTAAATAACCTGATTCCACCGGCCATGGCCTTAAGCCCTGGCCATTGCCCATGTTGCTATAGCTAGTGAAAATGGCCATGGCCCATATCCCCCTCACTAGTAAATAACCTGATCCCAACGACCATGGCTTAGGCCCTGGCCATTGCCCATGTTGCTATAGCTAGTAAAAAAAGTCATGGCCCATATCCCCCTCACTAGTAAATAACCTGATCCCACCGACCATGGCCTTAGGCCCTGGCCATTGCCCATGTTGCTATAGCTAGTGAAAAAGGTCATGGCCCATATCCCCCTCAATAGTAAATAAGCTGATCCCACCAACCATGGCCTTAAGCCCTGGCCATTGCCCATGTTGCTATAGCTAGTGAAAAATGTCATAGCCCATATCCCCCTCACTAGTAAATAACCTGATCCCAACGACCATGGCTTAGGCCCTGGCCATTGCCCATGTTGCTATAGCTAGTGAAAAAGGTCATGGCCATATCCCCCTCACTAGTAAATAACCTGATCCCACCGACCATGGCCTTAGGCCCTGGCCATTGCCCATGTTGCTATAGCTAGTGAAAAAGGTCATGGCCCATATCCCCCTCATTAGTAAATAACCTGATCCCAACGACCATGGCTTAGGCCCTGGCCATTGCCCATGTTGCTATAGCTAGTGAAAAAGGTCATGGCCCATATCCCCCTCACTAGTAAATAACCTGATCCCACCGACCATGGCCTTAGGCCCTGGCCATTGCCCATGTTGCTATAGCTAGTGAAAAAGGTCATGGGCCATATCCCCCTCAATAGTAAATAAGCTGATCCCACCAACCATGGCCTTAAGCCCTGGCCATTGCCCATGTTGCTATAGCTAGTGAAAAAGGTCATGGCCCATATCCCCCTCACTAGTAAATAACCTGATCCCAACGACCATGGCTTAGGCCCTGGCCATTGCCCATGTTGCTATAGCTAGTGAAAAAGGTCATGGTCCAAATCCCCCTCACTAGTAAATAACCTGATCCCACCGACCATGGCCTTAGGCCTGGCCATTGCCCATGTTGCTATAGCTAGTGAAAAAGGTCATGGCCCATATCCCCCTCACTAGTAAATAACCTGATCCCAATGACCATGGCTTAGGCCCTGGCCATTGCCCATGTTGCTATAGCTAGTGAAAAAGGTCATGGCCTGTATCTCAATCACTAGTAAATAACCTGATTCCACCGGCCATGGCCTTAAGCCCTGGCCATTGCCCATGTTGTTATAGCTAGTGAAAAAGGTCATGGCCCATATCCCCCTCAATAGTAAATAAGCTGATCCCACCAACCATGGCCTTAGACCCTGGCCATTGCCCATGTTGCTATAGCTAGTGGAAAAGGTCATGGCCCATATCCACCTCACTAGTAAATAACCTGATCCCACCGACCATGGCCTTAGGCCCTGTCCATTTCCCATGTTGCTATAGCTAGTGAAAAAGGTCATGGCCCATATCCCCCTCACTAGTAAATAGCCTGATCCCACCGACCATGGCCTTAGGCCCTGGCCATTGTCCATGTTGCTATAGCTAGTGAAAAAGGTCATGGCCCATATCCCCCTTATTAGTAAATAACCTGATCCCAACGACCATGGCTTAGGCCCTGGCCATCGCCCATGTTGTTATAGCTAGTGAAAAAGGTCATGGCCCATATCCCCCTCACTAGTAAATAACCTGATCCCACCGACCATGGCCTTAGGCCCTGGCCATTGCCCATGCTGCTATAGCTAGTGAAAAAAGTCATGGGCCATATCCCCCTCAATAGTAAATAAGCTGATTCCACCGACCATGGCCTTAAGCCCTGGCCATTGCCCATGTTGCTATAGCTAGTGAAAAAGGTCATGGCCCATATCCCCCTCACTAGTAAATAACCTGATCCCAATGACCATGGCTTAGGCCCTGGCCATTGCCCATGTTGCTATAGCTAGTGAAAAAGCTCATGGCCCATATCCCCCTCACTAGTAAATAACCTGATCCCACCGACCATGGCCTTAGGCCCTGGCCATTGCCCATGTTGCTATAGCTAGTGAAAAAGGTCATGGCCCATATCCCCCTCACTAGTAAATAACCTGATCCCAACGACCAAGGCTTAGGCCCTGGCCATTGCCCATGTTGCTATAGCTAGTGAAAAAGGTCATGGCCTGTATCTCAATCACTAGTAAATAACCTGATTCCACCGGCCATGGCCTTAAGCCCTGGCCATTGCCCATGTTGCTATAGCTAGTGAAAAAGGTCATGGCCCATATCCCCCTCAATAGTAAATAAGCTGATCACACCAACCATGGCCTTAGACCCTGGCCTTTGCCCATGTTGCTATAGCTAGTGAAAAAAGTCATGACCAGTATCTCAATCACTAGTAAATAACCTGATTCCACCGGCCATGGCCTTAAGCCCTGGCCATTGCCCATGTTGCTATAGCTAGTGAAAAAGGTCATGGCCCATATCCCCCTCTCTAGTAAATAACCTGATCCCACCGACCATGGCCTTAGGCCCTGTCCATTGCCCATGTTGCTATAGCTAGTGAAAAAGGACATGGCCCATATCCCCTCACTAGTAAATAACCTGATTCCACCGGCCATGGCCTTAAGCCCTGGCCAATACCCATGTTGCTATAGCTAATGAAAAAGGTCATGGCCCATATCCCCCTCACTAGTAAATAACCTGATTCCACCGGCCATGGCCTTAAGCCCTGGCCAATACCCATGTTGCTATAGCTAGTGAAAAAGGTCATGGCCCATATCCCCCTCACTAGTAAATAACTTGATTCCACCGGCCATGGCCTTAAGCCCTGGCCAATACCCATGTTGCTATAGCTAGTGAAAAAGGTCATGACCCATATCCCCCTCACTAGTAAATAACCTGATTCCACCGGCCATGGCCTTAAGCCCTGGCCAATACCCATGTTGCTATAGCTAGTGAAAAAGGTCATGGCCCATATCCCCCTCACTAGTAAGTAACCTGATTCCACCGGCCATGGCCTTAAGCCCTGGCCAATACCCATGTTGCTATAGCTAGTGAAAAAGGTCATGACCCATATCCCCCTCATTAGTAAATAACCTGATCCCAACGACCATGGCTTAGGCCCTGGCCATTGCCCATGTTGCTATAGCTAGTGAAAAAGGTCATGGCCCATATCCCCCTCACTAGTAAATAACCTGATCACACCGACCATGGCCTTAGGCCCTGGCCATTGCCCATGTTGATATAGCTAGTGAAAAAGGTCATGGCCCATATCCCCCTCACTAGTAAATAACCTGATCCCAACGACCATGGCTTAGGCCCTGGCCATTGCCCATGTTGCTATAGCTAGTGAAAAAGGTCATGGCCTGTATCTCAATCACTAGTAAATAACCTGATGTTGCTATAGCTAGTGAAAAAGGTCATGGCCCATATCCCCCTCACTAGTAAATAACCTGATCCCACCGACCATGGCCTTAGGCCCTGGCCATTGCCCATGTTGCTATAGCTAGTGAAAAAGGTCATGGCCCATATCCCCCTCACTAGTAAATAACCTGATTCCACCGGCCATGGCCTTAAGCCCTGGCCAATACCCATGTTGCTATATCTAGTGAAAAAGGTCATGGCCCATATCCCCCTCACTAGTAAATAACCTGATTCCACCGGCCATGGCCTTAAGCCCTGGCCATTGCCAATGTTGCTATAGCTAGTGAAAAAGGTCATGGCCCATATCCCCCTCACTAGTAAATAACCTGATTCCACCGGCCATGGCCTTAAGCCCTGGCCATTGCCAATGTTGCTATAGCTAGTGAAAAAGGTCATGGCCCGTATCCCCCTCACTAGTAAATAACCTGATTCCACCGGCCATGGCCTTAAGCCCTGGCCAATACCCATGTTGCTATAGCTAGTGAAAAAGGTCATGGCCCATATCCCCCTCACTAGTAAATAACCTGATTCCACCGGCCACGGCCTTAAGCCCTGGCCATTGCCAATGTTGCTATAGCTAGTGAAAAAGGTCATGGCCCATATCCCCCTCACTAGTAAATAACCTGATTCCACCGGCCAAGGCCTTAAGCCCTGGCCAATACCCATGTTGCTATAGCTAGTGAAAAAGGTCATGGTCCATATCCCCCTCACTAGTAAATAACCTGATCCCACCCACCATGGCCTTAGGCCCTGGCCATTGCCCATGTTGCTATAGCTAGTGAAAAAGGTCATGGCCCATATCCCCCTCACTAGTAAATAACCTGATCCCAACGACCATGGCTTAGGCCCTGGCCATTGCCCATGTTGCTATAGCTAGTGAAAAAGGTCATGGCCTGTATCTCAATCACTAGTAAATAACCTGATTCCACCGGCCATGGCCTTAAGCCCTGGCCATTGCCCATGTTGTTATAGCTAGTGAAAAAGGTCATGGCCCATATCCCCCTCAATAGTAAATAAGCTGATCCCACCAACCATGGCCTTAGACCCTGGCCATTGCCAATGTTGCTATAGCTAGTGAAAAAGGTCATGACCCGTATCTCAATCACTAGTAAATAACCTGATTCCACCGGCCATGGCCTTAAGCCCTGGCCATTGCCCATGTTGCTATAGCTAGTGAAAAAGATCATGGCCCATATCCACCTCACTAGTAAATAACCTGATCCCACCGACCATGGCCTTAGGCCCTGTCCATTGCCCATGTTGCTATAGCTAGTGAAAAAGGTCATGGCCCATATCCCCCTCACTAGTAAATAGCCTGATCCCACCGACCATGGCCTTAGGCCCTGGCTATTGCCCATGTTGCTATAGCTAGTGAAAAAGGTCATGGCCCATATCCCCCTTATTAGTAAATAGCCTGATCCCAACGACCATGGCTTAGGCCCTGGCCATTGCCCATGTTGCTATAGCTAGTGAAAAAGGTCATGGCCCATATCCCCCTCACTAGTAAATAACCTGATCCCACCGACCATGGCCTTAGGCCCTGGCCATTGCCCATGTTGCTATAGCTAGTGAAAAAGGTCATGGGCCATATCCCCCTCAATAGTAAATAAGCTGATTCCACCGACCATGGCCTTAAGCCCTGGCCATTGCCCATGTTGCTATAGCTAGTGAAAAAGGTCATGGCCCATATCCCCCTCACTAGTAAATAACCTGATCCCAACGACCATGGCTTAGGCCCTGGCCATTGCCCATGTTGCTATAGCTAGTGAAAAAGGTCATGGCCCATATCCCCCTCACTAGTAAATAACCTGATCCCACCGACCATGGCCTTAGGCCCTGGCCATTGCCCATGTTGTTATAGCTAGTGAAAAAGGTCATGGCCCATATCCCCCTCAATAGTAAATAAGCTGATCCCACCAACCATGGCCTTAAGCCCTGGCCATTGCCCATGTTGCTATAGCTAGTGAAAAATGTCATGGCCCATATCCCCCTCACTAGTAAATAACCTGATCCCAACGACCATGGCTTAGGCCCTGTCCATTGCCCATGTTGCTATAGCTAGTGAAAAAGGTCATGGCCATATCCCCCTCACTAGTAATTAACCTGATCCCACCGACCATGGCCTTAGGCCCTGGCCATTGCCCATGTTGCTATAGCTAGTGAAAAAGGTCATGGCCCATATCCCCCTCATTAGTAAATAACCTGATCCCAACGACCATGGCTTAGGCCCTGGCCATTGCCCATGTTGCTATAGCTAGTGAAAAAGGTCATGGCCCATATCCCCCTCACTAGTAAATAACCTGATCCCACCGACCATGGCCTTAGGCCCTGGCCATTGCCCATGTTGCTATAGCTAGTGAAAAAGGTCATGGGCCATATCCCCCTCAATAGTAAATAAGCTGATCCCACCAATCATGGCCTTAAGCCCTGGCCATTGCCCATGTTGCTATAGCTAGTGAAAAAGGTCATGGCCCATATCCCCCTCACTAGTAAATAACCTGATCCCAACGACCATGGCTTAGGCCCTGGCCATTGCCCATGTTGCTATAGCTAGTGAAAAAGGTCATGGTCCATATCCCCCTCACTAGTAAATAACCTGATCCCACCGACCATGGCCTTAGGCCCTGGCCATTGCCCATGTTGCTATAGCTAGTGAAAAAGGTCATGGCCCATATCCCCCTCACTAGTAAATAACCTGATCCCAACGACCATGGCTTAGGCCCTGGCCATTGCCCATGTTGCTATAGCTAGTGAAAAAGGTCATGGCCTGTATCTCAATCACTAGTAAATAACCTGATTCCCCCGGCCATGGCCTTAAGCCCTGGCCATTGCCCATGTTGTTATAGCTAGTGAAAAAGGTCATGGCCCATATCCCCCTCAATAGTAAATAAGCTGATCCCACCAACCATGGCCTTAGACCCTGGCCATTGCCCATGTTGCTATAGCTAGTGAAAAAGGTCATGACCCGTATCTCAATCACTAGTCAATAACCTGATTCCACCGGCCATGGCCTTAAGCCCTGGCCATTGCCCATGTTGCTATAGCTAGTGAAAAAGGTCATGGCCCATATCCACCTCACTAGTAAATAACCTGATCCCACCGACCATGGCCTTAGGCCCTGTCCATTTCCCATGTTGCTATAGCTAGTGAAAAAGGTCATGGCCCATATCCCCCTCATTAGTAAATAGCCTGATCCCACCGACCATGGCCTTAGGCCCTGGCCATTGTCCATGTTGCTATAGCTAGTGAAAAAGGTCATGGCCCATATCCCCCTTATTAGTAAATAACCTGATCCCAACGACCATGGCTTAGGCCCTGGCCATTGCCCATGTTGCTATAGCTAGTGAAAAAAGTCATGGGCCATATCCCCCTCAATAGTAAATAAGCTGATTCCACCGACCATGGCCTTAAGCCCTGGCCATTGCCCATGTTGCTATAGCTAGTGAAAAAGGTCATGGCCCATATCCCCCTCACTAGTAAATAACCTGATCCCAATGACCATGGCTTAGGCCCTGGCCATTGCCCATGTGGCTATAGCTAGTGAAAAAGCTCATGGCCCATATCCCCCTCACTAGTAAATAACCTGATCCCACCGACCATGGCCTTAGGCCCTGGCCATTGCCCATGTTCCTATAGCTAGTGAAAAAGGTCATGGCCCATATCCCCCTCACTAGTAAATAACCTGATCCCAACGACCAAGGCTTAGGCCCTGGCCATTGCCCATGTTGCTATAGCTAGTGAAAAAGGTCATGGCCTGTATCTCAATCACTAGTAAATAACCTGATTCCACCGGCCATGGCCTTAAGCCCTGGCCAT